>NC_141203.1:6455000-7032500 GCF_054491065.1 Syngnathus leptorhynchus
TAGTGTTCATTCATGCCGCTAATTTTAGTCATGTAGGATTGTTATGTAATATTTACTACCAAGAATGAAATTGGCATGACAAGAAATAATGTTCACATTTGGGCCATCTCTATATGAAAGGATGCTTTTTAAGAGTGGGATCTTCTCAATGGCATTGGGCTAAACCTGACATCAATATTGAAAATGCAAGAGGTTGCAAAAGGATGACCAAAAAAGGAGGAAAGAAGAAGCCGATGAGATGAATAAGAGGGCTGATATTTCCAGGTCACCTAGTGCGCACATGCCCTTTCTGCATTTACCAACATGCCGTAAACAAACAGATCACAACAAACGCACAAAAATGTCAACATGCCTAGAAGCTCAGACGTCTTGTTACCAACATTTTTGCAGGGGGCAAACTAGTTGTACTATCGCAGGTGGCTTTACGACGTATTATTGAACTAAAAATTCATTATTATATTATGAGTCATGATAATTCATTTGTTTTTGTTAGTTGTGGATTTTGATCCCATCATTTAAGGCTACAACCCTTTTGACTTGTAGCAATAAGCCTAGTGGACTGGACTCTATGTCGAATTTGGACATTTTTAATTATTTCCATCAATGTCAATGACATAATCATAGCTTATGTTTTGAATTAATGGCGGTATTACGCATTTCACAAAGAAAAACCTGACATGTGCCGGAAAGAAAAATATTTTTTGCACAAATCAACCAGAAGTAAGCAGGAAGAGGCCCCCTTTTTTGGAACAGTCAACTCCTGAGCGAGCCCGTTCCTCCATATGAGCTTTCATGTTTCATTACGAGCGAGTCCAAAGAACTGCAGACTACGACGACATAACGAAACCTCCCCGGTAGGATCGGGTTGCGGTAGATGGGTTGGCGTCTCCTTCCCCTCCTGGAATCCCAGTGTGGTGCACATTGGGAGGAATTGGACTGGAAAATCAATGACTCCAGCAGATCAAAAGCGATCTGGCAGCCAATGAGTTTTTTCTCCATCCAATCACTGACAGAGTACAAAACTGCCATGAATCGAGGCTGGATGGACTGTTTAGCCTTTTTCGTAAACTATCAATATTATAGTGAGGCCAAATTGAATGAATCAATAGTTGTACAATATGAAATGCTTGTGCAATGATAAGATCAGAGTATTCAGTAGAGCAATAAATATTTAATTTGGGGCAAAGTTGAGGCCAGACTTCCGGCAGATGTTCAGACAAATTTAATTAACCTGATCTGCCAGATGTTTTGTATCACAAAATATTCGGCCACGTGAAAAAGACCTCATAGAACCTCAATAAAGCCTTTTTCACACAGATATCAAAACCATTTGAAGCATAAGAACAGCATCCGTAAATATTTCCTAGACTGCATTGAGTGATTTCAATGGAATTTTGCAACTAGATAATTCGATGTCTGATGAAGTCAGTGTCTGACGAGATGTCTAAAATAATTCTCAAACAGTGACGATTGCTCACAAGTTCCGACACAACAAGGCGAGAGAAATAATTGGCAGGTGTTTAACGTCACCTTCTTCGTTCTGGCAATTCACCTTCCCGCCTGCCAAATCCGGCAAATTGCCAGGTTGCCTTTGTCCTCCGATCAACGGGCTATTTGTGCAAAAGGCACGAATATAGAACATTTCTTTCAAGAAAACGTATTAAGAGTATTCTTTGATCACTTGATGTCTTTACTGACCTGCAGCAAAAGTTCTCCTTCTGGTATTTTGGCTTCCACAGCTCCTGCTGTTTTTCCCTCGACATTGTTGGCGCTGACTGGAGTGACTCTGTCCCTGTTGGTCAGGGCCACTGTGGAGAGAGGAGACATATGATATGAAGCTGGCTTAGAAAAGGGTGGCAGGGGTACATACATTGTTTAGTCTTGTGTGTTTAGTGTCTGTCTAGATTTCCCTTTTCGATACACTACCAATTCTCATTGTGCCTTTTACTTTCTTCGGGCCCCTGATTGGCTGAGGGCTCACAGGTTTCTTGGCACTAGTTTCTGCAAGTCACAACAAGGCAATCGGAGCAATAAGTTAATATGAGTAACATCCCCCCACGCCATTGGCTGATAAGCGTGTCGGATTATATCACATGTAGTTTGTTTGACAATAAGGTCAGGGGTGTCAGACCAAAGCCGTGTCCCGTGTGAAGGTCTGAGCAAGTCCATATGATAGTTGGAAAGCCCACACCTCCATTCACACACAGACTCCTTGTTAACCCTTCTTTGCAGACAACAACAGGAGTTGACCCAAAATTGCGTTGCCCCATCACGTCATACGGACTCACCACTAAACCTTTTAGGTCAGCGGTCATCATGGGTCGTGGCACGGTGCTCCTGCAGGGGTCAGAGATTAATGTGCTAGCCCGTTGCTCTCTTTCTCATGACATCACTTTATGTTCAACTTGGCCTACTGCACACAATATGGAGACCTCATTTATAAGCATTATTATTTCGATTGTATTATATCTGAGAAAGATGATGTGCTAGTAAAATATATATTTTTTTTAAATCAGAAACAAAAATGTGAAGGGATATATAGGGGTGAGTTCAGTCGAGCTAAAAGCAGAAGTGTGTGCTGTAAATCTGGGCACTTAGATTATAAAAAAAATACTGTATGCCAATTATATCTTTTGAAAACAAGCTCATTTTAATCTTTAAATATTCTGGCAATCGATAGCCTAATATTTCCCATCTTTTGTGGATTTATCCAACACAACATAGACTGTAGTTATGCATGGCTAGTAGCTCCAGCATGGCTCATAGTTGAATACTGCGGTTAAAAGTGGGCCAACACAGAGCGTCTTGAATGGCCAGAGGAGGACAAAGAGCAGATCTCGTTAGCAAGCTTCAGTGGGCAGAAGTGTAGGCGATGAAAAATTTACATTCCTCGCTGCCATAACATACATGTAGAATAATAGCTGGCACTGCCGCAGTCACCCACAGGCGTTTCCAGTTAACTGCATGGAACATCTTGCCGTTACCCAGTGGACTTATTTTAGCATAATGGGGTGCTATGAAAACAAAGAACCTACATGGATAAAAAAAAAAAGAGAGGGACCATCTATGATGTGACACTACAACGCTGCACTCTAAAGACCAATGACAAAAGAAATCTAAGAGTTACACAGTGTAGTAAGTAGACAATAAAAGATGCAAAGGGAAAGCTGAACAACGAATCCAAGGCAAACTGTCTCATACTATTTCCACAGTTAATTATAGACATATGATTACTTTTGGCACAATGGCGACCTAGTTCTTAAAAAATATGACTAGTTACTGAATATTACTGAATTTTTATTGGCCATTTCCTTGAGAAACTGTTGCCACTGGTCTGGATAAGCGCCAACGTTTTGAGGCTAACGGCACTATTAAACATCCATAAAACAAATGCAATAAGATGTTTAACGACACAGAAGACTTCAGAAGACACAGAAGAGCTTTGACGTATGCCCTGATGAATGATGATTGATTAAATGAAAGCTGACGGATGAGCAATGACCCTGAAAATCAGACAGTTCATTAAAGCTGCATTCAGGAGCTTTTTTTTTTTAATTAACTGCTGGTCCTTGATGATTTTGACTGAATTAAAAGAGGTCTTATTTAGTTTTTCTCACACATAATTCGGTCACGCATTAATCTTTTTATAGTAACTGCATTGTTGTGATCAAACAAATAGTAGGTGAATGCTGCTTGAAAAATAAAAGCCGAAGCATCTGAACATTATTTTTTTTTTTTGCAGAAAGGTCATCTTAGCTTTGGTCATCCAGTCGCCAGCATGAAGCTTAGTGGCATGGCTTCATGCAGAGCCAGCGCCGACCTCGGTTAGCCGTTAATATCAAAATAAAAACATTAAGCAAATATTTACCAAATATTTGAGCTTTTTCAATTTGTTCCATCATGCTATTTACAAACGGATTAGCGGGGATGTTCGGGGCTTGTGCTGCTTCAATTCCCTTCCCAATCCCTACATGTCATCTTGGCGTCGTTCCAGCATGCCGCTTGATGACGTACAAAAACACACAGCCATAGAAGACAAAAGCAATCTGCTGTTTCAGAATCAAGATAGCTACACTTTCACTTCATGGTAATTAAGAAACTATTTTTAGGTGGATGGATTACGCCGACATTGGCACGACGAACAAGATTTGCTTTGTAGCATTGCGGCCTCTGTGCCTTTAAATGCTAAAAGGCAATACATAAGTCAAACACTCTTCTCTTTGTGGAGAGCTAACTTGTTTATATCGCATCTTGCATGTTTTTACTGTCAGGTCACATGAGATAATAGGAGCGCTCTGAATCATGAAATGCTGCTATATTTGGACAGCATTAACCGGCTGTATTAAGCTCAATAAAGGCTGGACTGGCAATGAACAGTGACAGGGGCCATTACAAGAATAGCCCCGCCCACATAGACCAAAGCAATTGTGTAATGGATGGAAATAAAGTGACTGTGTGACCACAATGTTTTTGAAAAACAAAATACGCTAAGAAGGAGCATTTTTGGGGTAAAAAAAACAGAGCGATATTCAGAGAATTATGGTACATGATTCAAATCATCGTCCCGAGACGCACTATGTCGGAATGTGTGCCAAAATTAAAAATAAATCTGTGAGTTCGGCAAAGTTGACTGCAATCGGCCGTGGCTGCAAGCCAGATTTGAAAATGTAGGCCACGGGACGAAGCAGGCATCATTATGCAGAAGTTTGTTGTTGTTTTATGGCCATTAAATGGATGCCAAAAACAGCCCCAAGGCTGATTTGTTTGAAATCTTTCCTACTTTCCCACCCAGATCTTCGATACTAAAGTTTCAGGCTACTGGAATTAAAGCAGACATTTGTGTCTATACTTACAAATGTATATATTTCATTTTTTTCAAAACAGGTGGAATATAAATATGAATTTGTTTGGGGGAATTTAGCTTTTCTTTTTAAACAAATCACCAATGATTTTTTTCGACAGGTTTCTATTCAATAAATTACACACATCCTGTTAAATTTTTCATTCATCCCAACACACCAACACATAAATATTTTCTTGAGATATAATAGTTTAAGAAATGTATTTGCTTTTTGTACACATAAGTCACATGTTTGATCAACAACAGAGATAATGAAACACACTCATTAATGCAAATTTTACGTTTGTCTAAGTGGGAAATTTGCTGGAACTGGAGCTAGTAAAGCCAGTTGCTCGCAGAATCAACCACAAAACTTCAAACCAGCAAACGATTGTGGTCCCAAAGACTTATCGGATCTCCTGACCCATTACGAAACATTGCAGACCTCTCGGAGGTCGGCTGATTTGGGATTACTGGCTGTTCCCAGAGTCGAAACTAAACATGCTTAAGCTGCCTTCAGCTTCCATGCTGCTTAGACGCAGAGCTAATTGTGACTGGTTGGTGGCATAGCATTGGGAGGATGGGGCGGCAAGCATTTCGCCTGTCACACTGACAAGGCCAATACTATGCTATTTTAGAATGCTATAAAGCTATTTTTATTCCAAATTTCACATTTTAAAAATCAGCCCAAAATAATCTGTAACTGACTATGTGCACCGCAATAGAACTTGAGATGTTTCCACTACTATGTAACCAATTCCAGTTTACTCTTGTGAATATTTACATTAGCATGAAGTGCAAGCAATCCATGCATGCATTTGCACGTGTGCTTGTGTGCTAATTATTCCAACAGTGTGAATGGCAGCAAGTAAAATATAGAACGTTTCAACTCCAACATTGCGGAGTGAACACGCGATGTAAACGTACCACCCCTGCTGCCCTCACTACACACGTACACATGGTTGCACGAAACACACAGGAACAGGAACACAGTCGCTAATGCAAGGGTGGTGGGGTGGGCACGCAAACCCTTTGCTGCTTTCGTGTTTCCCGAGGTTTTCTCCATCACATGCTTGCATATTTGCTTATGGAGTAAAATGGGGCGGGATTGCTGGGATTTGGGCGGGGTCACTGGTGATTAACAGGTTCTCCCTTTCGTTGGCCTGCATTCCTCGCAGTGGCAATTTATGTCGACGGGGGAGTGGGGGAAGGATGTGCGGAAGGGCAGGATGGGGGTCGGTTCTGAAGGGATGACCCACTGCTGATTATGTAGCCCACATAGCTGCTCCCTACATGGGGGATGGTCGCTTCATATATGACATCAAAACAAACAAATGTCATGACACATTAGGACTTTACAGCTTACGTAAGCAACTCTGCTGGAGGGGGGGACGCGGGATGATTGCAGTGACGGTGGCGAGCTGTTCCACGTACGCCATAAAGATGGCTGTCTCCATATGGTTTGCAATCGTGTGCCGAGCTATTCCACCAAATCTACCTAGTGTTAGCAATAGTATGACTTGCCAAGTCATTTTTAACCTACTGTCAAAATAATATGAAATGCATTTAAAAAATAAAATTAAAAAATCCCAGCCAGCCCGCTCACTGTTTTTCTCACACATCCAAGTCAGGTCAACTACATTCTTATTTGATTCTTTTTTTCTTGTTTTCTGAACATTCAAATGACTTGGTGAATTTTGCTATTAGGCTAACAACAGATGCTCATTACGTTGACACGGGTCGTTTGTTTAATTCGTTAAATGCGCTGTCAAATCATCGATGATTGATTTTTATTCAGTTGGCCTCCTTATTACTAAATTCATGAGCCTGCACTGTTTGTTGGAGTTGTGCATAATTTGTTGTTCGTATTTATGGCTATTTCCAGTGGGGCTGTGTGCACAACACCATGTTTGCCATGGCTCCATTAAAGGAATGCATTTATAAGCAAAATAATGCTCTACCTCATGGATACATGTTAAATATTCATATTTCTTGGCTCGATTGGTTGTTGTATTTACTGTATGTGGTGCATATATTATGATTTACAAAAATCATGAAAAAAAAAGATTGCGATTGCATTGAACCTGGGAATATCTGATCCTTCAGGCTCCACC
Organism: Syngnathus leptorhynchus; assembly: GCF_054491065.1. Lineage (NCBI taxonomy): Eukaryota > Metazoa > Chordata > Actinopteri > Syngnathiformes > Syngnathidae > Syngnathus > Syngnathus leptorhynchus. Next base: position 6,461,955 of record NC_141203.1, read on the forward strand.
CAAGTAGGCACATAGTAATTGCCATGTGACATGCATCAGAAAGAATGATAGTTACGCCGTGGTGGTCATGTGACCATGGGTTTAAGGCAAGGAGGGGTGGCAAGGGGCGGGGGTACTTCTAGGAAAGCCCTTATTGGCTTACTTGTGTCATCCTGGATCTCGTCAGGATCTTGGCGGTAGAAACAGAAATACTGATCCACATTGTCTGATTGCGTTGTGTAAAAGGTTTTGGCAAGCACATACAGTCTACCTCTGCTGACTCTGCATGTTGTCTTCTTTAAATATCCCAAAGGAAAAGAAGTCCAAACCCGATTAATTTAAACCAGACCAAAAATATCAGGTAGTAGCCTGCAACAAGCGAGGTGCTAGGCAAACTCTGACAAGCGAGCCATCTGTCACATTGGATAATACTGCACATTAGTCAGCAAAATGGATTTTAGACCTCTTTCGTCTTTGTTTTGCTATAATCCTAATCTGTCAACCATACCACATTTGTCTGTGAAAACCATAAACAACAGAGTTTATTTTGTACAAAAATCTACGAGGCTATATATATATATATATATATATATATATATATATATATATATATATATATATATATATATATATATATATATATATAAAATCATAATAAATAGCCTCGTAAATTTTTTATAAATTTTCATTATTTTCATTATCAATCAATACATAGAGCTTTTACTAACATGTTGAACAGGAAATCATGCGATGGCCTCATTATAAAATGACACATGTGGCTTGTCTGATGTTTGTAACCAACCATCCGTGTCACAATTGCTGAAGAATTTAATAGGTGGAGCCAAACAAACAGTCTAGCTGTTGTTTAGCTATGGTCTCATCATCTTTTTTGTCTTGCTGCTGCTTGAGCTGGGATAACCCAAAAGGTTGTCTTGCATGCTCGGACATGTTTACCGCCCCCACCTCCACGCACCACCAAACACGGCCGTTTTTCCTTCCTCAGCCTGGTCGAGAAGTGGCAATCCATTATAGCCCCTCACAACAACCAAGATGGCCGACGGTCTGGATAATGCCAGCTTAACGGCCGAGGCTTTGTTCAATATCATCCATCACAGACGAATCGCCATCTGAATGGTTTTAAAACCATCCCGACCATTTATGTTTTCATACCAGTCGTCCCAGTGTGACCGCCATCTAAAGAATACCCACAATCCCCTTCTCTCCTCAAAGTGTCTGAACTGGGATGCCTCTGACAAGCAAGATTTAGTGTGTTTACATACAACAAATTATGGCTGACCGCAAAGGTAGCCCAAAGCGACAAAGCCCTCAAGTGGAGCTTCTTGCTTAACGAAAGTACCCCTGAGCTTGTTAATTACTTAGCAAGCATGTACTGGAAGTAGGCTAATGCATTTAGACAAGAGGACGGGTCTCTGTGTCTAATAAGACATTTTGACCGATTGCTATGGAAAAACCCATAATCAATAATTCAGTCAGGCGGGGCTGAAAATGTCCATGTGTTGTTGGAGGGGAAATTTAAAAAAAGCTCATGAAATATTCAAAAATGAAGACCCTGGTTTCTGTTCAGAGGATTCTCGAAGCCAACACCCAATGCATACGTGCAGTCGAGTTTGTATCGAATGATCACGGCCGCCTTCATTCGGCCCACCTCTGTCCTGCCCCAGCCTTTGCCTTAAACAAACACTGCTCTGCCTCCATTTCATAAATTCTTTAAACATCAAAAGTTCCTTTGAATTATTCATCCCTCAAGAGCAGATGATGGCCGCATTGCAGCTTTTCCCTCTTGAAAGATTATTGCCTGAAATAACGCCGTCCCTACAAATAGTAGACCGGAAAGCGTACGCGCTTGTCGGTTGGCGTGCGAATTTTAATGGTGGCTCTCCATCCTCACCTTCAAATCGCTTGACGTCACCGCCGCGCGTAGACGTGCTGTCTCGATTAAATATTGAGGGCTACTTCCCTCCCTCTGTGATAAAATCGGCGCAATAAGGCGGTGGCTGCTCGCATTTTACTCATCACGGGAACTCTGATCAACTGGAAGATGTTGGTCAACATGCACATCCAACACCAGAATAAAAGACAAAGTAAACAAACCATTGTTGATCTCATCTGAGTATTTAAAGCCTCACTTATCTTAATGCGATAAACGCAACAACTCCACAGTTGGCATGACGATTATCACACACTTCCCATGTCAACAAGTTTAGCCAGCAAACCTGTTGAACCTGAACGACTTCTGCCCTCACTTGGTTGCTAACAAGAGGCTAAATATTCTTAATTACTTGCTTTAAGTTTCTTTTCTCATCTGCTGTCCTATCCCATGTCCTGTTCTCGTCCGCTTTCTCTTTCAAAACTACAGAAATACGTCAAGGCAGCAAATTTGAACGATTCACATACAGACATTGCCGACATTGGGACGGAACATACCAGAGAAGAAGTTCTTGGCTCGCAAGTAGCTGACACTTAGTCGAAGGATGGATAGCTTGTCCAGACTGGCCGTGACCTCCTCTGGAAATGGCAGGAGGCTGGCCAACCTCTCCAGCTCCCCATTGAGGCGATCCCGGTGCCGCTTAGACGGGTTGGACTTTGCCCCCTCGTTGGACGGTTGTTTCACCCTACCACACAATATGAAACTATTGTTAATGATCCAAGCACAATTGTTTTGTTTTTTCTTCTTGATTGGATACAAGCCATGGCAAAAATTATGGAATTACCAGTCTCAGAATCTGTTAGTTAGAAAAAAACCTGATTGATTGAAATAATACATTTTTGATTTATTCTTTAGCCCATTCTAACCTTGTTTTTTGCTGTTGAAGTTTATGATGGCGTTTGTTGAGGTTGTTTCGGTTATGAAAGTTCAATTTGCTCCTTTTTGTTCCTCGTTTGCTTTATGGTGCATTTTCTGTTTTCATGACATCTTTACGATTTCTGTCTTGTGCTTTCATGCCTCCCTAGATCTATGCTTGCCTTCGACGATCTGATCCGGTCTTAGTTTTAAGAATGGAAATAATTTCACATTTGTTTTTACATTACTTTGTCTAAAAATGTAGCTGTTGACTGCTGACCACCAAATTTTTCACCAAATTTCTTTGTTTCTAAAAGCCTTACAGTTGCCACTTGAAAGAACTTTAGTTTTATGTCTGTGATCTGTTTTTTTTTCTTTCGATAAAAAATTAAACTGAATGACCATAATCTGAGATTGATGATTACATATTTTTTTTTGCCAGGGGTTGGAGTACATTTTCTACTGGGCATTAAATTACAGTTCACAGTAAATTGTCGGTATGACGTTCAGTCAGTATCCTAAATACAAAGGCATGTAATTTGAAGATATTGCTTGATGATTAACAACTAGTAATTTCAGTACTGGACAGTTTGCACCGAGTGTATAACAAAATGCCCAGCAATGGGTGATTGTGGGTGGAATTTTCATCATACTGAGTGTTTTCTGGGGACAAAATATTAATAAAATAAGATAACTAACAAAATTAGAAACTACAATGCAGCACAATAGAAAACCATTGTAGCATAATCAAACTGCAAATGTAGCACAAATTATCCTGCAAACATTTACGACATTAAATTTCTAATGTTTTTTTTTTACAGCTCTTGTATTCTGTGTCCAAGGCCTTTATTAATACGGATTCCTTAGAACATTGTATAATTAATATTGTCCTGAACAAACCACAGGGAATGAAGCACTATTTTTGCTTTTCAAATAAAATGTTCTTTTATCAGTGACTACGAGATGTGAGTGTTTGGACTGCATCTTTGAAGGATGTCAGCATACTTGGCCTGCTTTGCTCTGCTGACCTCCATATTTGTGCTTGTTTTGTTTGTTTTCAACGCACACGTCATGTCACATATGCTCACTTAAGTGTATGTTTTCAAAAACCCAAAACATTTCCAAATATAAAAAACACAACTGCCATTCACCAATTTTGTTTTAAATTCTTCTGTAAAAGTGAGCAATATCCCCTATAAGTGTTTTTTAAATAATGTATTGGATGTTTGTAACGAATTTCTACTTTAAATATCCCCCTCGATTAAATCACATGATTAAACTCGTCTAATAGAATTTGTGTCAATCTATATGTATATGCGCATCATTTTTTTTTTCTTTCATTTAAACTATTGGGGGGAAAAACAGTCAAAAGCTTCAAGGCATCTAATGCAAATATTTTTACTTCATTTTTAAATACATTTGTTTTGATGTTACGTATAAACTCGCACGTGCATGAAAACACGTATGAGAACACCTCCGACCAAATTTAAAGAGCCAGAATAAAGCAATCTAAAGTGTTAAACGATATTGTTCACTGTTCGTTTTTATTTATTTGCAGTGGTAAAATGTGCAATGCAGCTTGCAGCGTTAAAACTGTGTATGGATTTATTTTTTGATGCATGTTTGTTTTGAAGGTCAAAATCCGGCCTTGGAAATAGCGGGCCAGCAACATAATCCTCAGGCATTAAAGAAGACATGGTGCACAACATTGACCGCAAAGCTCATTTTAATTGTAAACAAACACTTTCGATCAAATTTAGATCATATGGACTGTACTGTATTGTTAATGATTTTTTCCCGATTATATCAGAAAGATTATTTGAAATATGCGAACTTTCATAGAGTCAACTATTTGAAATTTCTTCTGTTTGAAAAAATATTTTTGCACTAGTTTTATTTTTCTTCATGTAACAAACAGTAAATCTAATTGGAAAAAAATAGAAACAACTTACGCTCTCTGTACCGGTTTTCTCCTCTTGCGTCCTGCGTACATGACGCTACTGCTTATGTAAGCCTGAAGAGCCGCAAACACTCTGCGCCTCTTTCTTCCGCTACATGGACGACCAGCGCAAATATTCCGCTTTTATTACAGCAAATCAACGCTCCAAAAACATTTTCTTTTGAAATCAAAACAATCGCAAGAAACCACAGGCCTGGTTGTTGAAGAGAGCTCCCAACTGGACGGATTTTCGCTCCTTTAAAATTCACCAAAATGCTTCAGAATTGCTGGAATAATCCACAATAGTTGTCCCATAGATGCGCTTGTTCCAAATACGCACGCTCAATTTGTCACGTCCATGCAAGGTTACGGCCGTCACAAAAGATGCGCCAGGTGCACGCACGCGCGCCCCATCAGCGTTAAAGATGGTAAAAAACATTAAATTCGTCCCAGAAACGGAAACAAAGATGAAAACAATTAACATGTTATACGGTAACATTGGTGCTGTACTGAAAAATTATCGGCCCCGATGCAAGCTGCAGTGGAGGCAGGGGGAGGGGGGCGTTGGGAAGGTCCGCGGTGGCGCGCATTCCACCGGCGGGTACGCCCAGCACAGATTGACGACGTGCTCGCGATCTCTCTCACTCGCTCAGAGAGAAACTTATAAACGCTATAGCGGCAGGCGTGTGCGCGCGCATGCGGGAGAGTCTCCTGGAAACATGGGCGGTGTGGGTACACGTGAGCGCGCACCAGCGACCCTCCAGGACCAATGAGCGCGAAGCAGGAGCGATGAAGATTTTATATGTGAATATGGGTCAGGGGTGAGGCGCTTACATGACGTCTCCATTATCCTCACTTGATTGTAATTTCCGTATGAATAATTAATATGTCATCTTATTTCAAAATATTTGTGGGATAATTTATCCGCCAATATGTTTAATTAACGCCACCACAAATGGCTTATGGCTAACAATTAAGGTCAACACTGCACAATTAATTTAAAATGCATCGATCCATCGATGGATGGATTTTAAATTAATTGTGCAGTGTTTACTTTAATTTTTAGCCATAAGCCATTTGTGGTGGCGGCAATTAAACATATCCATCTAACCATCCATCCATCGTGAGGTTTTCTTATATTGCATGTGCCTTGGTTCAATAAAACTCGAGAAACATATTGCCATCGAACATCGAACAACAGCCTTAAATGTGTCCATAGAATATTTTGACTCTCAATGGGTTTGAGAGCAAATCAATGCATAAAACATAAGGTCCAGAGGCCTCAGTAAAATGATGGCTACGCTGTCATAGCGAGTGACCGTGTCCATGCGGCCATGTGACACGCGTGTGTTTTGACAGGACACAAAGACACACAAGATGCGTCTCTGTGCTCAAATGCAAACATTGGGGTCACATGACCGCTTTACACACCCCTTTAGGGTGCACACACACACACGCACAAAGAAACACAAACATGTGCACACTAAACTAGGCCAGTGAGCCAAAGGGTTGTGTTGTTAGTGTGAAAGGTTCACTGTCAACAGATCTGCTCTCTTTCACACACACACACACACACACACACACACACACACACACACACACACACACACACACACACACACACACACACACACACACACACACACACACACACACACACACACACACACACACACACACATTCATGCAGATGATGGCGATAAAGGTTGACAGGACACCAAATTGGTAAATAAACATGTGCAAACTAGGATTTTTTTTCTTCTCATGAAACCTTCAAAATTGAATTCAGTGAGAGCAAGGACAAAATATGTGTGGAAAATCTGATTTACGACATCCCAAGTTGATGTCAGCGGCCATACTCACAACACAGCATTGCTGGACACTGCTTCCACCTCTTCAGATGCTGGATGGTGAACCAGAATTTCTCAAACCTGCCCGGAAGTAACTCTCCATGTCTATATTTTTTTTACTATTAGTGAATCTTTTGGACAATGTCACTGCACAATGAAACTACTAGATGGTACAACCACTTGTAGGCATGAATTACGGACTATAGTAACCTCCTGTATCCTATATTAGTAGCACCAAAATGCCCATTATTAGGTTTGTCTAACAAATAAGATGTAGTTATCCAATTAGCACGCCCAAGCTGTCCTGGAGTGTGCAGAAATGTCATACAGTAGTGGAAGACAGAAGAAAAACCAAGCCAGTTAGGCTCTACATGCAGCCTGATTTTACTGGTGACCAGTCTTGGTTTTGCAGTACCAAGTACTTGCCAAAAAGCAGCTCGGGAAGGCTTCAGATCACCCTCAAATTCAATGACAGGGGCGAGAGAAATGACTTGCTTGTTGGATAGAAACAAAGGTTGACTAGAGCGCAAATATTTGGCCATAGCGCTATCTAGCGGATAAATACAGACATTGCAGTCTGTATTGACAACTGGTACGTTTTAATGGAGTAATGTAAAATAATATTTAAATCCGTGTACAAAATTAGTAAGCAATACATGAAAATACCATATTATATATAAAGAAAATGTCACTCCTCCATTTTAAAATTATATACATATATTCATATTTATTAAAAAATATTATACAGTAAACAAAAAAGATAACTGACACATAGTAATAATGACTAAAATAACTGGGTTACATGCAAGTGAAGCAAGTTACTGATACATGAATTTGGCTGAGGTGGCTTAAGTGGCTCCAGTCTCGAAACAGGACGTCCCTAAGGCTTGGTTTTAGTTCAAACTAAGTGATCACATCAACATGTTTTTCCTCCATCTTTCACTTACCCATTGAGATAGATACTGTAGACAAGATAGATAGATAGATGAATAGAGATCAATACTGGTCAAAGCTGCCACAATGTCTGAGGAGGGTGTTCACAGTGAGATGCGTATGCTGGTTGGGATTCCTGGCATTTATTAAGTGCACTTCTTGCGAGCGGAAAAGCCACTGAAGAAAATGTTCCCTTAACGAAGGATACAAAAACACAAGTTCTTATCAAGGCCACCGATTAGACATTTTATATATATATATATATATATATATATATGTATATATGTATATATATATATATATATGTATATATATATATATAAAAATATATATATTATATTTCAATAGCGTAAAGGCAAAAGCAAGGGAAGGCAGTACAGCATGTCAAGTAATAATGAGGCTAGCTTGCAAGCCTTGCAACAAAAGTCCATGCACTAGTACACACAGTCCAAAGAGCGTACGTGGATATCAATGCCCACCTGCTGTTCTACACAGGTGCTCTATACAGCAGCATTGCAGAAAGCCAGAAAAATGCCAGGCAGTGTAAAAGCGGTTACAGTTGATGACACAAGTACTTTATCTCGTCTGAAGGGGACATCCTTTACACGCACCAGTGTCCTTTCAGAGAGAGTAGCTCAGGCCCATGGGTAAAATCAAAAGTCCATCTTGAGCTATATCATTGTTTTAAGTGAATGAAAGCAGTGCTACCTCATGATTGTTTTATCCATTTGGCTGTGGCGTCACGTTGCTACAGATGTGCACCATACACAGCTGGCTGAAAGTCTTCCCATATGTAGGACCGAGAAAAAAAATGTCATATGTACTGTATCTTTGTATGTTGAGTATGTATGTATGAGTATCTATGGGTAATTTGGTGTCACGTGCCCGGTGAATGGCTGGGAACCAATCCAGGGCATAAACCGCCTCCCACAAGTCAAATGGGACTCCAATCCACCCAAGACCCTAATGATGACAGAAAATTACTGGATGGACAAATTGTTTTTTACATTTTTTAACCATTAAACATTTCATTGTTTATTTTAGATCATTTAAAATTATATGCTTGATTCATTTCCCAAATGTATGTAAAATTTAGACTTTGTCTAGGGTGGGCCAGTGTGTGTGTGTGTGTGTGTGTTTATACACACACACACACACACACACACACACACACACACGCACACACGCACACACACACACACGCACGCACGCACGCACGCACACACACACTCTCATACTGTATATGTATAGCCTTTGTTATGAAACAAAACAAATCTTTGGCTGTTTCCATTCACGTCTTCATACTTCATTCGTATTATGTGGAAGTTTAATGCGAGTAAATATGGCAGACACAAGAGAGCATATATGTGAAAGTATGTGCGAGGGTTGGCTTATAAGCGCTGATACTGCATATGCGGGGGTGGGGTGGGGTGGGGGGGATTCTGCTGCCAGCAACACTTGCAGGCGCATGATTGACGAGCGAAGAAGCCTTCTCCGTCTAAGTGGAAAAACAAAAATGAAACGTAAGACTATGCAGAGCAAAGGAAAATGTATGCAGCTGTATACACCGCACTTGAACTTAACGTGCCGGCTCATAAAATTTCTGTATTCTACTTTTTAAGACATTCATCTGTGATGATCAGTCTGACTAAAATACAAATGTGTAGTCAGTTATGAAATACAACAAATTGACTTTTTTTTTTTTTAAGTTATTTGCTTTTTAGCTAACAGTCTTTTTAGCTCGTAGTCTTATTGAATGATGAAAAAAAGACTTATGCTGCTGTCTATTAGCTGCAAACAGCCCGACACCACTCCACTATGCCCAGCACCGCACCACAGAGCCTCCATTGAGTTTCCATCACAACAGCCAGATTGGTAGATAGATCAACTGTAATCAAGCTTGGGTTGCGTTATTCACACTTGCAGCGTGTTGTAAGATTTCACAATGTCAGCCACGATGCAAAATATGAATTGTTTTGGGGCTGGGCTAATGGGAAAGTGCTTGTAAAGGCTTAAATATTTTAGGGTGGATCTGGACTTAAGTACTGCTCATGGAAAAACTGACTCAGTTTTCCTGGAAATTCTAGCGATTTGGTCAAATCAACAAACAAGATGAGCCTGAAAATGTGTTTGTACCTGCACATATCATTCTGGGTAGCACTGAAGGTTAAAGACTAGCTCCGAAGTTGACTTGTTGGACAGCGGCATCATGGGATTGATGTTGGGGTTTTCCTGGCTGATGGACGAGGTGCCCACCGCAGGCTGACTGCTACCCCACTGGATGTAGCAGCCGCCCTTCAGGGGACTCTGGTCCAGGCAGGTTTGCCTCTGGCAGGAGGACTCTGCGTACATGCAGCTGCTGTGATTGGCCACCTGGTTGCACAGCAGCGTGCCCTGCTGAGCGTGTTCCAGCCCGTTGACGGCCCTTGGCCAGGGGCCGGCACATGGGAATGTTTGGTTTTCCGAAACCGGGCCTTTGTGCGTAACGGGTGCATTGGGAAGTTTATACTGGTCCTGGGACCATGGAGGAGGGCAAGTTGTTGGATCAGGCATGGCAGTATTGTGGTTGTTAAAGTCATTGCAAGGAATCGAGGACGGTGTCACAGAGTAGATGTTATTCTGATGATGTTGAATGGGCTGCTGCCGCCGCTGCTGCTGCTGTTGTTCAAAGTCTAGAACGCGAACCGGAGCACCACCAGAAGAAGAATCAGGCACAACAAGTTCTGGGAGTTCTATTTCTGGGCTGAAAATGTCTGGAAGTTGCAGCTGCTGAAGAGCAGCCTGGGGCTTATTTGCGGGTCCCGGTAGGGGTCCGCAGTGGGAGAGCTTCGGGCCGACGACAAAAGTCGAAGCAGATCCCGCTGAGTGTAAGTTGTTGGACTGAGGGAAAACCCCACCCTGGGATGTTGTGGGGAGCTGCTGCTGTGGTTGGACGAATGCGTCCTGCTTCAGGCAAGTGGCGGGGCACTGGTCACCATTTTCTTTGAACAAAACAGAATCGATTTGGTCGAAAATCTCGTTGATGAGGACATTGTCCAACTCGGACCGCACGTTGTCCTGCTGGTCTCCCTCCTGACGCAAGCGCTTGAGCGACTCCTCCCACTGCATTAGCTCGGAATCGTCCACCTCCAAGTTCTCCAGGGCTCCGCAGAAGTCGCCCTTCTGCGCCATCTCCTGCAGGTTGTCAATCACAGCCATCACCGACTGCTTAGTCTCCTCCTTCACCACGATGGGGCTGCTGAAAGAGGACCCCGCTCCCGTTTCCTTCCAAGCATTACTGGGCACGCTCACCAGCGCTCGACTGTCCATGAAGATCTGATCCAGAGGAAAGGGCACCTCTGGCGTGTGCCTGTAGGCGGACTCGTCCTGACTGAGGAAGCAGTCCAGTAGTGAGCGGGGCAACTGCGTCTCCTTGCTGGCGCCCATGTCATCATTATTGTTGAATATTTTGTTGAACTGTGTCTGCGAGAGGTCCACGGTCGGGCCAGTGTTATAAAGCACAGCCTCGCCCGTGGTGAAGCTGAAGGGCAGCTGCATCCTCCTCTTGAGGAGGTAGTCCTCACCCTCGGCATTGCTGCAACACGCAAAGCAGAGGTCGGGTTCGTTGAGTAAAGACAGAGATTATTAAAACCAGACAAACTTTGTGATTGATATATTTTACACTCACACGACAGCTCGCTGATAGGCGATGATGAAGTCAGGTCTCCCGCCTTTGTAGATCAGCTTGGCGTTGGCTTTGACCCAAACCCAGCTTCCCGACTTACTCAGGAGACGGAAAGTCGTCAAGCCGCTTTCTCCAGTTTTAATCACTGTAAAACATACACATGATGTTTTGTAGTTAGCAGGAGCAGTATTTGGTGAGTATTTCAATCCACCTTGCAAATGATCAAATTGTCCGACATACTTCGAAGGTGGTTGTCGGCACAGTACATCATGTCGGCGGCGTGGATAAACTGGTAGCCGGAGCCTTTCATGCAAAGCTCTGTCTCCGAGTAGCCCAAAATAATCTTCCCCCTACAGGAAAGAAACTGAGTCACTCATTTTCCCAGAAGAAATAAAAAGCTTTGAGGGATCAAAGTGTTGTGTGTCACCTGCTGTCAACGCCCATCGGAGTGAAGTCCAGCCTGTGCTTGGTCTGAAAGAGCAACATTTTGGAGCGGATCTCCACAATGGACGAAGACTGGACGGGCATGGCAATGGCAAAGAGCGCAAGCTGAGGGTGGCTGTGCGACCCGTTCTCCCTATAGACGTTTTGGCCATGAAGGTATTTGAGACGTCCCTGGAACTTGAGAGCCTGGCGCAAAAATGACAGCACAATTAAAGCAGGCTACTCGTTAGGACATTTGTACATTGGTGATGGCGACCCTCACTAAAAAGCCAGATGAGTTGTCCAGGAGGCAACGGAAGCGACACACAAAACTTCTCTCCAGGAAGGACGAGTTCTCCGGAGGAAGGTGATCGGGATTGTAGAACTCCGTGTTCATGCATTCCTCCAAGTCTGACAATGCGAGAAGAACGCACCAACGTGAGTGCTTCATAATAGTGTTCAAGAATATAAAATATAAAACTTTATAGAATGACTGGACCGCAATTTTTCCAGATTTTTTCTTTGGATGGCTTTGTCATGTAAAATAAAAACCTGATGTTAAAAAATCCAAGGACACATACCTTGTCCATCGATAGCAGGTGAGTTCAGAGCAAAGTTGAGGTTCTGCTTGAACGTAGCACGATCGTCCGTGTGGATGAGCTCAAAGACACTCTGGTGGACCACGTCTGACTACGTGGGGGAAAAAAAAAACAAATTCAGCCGACAGTAGTGGGCTAAAAAAAAAAATTCAAAACAAAATTTCACCTGCTGAAAGCCGAGGTACTCTTTGATGGTGGGCGACACGTAGAACACGGACCCCTCAGACGTGACCACCACTACGAAGCCATTCAATGCCTGCAACGTCACACCAAAGTTACACCTTAGTGTCACTTTTTCTATTTGTCAACATTGAAGAAATTCTGGTTCCCCAGCATAATTGGACTTGGCTATTACCTGAAGCAGCAGGTCCCCCTCAGAGAAGCCTTTGGTCACCAAGTTGTTGCCATTGGATGTGGTGGCTCCAGTAAATCCACAGCTGCTGCTGTTCTTTATTGTCGCTGCAGGAGTGATAAAGGTAAACATCACAAGTGGGATACTTAGTGGCCTTAGTATGCATGGCACTTGTTCAGTTTGAAAGGGTTTGCTTGTACAGCTGCTATGATTATCCACTCAGTGGCAGGAGAGCTAAAAAATGTGCCTTGGCTTGTTTGAGGCAAAAACTCGCCTAGTAATCCTTTCTTTAACAAGACGTCCAAAAGGAGAGGAAGAACAAGAGGTAATATTTGACCACTTGCATATTTTCCATCCCACAAAAGAAAAACTCTAAACCTCGTTTGCGTGTACGTGCTACAATGGTTTCCCGGTTGCACATTGAGTCCAAAGACTAGCCAGGTTCACAGCTGCGTATTTACTTTGGCATCTCGTGCCACTATTGTGTAAGGACATCACTGTTATGGGCGGAGCTGCTTATCAGTGTGCATCAGACTGCAATTCAAAGGACTATTGTAGAGTTTGGAAAACATGAAGATCATTTTATTACCTACTCCAAGCACGATATTTTGTTTGACGGGTTTATTTCCCTCAACTGCAGATGTAGTAGGGTAGGGGTGTAGCGTGATCTATTACGAAAAGGAGGTCATGTCATTAGTTTCTTTGACTTGTGTTTGTTCAGCGCCAACGCGAGGCTATTGAGACCTCTCACTGGCGTTTAGTTGAAATTTCTCACATGCATAACAATAATAAAAAAAAAATCTCCCTTCCTGCATCTGTGTGAAGCTTTTGTTGTCCTTTTGTAAGCAATCGCTTACAGGAGAACTTCCCTGATGGCCACTACGGGAACATCCCAGGAAGTGGTCTTTTCCAAATGGACCATCCAGTCCAGTCACGCCAACCAACAACCCCCCCCCCCCTCCCCGCCACGCCTCGCCCCGCACACACAAACAAACTTGAAATACAACCCTTGAATGTAACCACTAGCTCCAGTATAATGTCATCAGAAATAACAAGTATATCACTTTCATGGTTCTATTCTAACAAAACCTCCCCAAAAAACTGAATGCAGCCAGGCCGCTCCTATTCCATATCTGGAAAAACCACCAAGTCCGTCAACTGTTTTTCCCCTCCCTCCATTCAGACCTCGCGTGAGTAAGTGGGCCTCTCAGGGGCCTCATGTTTGTTTTCATTGGCGTTCTCTTCCCCAGCGGAGAACCTTCTCTTCCATCTCTTTCCATTATTAACCCGCCTGACAATTTCTGGTGCCGCTCCGTGCAAACGTCCAACAGGAATTCCTCGCAAGATGGGCTTGATGCCTCGTGGATCCTTGCCAGCATCTCTCGCAGACAAGAACATGTTTTAATTGATCATTTCCTGCTTTTCTGCTCTTAGGAAGCACAAGTCAGAGTTGCAGTACTGCCTGACTTTGTTATCGGGCAACAACAAACGAGATTAGTATAACAATGAAATTTGTTTTCCATTGTTGCCATTCTGTGCAATTACAGAATGCCATGCAGTTTTGGAAAAACACACACTGTTGCCACATAGGCAAGAGTAAGGCTCATACTATGTGCAAATCAAGTTAAGCTGATGAATGTCAAGCACGTTCCAAGTTACTGTAGTAAAAATGAGTCAATTGAGTAGATGACAAACTTGATTTCAACCAAATCGAATAAAGTCACATCTCAAGTCCAACATACAAATCGATTAATTTTTTTTTTTGGCACCCTGTCGGAGTCAAGTCTCGTTGTTTTGAGTAGCACATTTTTGGGGCCAAAACTTTTTTTCATAGTTTTTCTGGTCCTGCCTGTGATTTCTACTCAGGAGGAACTTGTATTTATTAAATAATAAAAATGATCAATGTTCCTCAAAGCTCTTTACAGTGAATTCCTCATTCACAGACTGATGACGCAGCATGACATACTGAAAATACAACTAAGTGTAAACAGGCAAGCTTGTCAAATCATGCGTTTCAAGTGAAAGCGTACTCTTTCATGAAATCCTAAGATTTAAAATTGGCCTTGTGGGTCTAACTCGATTTGGTGACCTGCCCTTGGGCAATATCTTGCTTCATAGAGTTCTGCAAAAAACAAAAATAAAGAGTACTTTTAAAACAGTGCATTCCTCCTTAAGAGGAAAGCCTTTTACCAAAAAAAAAAAAAAAAGCCTACATCATATTTAACTATAATCAGAAACTTAAAATGCATCCAGAAAGCTCCTTCCAGTACTTTGTCTTTTTTTAAACCAAGTGTAACGTGACACCACGAGAGGCCCTCTTTTCTGGAGCTTCCTCTTCGCAGATGGGCCATTATGAGATTGGAGAAACGAACACGTTTGACTGCAGACAAACATTGCCGTCGCACTGGAAACGAGTTGGGTTCAAAACGTCCGACGCCAGCGCGTCATTCTTACGTTAAATCCATTGCTGGGAATTTGAGTGAAATTTGTGCAGTCTTCTTGAGAGTGCTAGTTTGTTGTCTGTCACTGGGGCAAAAGGGCGAGTCAGAAGGGGAAGAAATGGGGAGGGGCGGGGCCAGGAAATGCAGTCACGGCTTGGAGATCTGCCAGACTGCGAGCGAGTATAAAGCATGCCGGCAATGCAAAGGGGGATATTATCTTGATTTGAAAACATTTAGTTCCAGTTGATCCTGTACAGAGATTGCTGTTCTCACGCATATGTGCAAGGGAAAAGGCTGCAAATGGCAGCCAGCAGTTTTCTGGGTTTGCTTGCACCAGAGGTTCAATCCTCCTCCCTTCAGTTGTGTGACAAATCACACAGATTACTTTCAGGATTTCCACGCAGGAAACGAACCTATTTAGGTGATTCAACAACAGTGTCATGGCGATGTTTCGGGGAAAGGGAGGGGAAGTTGAACTGGACCTTTTTTTTATGGAGAGTGAAGTTTCCTGATTCCTGAGATCGTGTTGGCACTTTAGCAAGTGTGTTTTACTTATCTGAAAAAATAAAAACTCACTAAAAACTTCTGATTTAAGGGAAGAACGTGCTCTAGGGTCGGGCTAACCTCGAGAAGGCATATCTACATGATCACACGCCATTCAGGTCACATGAAGGTGGAGGTGGCAACTGGCGTATGGTAACAAACATCTGGCCTTTGGATAAACAAACTGACCTGCTCTCTGTGCTCTTTGTATTCTGCCAGAGGAAAAACCAACTTGCATCATTGTGATGATTCTTATCAATTTCCGACTTAAAAAAAAACAAAAAACATTGATTTTTTTTTTTTTTTTTAAACTTGCTGTCGTTGGCAATATCTAGATCAGATGCCTTAAAATGTGGGCACTGTCATTTTAAAGTTATGATGCTACACATGTTAACATTATTGCCACTTGCAAATGTGAATCATCTTCAGCAACACGACAGATACATGTACATAGTTTCATGTTAAAACAATTTTTAACAACATTTAAAATAAGATGGACTAGCAAATGTCACTCTTAAACAACACGTTTCACGGTCAATCTTTAAAACAGTAACACCCTCTTAATAATACCATACATAGCAAATAAGCCAAATAAATCTTGATATTTTTTGTGCTATTTTGAAGACTTAATTGATATAATTGTTGATTGTTTTTAAAACATTCAAGTTTGTCAGGGTTGCTAACAATACCCTCCTCTGTGGTGTATTAAATTTAGAAGAAATAGATTTTTCCTTATAGGAACTTCAAAAACTTTGCCCATAGGATTTATAGAATGTTCATATTGCAGCAGTTTAACACAGTATTTATATTTTAATGAATTACTAATGGTGGAAACTGGAAATGAACAAGTATCTCGAAAAGGATCACATTTGATTCAAGGGGTTACACTATCGTGTTTTCTGCACAACAATAATCTGAATATGAAATTATACCTAACAAAAGATTATTGTCTTTGAAAACTTCTTGAACCCTCAAATTGAGGCCAAAGGCACTGTGGGGTGAGCTGGATTCCCATACACATACGCCATGTAGTACTTGGGAGGCCCAAACCTCTGCGGAACGGGTGTATGGTAACAATGAAAACATGATTAAAAGTGGTTACTTGCATTCTCACGACATCCTTAAACATGGAGTCATGAATCAAGAAGCAAAGTCTTATCCACGAGCTGAGTCTTCACCAAAGCGGGCTTCCCCCTGTACGCACTACCTCCGGGGAGCCGCCAGGACACAACAAGCCATTCTTTATTTCGGTTCCATTCGTGTCATGTGTTTGGGGATGTGCGTACATGCTTCAGATATCCCAAACACTAGCAGACGAGGCAATGTTACCACATCGCCCCTGATTGTTAACAGGCCTTGGATGTTTTCAATGAGTCTTTTTTTTTTTTTTTCACTCTCTTCTTTCTTTTAACACAAATATGTCAGCAGCAGCGAGCCACAAGGCTTTGAAAAAGATCCAGCTAGGCCTCATAAAGTCACGCTACAAAGTCCAAAAGCCATAAATAGCTTGTCGCACACTATCGGCTCTTTAAATCTCCCGCGTAGCGGCGGCCGCATTTGTTCTTTTCTTCCACTCGGCGATTTTGTAAGATCTTTGTCTGAAGTTCCGACATGTCCCCACTTGAGCGCCCATCCACGGCTGGTGTTGTGACCAGGAGTACCCCGCCAAGGCAGCCCAAACGATCTCACGCAGACACACAACAAAAGCATGTGGCGAGACATTGTGTCTTGACTCGTGTATAATCGCTATATGCAAAGAAAGTTGATATAATTACAAGTATGGCTGTGTTTAAACCATTTCAGTTTAGTGGAAGAGTTACCACTGTGATTGTGTTGAAAACAAAAGTGTAATAAAGTGCACAACTGAAATAGTTCCTAGGAATCGCACTTGATATTGGATGTGCATATAATTCACACAATTTCCAAAAATGTGGTATGGCGGTTTGATTTATTCGTTTAATTGGACAGGCTAAGGCATCAGCCTTGGTTTTAATCAATCTCAAAATGTCAAATATGATCATATAGATTTTATGAACAATAATATAAGACAGGATAACTTCTAATAGTCAACATAAACCATGAAGGAAAAATATCTCAAAGTGCAATTTAAGGCATATCCTCTTTTTTTAAATATGGAGAGTGAATTACCCCAAAAAAAAAAAAATGTCCACGTTGTTAGGAAAAAAAAAAGAAAGGAAGGAAGCGACGCAATCTTGCATCTGTTATCATTTTGCAATGAATTAAATGTGGTTCACAAATTTAACCCAGTTCACCAGTTTAATCTTCTATTTTTAGACAAAACCACAGAAGACATTAAACTACGGCCACCATATTAAGTCAATGCCATTGGATACGCATATTTAATCAGAATAAACCTCTGGTTGCGCTCATTGTATCTTTTATTTCTTTGCACGACCGCAATAAGCAATACATTAGTGATGACGGAGGGCGGGTGAAGATCGGCAGGTGTTGGCTTGTAAATGACTGGCGTGATGAGGCATGTGATTTGGACGCAGCGTGTCCTCCATGCTGCCACGTTCGAGGTAAATACAAATCTTTTTGAGGACAGGGCGACCAAGTGAAGAGCAGAGAAAGAATTATTTTTGCTCTGATGACACCGTCACGTAAACAGCAGTAATAGAACATCGGGAAAGATTCTTTGAGCCACCATTTGAAATGCATTGCATTTTACTTGAGGATTTTTTTTTCCCCTCTGGAAACAATCGGAGGCTCAAATTGTTTTCCTTTCCCACAGTGTCACAGAGCATGAAAACTGTGCTGCATTCACCGTAAAACTTGATTAAGGATGTGATTTATTTACGCTCCAACGTGACTGCCGCTTTTTGTCCCGAAACGTCGAGGCAAAGAGAGCAATCTAAGTAAATGGAGACGTGAATTTGCCAAGAATGGGGATGTTAGCAAAAGGGAACAAACAACCACACTGCGAGTCAGATCCATCAGCCTCGTTAATGTGTTTTTCCTCGACCTCGAGTATCTCGAAAAGGTCATTTGTATAATCCTGCCAAGAGAACATATTCTCTTCGGTGAGAGTAAATATTTATCAGACTACTTGTGTGGTTCTTGCATATACAGTACAGTGGGAGCTTGACTCATGGCTGCCAACTTTAGAGGGTTTTTTTTCTAATTACAAGCCATCACCATTAGTTTTTTGGTAAAGTGTTGTGACACAAAGGTAGCGTTCCCAGTGAGCTTCAGATATACTGCTGATCAAATGAACCGAAAGAAAAATGGATCAAGGTAAAGTAATGTTATGCCATGCATGAGGTCAAGGAGCACATTATTAATTGAAAATCCAAAGACACATACAGAATGAGAGCACCATCGTTATAAGACATTACTTCATCCACTGGTAGGTCATGAAATGTAATTTTGAGTTCCATTAAATGTTTTCAATCAAATTATCCATAACCTGGAGGATATTTTTTCAAGCGGCTGCCTTGATTTTGGCCGGTGAGACAATACACTTCACTATTTTATCTACTAGTAGGCCAACATGCATAGTCATGAATTTTGGTCACTATCATGACTGTTGGTGTTGAAAGAGAAAGAAAAAAAAAAGTCAGACCCTGGTAAGACAGCAATGAGATTGAGACAGGGATGATGCAACTGTAACAACAAAGCAGGTGAAATGCTGTGGGAACAGGTGGCACCGGAATGTCACGACACTTGTGATGAGCAAAACGGCTTGGCTAGAGTCGAAACTTTCATTCTCGTCAGTTGTTGGGTTCATCTTTCATTCTCAACAATCAATCGACTATGTTTTTGCATGGATGTGGATCTTAGCTAAGGCCATGCTGGTCTTCACACACCAAAACTATGAACAGTCCCTTGGGTATTTTATATAATATAAAATCAATTCAATCATTTGAGTTCTCTTTGCAGTGGGTTTAAGAACAAGAACTCACCTTTGAAATAACTCTTGACTCGCAGGTATCCGACACTGAGACGAAGGACAGACAATTTGTCCAGACATGAGCGAACGTCCTCAGAAAAGGGGAGCAGGTCCGTCAGCCGGTCCAGCTCCCCGTTCAGCCGGTCCCGATGGCGCTTGGACGGGTTGGATTTGATGACTTCAATCCCATCCTTAATTTTTTTTCTGGGGATTAAGAAGGGAAAAACAATTACAACTTCCCAAATTGATCTTATGAGGCACAATTCTTAAATGCATAAAAGGAAAGATGCTCTTTATCATGAAAGGAGACATAATTATCACCACTTGCATGACTTGTCGCTGAAGTCTGCCTGGACTTCAAAACATAAACTGTTACTATTTTGTCACTCAAAACTATCACTAAAATAAAAATGTATAATATCTGGTGGTTCTAAATGTCCCTGACAAGATACCAGGAATGAAAAGGGTGGTGGTTGCTCATGTGGTCTGAATCTATATAAAGGAATGAATGTTTTTTTTCAATAGAAAATAGAATCTTCAGACTGTCGTCAAGTTAGTTTGATATTTCAAAATGATTACCCAAGGAAACAATCTCTAATGAACATTGCGAATTGCGGCCTGTTTTATGGTACAGCAGCTCTCTCTTTCTTTCTTTCCTTCCTTCCTTCCTTCCTTCCTTGCCAAGGCCATTCCTCATTCCACCAGTTACTAAAACAGCAGTCACATCTGACCTATTTAAAGCTGCATTCACTCCACTGCTCGGCTGTCGTCTACCAAGAGGCGTCCAAGTGCCTAATGCTCGCACATGACTCTGAAATCGGACACACATGCCCCGGGTGAAGAATCACAGAAACGTTTTGGATAGTGACTACTGCCATTATTACTATTATTAAAAAGCTATGAAAACAGTAAGTTGTTCACAACAAGGTTTTTTCAGTTGAAAGTTTAGTGCATAGTAAACACAATTGTTTCTTGTTAAGATGACTAATTAAGACATAAAGGAAATTTAAAACACTCTGCTACTGCAAACTACCGTCTTGGCTTAACTAACCTTGGTTTCCTTTCAAAATACTTCATGTGAGGAAGTGTGAAAAGCAAACTGCATTGAACTTATTAGCCTTAATGAGACGGGCCAACAACCAACAACAATGGAAGAAAAAGACGGTCTCCTACGTATATTGGGATTTTGAAAAGTCGTGTAAAAGCCAAAAATGCTCTTACCCCCGTGTTACCTCTTTTCTAACCCAATATTTTGGTCATGCGATCAGGTTACCTCCTTTGAACAAGGCATTGGTTTGTGGTTTGTGTTCTGCGCATGCTCCGCAACGAATCATAGTCTTTTGAGGGCAGGAAGTTTTTTTAAGCACAGCCATTTCGCTTAGTTGCTACAAAAAGCCTGACTTCGACACATTTACTCTTTGTGATGTTTTCACGTTATTTTCTGTCTCCATGGTGAAAATGACACACTTTGTACATAGACACACATGTATATGTAAATATAAGTCCATGTATCTGGCACGTAACTCCAGAAATATACAAGCAGAGGTAAACAAACGTGGCGAAACTCACACCAGCCACGTGCAGCACAGCAACATATATATATATATATATATATATATATATATATATATATATATATATATATATATATATATATATATATATATATATATATATATATATATATATATATATATATATAAAGTTGTTGTCACTATGGCAAATGCACCACAATGGCACACTATTGTTTCGCGCTAAAAGACGGGTGTTTACTTTGACACAAACGCAACGCCGACCAGCCTTAGTAGAATGACTCAGCGATGCAGGTTTTTTTGCTTTTTTTGGCTGCTGACCAACACCGAGTTGGAAGAGGGACGGTTTATAAAAGCCTGCTGTGGTTTACAGAGAGATTTATAGGCGATTAAAAAAAAAAAAAGGAACATGAAAATGGAGCTCTGTATTCAAGTCATGGAAACATCAGAGGTGGGGGAGAAAAATACATCAAACATTTGAGACTATAAATTGTTCACTTTTTTTTAAATTGGGCTTGATACTGAACCATCATCTCAAAAATTGGAGAGCCAGGTGTCAGGTGTGTATCAGCATGCTCACAGTGAAACAAAGACCAGAGAACAAAAGGCCACTGTTAACCCTGACTGGGAGTTGTTTTACTTGGCTAATCGCCACACCGTTGTGTTTGAGCGAGTGTGTGTGTGTGTGTGTGTGTGTGTGTGTGTGTGTGTGTGTGTGTGTGTGTGTGTGTGTGTGTGTGTGTGTGTGTGTGTGTGTGTGTGTGTGTGTGTGTGTAGAGTGATAAAGGTTGCATTTTAGTAAGTAATGAATGTGTATGACTCAACAAAATAAATAAACAGTTCGCTATTTTAAAAGAACCATATGTTTCAAATCTTACAGGAAAACGTAGCCTCTTTTTAAATTTATTTATATAGGATCATCACTACCTCCCATATTCCAATATTTATTCTTCACTGTCCTTAAAAATATTTTAATATGGCAACACAATTTAAATTTGTTTTTTTTTTACTTGTTTTGAACATCAAACCAGTTCTACTACATGGGATTTTGCAATGCTAACATATTTTCACCTACCACAAGGATTACTTCAAACATCTTTGTGTTGCTATTTTTTTGTTGTTGGTGTATTTAGTTCATGCTTAAGAACATTCAGATCACTATCTGACTAATATCCAAGTTGGTTCCCCCTACAGATACGAGGGCAGATCAGTTACAGCAGCCTATCGAAATACTGCCGTCCAGAAAAATTATTTTTACAAGGAAATCATTGAACTACTGCCCCTCTTTGGGTCAAGACATGAAATTGTGCCCTAAATAATGGAATTTTTGGATGAAGCACCCCAGTGTGTATATGCTAATGAATTCTGACTGGTGCGACTGGGAATTACAGCATGGCCATAAGGTTTTTTTTCAATAACATCATAAAAAGCCAGTCAAGAGAAAATGCATAAGGCTCATAAAAGACAATCTGGATGAGCCTATCTCTGTAGGAATGCTCCCGCGTGGCGACCGCGGACGTTTTATAGCGTCTGCTCAATGGTGCCTTTGTGCGTCCCAAGTCAAGCTGGCCATCCAGGGGGAAATCAATGTCCACATCTTCAGACACAGGCCACCTTTTTATTTTGGGATATAAGCATTGGAATGTCTGGCTGTATGCAATTTGCCAGGCGAGTGCTGCAAACATGCAATGTCAACAGCATAAACCACGACAGACACACGCATGCTATAATTCTTCTGACAGAATGAGTTAAAATTGGATTGTGGGCATTTTAAGTGACGTGGCCATAATGTTCTGTTTATTCTTTAACTGAAATACATAGACTCCCATGTTTTTCTGTATTTGGGGTCACCAATTATTAAATGTTTTGCATACTTGTTCCTTTCCCCCTTCTGACCTATTTATCCGGACTTGGGACTGGCACTAAATTGGACTGGCTTGCTTTCCCCCCCTTAGAGGCTAGATAAATTTACAGCAGAACCTGGTATTGTCTTCCATCCAAGTACTGAGCAGGCATGACCCTGCTGTGTATCTGAGATCGGACAATCCGAGACTGTCAAGAGTAGTTTGGCCATTATTGAAAGGCATATACTAGTAGAAAGACACAAATACTAAGACATAACGTCAATTCACCATCAGTCAGGCTGGACTTAAATGCTCAGTGTTAATCCATCATTTTAACAATACATGCCACCGAATATGTTGAGCTATGTCCCTTCATCCTCGTTTGAAAAGCAGCTCTCGGCTGTTCCGAGAACTAATGTACACGTTGATTCACAAGCCTTTTTCTCGAAACACACCTAAGGGATTTATTCGTTTGTTGTGGCACCATATACGATCATGATATCTTTCCTAGACTGGCAAGTGTGATGTCATTTTTAGTCGACTGCAAGTGACAAAATGGCCGCCCTCTGAGATGGATAAAATCAAATGGATTTTGCCTGTTTAATTCATATTCCACAGACAAAAGATTAATCAAAACACTGTGTTTCGATGAGTTGGGCTGCACAGAACTTATCATTATAAAGAAGATTTTGTGGTTGACTTTCCCTTTAACAACACATACAGGACAAGCCCAATGAAGCACCAATGTCCAAAGTACAATAAGTCAGAAAAATTGTGAGTGGGGTACACTGTCGAGTGGAGACGAGTCATACTACAAAACATGTGCATGCATGCCACCACAAACAACTTACACAAGTGGTACTCCCAAACTTTGTTTATATAATCAGGCGCTCAGTTACTGGGAATGCTTGTTAGCACATACAGGAGGAAACCACAGAGGAGAACCTGGACAGGCTCCCAACTGAATGATTCTCCTATTCGTTACGCTTATGCTGGAAACAACATCATCCATTAGCCTCTGTGGGCCTAATACAGCTGTCCACGACTCTATATACAGATGTTTAACATAAATCACATTCAACGCTTGTCTTTGAGTCCCATTTGAGCAAACACAAAACTGCCTCAGCTAAATGCTATGGCCAACATTAGGAACTTTTACTCGAAAATGCTATGTCATGTTCATTGAGGGGAAAAAAGGTAATTGGAGCATAATAACGATTTGTTTGAGCCCCAGTTGACAGATTTTAAGACAAACTTTGAATGACGAACAAATAGAACTGCAAAGAGTGTGACAGTAAATATTTAGCATGAAATGCATTTGGACTAGCAACAATATTCAAATATTCATTTTGGCCACAAGCTTTCATGATTGCAACCATATGAAATAATAAATACATAAACGCATACTAGCTGTAAGCCAGTGTACCGTATTTTCCGGACTATAAGGCGCGCCGGACTATAAGCACCTTCAATGAATGGCCCATTTTAAAACTTTGTCCTTATATAAGGCGTACCATTAATGCATCATGTCAGATTTTTAATCCAAATCAAATCATTCTCCATTTTATCTTTTTTATTTCAACTTCAGATGCAACAAATTACTTTATAATCACAAAATAATGATCCATAGTCTTTTTGATTCATGATTTATAGTCTTCAGCGGGCTACTTATGATTGACTTTATGACGCAATGCTTCGTGCCAGTTTAAATTGAGGAATTTGGTCCATATATAAGGCACACCAGACTATAAGGCGCACTGGCGGCTTTTGAGAAAAATTTGGGTTTTTAGGTGCGCCTTATAGTTTGGAAAATACGGTAATTAAGGCATTTTGGTATCACACATTGGACCCAATAGAGCACACACAGCTAAATATGTACATTTAAACTAAAATATAAGAAAGGATTGAGATAAATGGAGGACTGATTAATAATTGCAACAAAAAAAAAAGATCTAACTGAGTAATATTTTTTAGGTGAAATTTACTAAATTAGTCCAACATATCAAAGCCTGTGTATGGCAAAGGGCTGACACGACTAAAGCAAGCAAGTAAGTACACAAGTGCAAAAGCATTCAACAATATCAAACTTTCAAGTAGTACTTTAAAAAGCCAAAGAGGAAACAGGACATGCTGGAAGAAAGTTGAAGCACGGAGAGAGGGGGAAGGAAGGAAGGCCAAATATCAGATTACAATAACAGAGCCAGGCGCGCGAGACTGGCCCGCCCTCCCCAATGCATCGCGTGAGAGCAGCAGTCGACTCTCTCTAACTTGATTGTGATTAATGCGCCAGGGCAACGCACCAGTGCCAGAGTCGAGCGGCGCACATTCTTAAAATGGTCCGCAACAACAATCCACCGTGGCTTCAAGTAAATCCACCCAATGTCATTTATTTCCTCAATTATGAATTCAAATAATCACATGATATTTTACGATCGATCACCGATAATCATTTCTGCTCTCTGGCGCAAGTTGACAGAACGCACAGGTCCAACTTACAACAGTTCTTCAGAAGAAACTTTTCAATCGAATTAGTGTTACTAAATATTGCAAGTTTATGAATGCAAACGATTGCAATATGCAGTATTCTGCACTTCGTCAACTTTCACTTATGAGTTATGCGCAGATATGACCGCTAGGCTTTTAAAATGTCTGCCCAAAGTTTCGCAACTTTACAGCAACAATGTCTCTCAATCGGGTTTGGACCTACTGTTTGAGGACGGGTTTCTTCCTCTTCTTATTGGCGTAAGTCCCAGAGGTGGCCAACATTTGTGCGCCGCTTGCAACGCAAACTTCACCTAAAGTTTGTCTTCCGAGGCGACCTTTTCTCCTCCCGAGCGAGGACACGCTCGTCTCTCTGGCGTGTAAAAATAAAAGTCACTCCCTACGGTATCCACCCGCCATGCAAGTCCCGGCGGTGGTGGGAAATGAACACAACACAGCCTGAGCCCGCAATGATTTGATGCGGTGTTGACAGGTTCCCCGGTCGGTCAGTGTGGCCGGCTGGCCTTGGTCGACGGTGCTGTGGTGGGGGCTGAGGCGGAATGGCTGTGCGACCAAAGTGGAGGAGAAGGAGGAGGAAAGTTAAGGGGGTAGAGCCTCCGTAAAGCCCTCCTCTTTGCAGAAACAGCACAGCCCGACTCAAATTACTCACTCTGCTTTTTTTTTTTTTACCTGCAGTGCCAACTTTTACAGTTCGACATTTAAAATTTGCTTTCCCATAATTTAGACGTGGCAAATGTAGTCATAGTCTGAAAGTAAACATTATTTTGGTTCTTTCAACTTTGACAAAGTAGAATCAGTCTTAGTTAGTTAGTCAACTAAACAAAATATTTTAAAATGCAATGATGGGTGAAATATTAGTGGAAGCAGTAAAGTCATCCGAAAACACAAAGACGCTCCTAAAGCAATGCGACAGTGAGCGCTCGGCCGGCGCGCTGCGGGCGGTTGCGCGATCGGACCAAATTAAGTTCCCTGCGCACTGAGGTCCTCTTAAATTTTGGAAAGTACATCATGACTTTAAAAATATTTTCTAAATTTTAGCGACCGCTCTGTCACAATAATGCGACCAGCGCGGTACAGTTGCGCGGTCGGTGACGCGCTCCGGTTGCGCGTTCGGCTGTGCGCTGCAGTTGCGCGATCGGACAAAATTAAGCTCCCTGCGCACTAAGGTCCATTTAAATTTTGGAAAGTACGTCAGGACTATAAAAATATTTTTTAAATTCCAGCGACGGCTCTGTCAGAATCATGCGACCACCGCGGCGCAGTTGCGCGCTCAGCGGCGCGCTCAGCGGCGCGCTTCCGTTGCGCGTTCGGCGGTGCCTACAGTTGCGCGATCGGCCAAAATTGAGCTCCCTGCGCACTGAGGTCCACTTAAATTTTGGAAAGTACATCAGGACTTTAAAAATATTTTCAAAATTTCAGCGACGGCTGTCACAATAATGCGACCAGCGCGGTACAGTTGCGCGGTCGGTGACGCGCTCCGTTTGCGCGTTCAGCGGTGCGCTACAGTTGCGCGATCGGTTAAAATTAAACTTCCTGCGCACCGAGGTCCACTTAAATTTTGGAAAGTACGTCAGGACTTTAAAAATAATTTCTAAATTTCAGCGGCCGCTCTGTCACAATAATGCGACCAGCGCGGTGCAGTTGCGCGGTCGGCGACGAGCTATGGTTGCGCATTCGACGGTGCGCTGCAGATGCGCGATCGGACAAAAATGCGCAAATGAAAAAAATGACGGTTTTATTAATTTTTTTCCCCATTATTTGTAATGGGAAAACATGATTCGGAATTCGAACGATTCACTTCTCGAACAGCCTTCTGGAACGGATTGTGTTCAAAAACCGAATGCTCCACTGTACAGTTTTTCTATTATTATTACAGTCAGATGGAAAAAGTTTGTTTACACAACCACAACCATTTACACAACTATCAATTGTACAAAAACAACTTTTTTTAAAATCTCAATACTGCTCTATGAAATCAAAATAAAGTTGCATTTTCCTTTCTCGTTTTTTGAAATTCTACAGAAGCTTTCTGGTTGGACTCGCTTCAATATAATATATATACACTAGCCTCTGTTGGTAAAAAGGAAGGGGCGCCCATCATTAAAAAAAGTGCTACATTTCTATGCTACATAATTAATTAAATTCAAAAATTTCATGAATATGTTTGAAGAAACAGATTGTGAAATAAACTTCTAAACGGGGCAATACTAATCAGGCAGCGATCAGCCACCTTTCTTACGTACATTGACTGAGACGACATTGAGTAAGGCCCCAGTCGTGTGACGTAGAACTTCAGCGACGAGTTAACCGTGGTTTTTTTTTCCCAGGTCAGATCAGAGGGGTTTTGGAGGACAGTTGATCATGGCCCTGAGGGCGATCCGGTTGCTCTTCCCATCGGTGGCAACCGCTGTCAAAACCGCAAATGTTCAGAAGGTAAGGGCACAAAATGCACGAACGCTAGTCCTTTTGGTACTCCCCATTCTACAAGGACATGCTAAATTTAGCAGACTAGCTATCCATTTAGCCACTAGCGCTGTCCCTAAATCGTCTATGCCACAAGTTCAATGATATTCAATTGGCGATCGAGTCACAACATATCATATTTAAATGCTGCTTATGTCCTCAGACTATTTTTGTCAACGAAGCTAATAGCAATAATAAAGCAAGGCCCTTTGCATAGTGTGTTAAACTTCTCGTTTTATTAAAGGCCTGTCGAAGTCAACTTTTCTCCCAATTTTAAAGTCAACATTTGCATCATGTTTTGTCATCCAAGGCATCTGTGCACATGACAGCGGCAAGGAAGCTGCAGTACGGCTGGTGGGCGTATGCACTGGGCGAAAGGACCACACCGCGTTTAAAGCAGTTCAGCAAGATTATTTCAGTGGATGGCAATTTAGCGTCAGGCAAAGGAGCACTAGCACAGAAACTGGCCGACAAACTAGGTAAGTCGTCTGTGTGCATGAAGTTAGTACAATCCCATAATGGTCAATTGCAGACAGTCACCAAGGATGAGCTGTGAAAACCTTTCGTACTGTAGGGCTTTGCATTTTGTGTTTTCCCCAGGGATGCTCTACATACCCGAACCTGACACCTTCTACTTGGACAAAATGTCGAAAGAGAAAGAGCCCCTCTCTATCGACTTCAATGGGATGTGCAGCCTGGAGAAGTTCTACGCAGACCCGAAAGCTGCAGACGGGAACAGCTACAGATTGCAGCTATGGATGTATAACATGCGCCTGCTGCAGTACTCGGAAGCCATCGAACACCTGCTCACCACGGGTACCATGAACACCCATCGCAAATTTGCTTTTGTACTTTCACACTCATTGAAATTATGATCTCGTATGTCAAAGGCCAAGGTGTGATCCTGGAGCGTTCGCCCTTCAGTGATATGGTGTTCTTGGACGCCATGTTTAAACAGGGCTACATCAGGAAAGAGTGTAAGTGTGGCTTTGTCATAAACATGCCACTTTCAAATATATAGTACACATGCCAATGCTGCATTTCCACTCGCAGGTGTGCAGCACTACAACGAAATCAAAGGAATCAGCATCTGCGAGTTCTTGCCGCCGCACCTAGTCGTCTACGTGGATGTGCCCGCTGAGGAGGTGCACAAGAAGCTGAAACTAAGTGGCAAGGTAAGATTTACTAACATAAGCGCTAAATCATCAGTCAATTGAATATTCTCCCAAAAGTCATGGGAATCATTCAGATGTGTTTTGCCATGCATGTTATTTTTGCCAGAATACTCCATCTGTCTGTCTCTGACCGGGTCAGATTTTCTGCCGATTGCTGAGTGACGACAAATTTAAAAAAGACAGACTAAGCACTGATGAAAACACGCCCCCGCCTGTCTCGTGTGTTTGTTATAAAACATACTTGCTCAAGTAGACTGCATCGACTATACATTTACTATAGGTGGCAGTATGCACAAAGAGAGTCATGAATTAGTCAAGATGGCAAGACAACAATGAATTATTCTGATGTTTTGAAATCTATTGCCGTGAAATGGATTCGCTTTATTTGTAACCTCTAAGCCGTATCTTCAGAATGTGCCGTTGCCGTATCTGAAGAGCATTGAAGACAGCTACAAGAAGTCCTTCCTGCCAGAAATCGGGTGGGTAATGCATGTTTTTCCGCTATGGTCGGGAAAAAAACCCCCTAAGATGCTGTAAATCGCATTTTATAAACATGATTTTGCTTAAGTTGTGGATTAATGGCTTACTACAAGCATTACATTTTTGGCTTTCAGTGAAAAGTCTGAGCTGCTTGCTTATGATGCAACCCAAATCCAAGATGTGGAGAGGGTAAGAGTTACAAAGTCACAAACTTTTTTTTTTTTTTCCATGGTACATTTAACTAACAGCTTTTTATCCCATCAGGTGGCCGAAGACATAGAATATCTGAAGTTTGAAAAAGGCCCGTGGCTAGAACAGGATGACGTCACCTACCATCACATGAGAATTCTGTGAGAGCTCTGTCGTTGAAATGCAAATACAGTGAACCCTTCTCATTTGTGAGGCTCGGGGCCAAAATTCGTATATCAATGGAATCTACCATTGCGTTAAAGCTGATGGCAAACATTTGGTCGCTACCCCAACCTGATGACACTTTGGAAGGAGCAGGATTTTTATGATGTAACAGGAAGGGAAAGAGCTGTCTTTTCCAGTTTATCTTCTAACTTGTACAGAATTGTCACAAATTGACAGGGGTTCACTGTATTCAAGAAAACAATGAGGCGTTGCAATTTCAAGCACGTTTGCCCTTTTCAGTGTTGAAGACAAACAGAGAGTGGCATCGTTGACCCACATACCCAAATTTCTGCCAGAGATCACTGTTGGGGCGCACGAATTTGATGAAAAATACTACGCCTATAAATCGGTATGAATTGTAGAATTATTACTTATGTTGTTTTGACTACTAACAGTCTCATTGAATTGTGATGTATTATTCTTTTAGCTTCCTGGAAAGAAATATGCTCAGGGTTATAACGCAGACGCCGGAGATAAATACATTTGGCTCAAGTAAGGGAGAAAACGACTTCTGTCCTCACCAGTGACCAATCAACTCGCAGCGTGAGGGATACATGGTGTCCACTTGTACATCTTATTATGTATGTATTAAAAAGAATAAAATTTCTCATACACACCCTTGATGTGATGTTGGAGGGTACTTACACACACTGGACATTCCATTAGGGATACCTTCAATATCTAATTAGATCCAATATATATAAATATAAAAAAAACAATCTGCCTTTATAAAGATGATAATGCTCATTTTCAGAATAATCAATGTATATTATTGTGGTTGTACATCATAGATGAGATTTTTTGACATGTTTGTTGAGGTCATAAAAAATTATAGCTACAGCTATTGATTGTCATCTATTGTATGCAGAGCCGACACTACTCAATGTGGCGCCTGAGGCGAGACTTTATATATGGCAGCCGCTTTCGTTGCTGTGCGCTTATGAAAGACAAATACCATTGGTTTTACCATTGTCTTAATGTGTCAAATAATGTCACGCAATTTAAAATATAATGTGCAATTTAAAATAATGACGTCATTGAAAAATGAAAGTCATAATATGCATAATTTATGCATTTAGAATACACTTATGTTCTATTTAGCCAAATGTCAATACAATGGACTTAATTTGGCTCATTATCATGCTAGAAGACTTCAGGAAGAATCTTCACTTTGGAAAAAAAGCAGAAAGCCATCTGAAATTATCATAAAAATCAATACTAGGTCTTTAAACTAATAGACTAAATAGACCATTTGAGAACCACTGCACAATCCATAGGGTGTAAATGTCAATTAACACAAGCTTACTCAAAATCATCATTTATGCGGAGGTTCTAAGCAGAGCACAACCAACATATGTTTCATACTGAAACTCACAGGAAATTCCCCGACAGCTCATATTGCAAATTCATATGATTGTCTTGATACAATGAATAACGTCAGCGAACTTATGTTGCCTAGGACTTCACTTACCTCTCTCATTCCTCGCTGCTGTATCCCTGCTACGGGCGAGTAACTTTCTTGTATCCATCTAGGAGTAAAATCACAATAATACATTTAACAAGTTGTCGGCTAAGATGCCTACTTCACGCTCTCGAGACGTCTAATGGCACGGAAATAATATCTGAAGTCTCTACACGTGAATAAATTACCGTATTAATTAGCCACGTGCACAATATTTACGTGGAATGAATACAGGA
This sequence comes from Syngnathus leptorhynchus, assembly GCF_054491065.1. Taxonomy (NCBI): domain Eukaryota; kingdom Metazoa; phylum Chordata; class Actinopteri; order Syngnathiformes; family Syngnathidae; genus Syngnathus; species Syngnathus leptorhynchus. Next base: position 6,493,502 of record NC_141203.1, read on the forward strand.
GTAAATAGTTGTAATATTAAGTAGTATATGCGATGTAGACTTAAAACTAACGTTTTTTTTTTATTATCTATTTTTTTTTATTATCTGATCAATACTGGGTCAAGTGCCCGGGTGAAATTTGTCGGGCGACACGACTGTGATTTACCACACATTGCATCCCCCCCCCCCCCCCCCCACTATTTCTATCGGGCATCCACTACAATACAGAAACAATTGAATAACAATAGTGACATTGATTAACAACTGCTAAAGATTTTTTTTTAGCAAGTCGTCTCAGCCATTATTAAAAGTCTGGTAAGGCCTTTCGCCCAAAGTTGACTTTTCCATTGGAAAAAAGTCTAAAAAGTAATTTAACGCTACAAATTGTCGCCCACGGTGTTTTACTCCGTGCTGAGATTAATCTGAAGGCGGATTAGCAATGCCGGCGCTCCGTTAATCAGTCTGAGGCGCGAATGCTCCTGCCACAACCTTTATGGGCCGAGTTGTCACAAACTAGAAAAGGTGAACGCATGAACTATTTCGGACTGGTGCTGATGCTGACAAAGATAACAGATGATGCTTGTGTTCACCACACTGCATAGGGCCGTATTTCACTTTACCACCGCTAGATGGCAATGTTGTTCTCCGCTGTATCCTGAAGGCACCCGTGAAGCCACGTCCCAGAAAAACCAGCTCCATCAGTCTTTGCTAAAGGTTTTAAACCACGCGCTGATGTAAACATTCCGACTGAGTAAGATTTCACACAATAAATTCAAAAGAAAGTCCATGTGCAAATAGGCATGCACAACATGTGAGAAATATAAATAAAATGGTTACAAGATAGATATGCATCTTCTCCCCCCTCACCATCAACCCCCCCAATCTGTGTAATGATAACAGATGGCCATAACAGACACCAAATTTGAAAATTCCCTCAAAGACAACTAATCATTGAGTTATTTACGTCCTAACAGCTGCGCTTAGTGTAAGTCTGCATTTTTTGCGTATGCTTGGCAATGAGTACAAGGTGGTATCTAAATGGCTATACTGCGGAGCGTCAACTAAATCAGATCTAATTGATTCCAGGGGGGAACCTATGCGGCAGCTATAAATGACACGAAAGCCCAATCAAAAGTGGCTGTTCAATAAAAGTTAGTAAGCTGTAGCAACCGGTTAACAAGATGAATAACAAAAGACAACTTTAGAGGCAATCTTAGTGTTTTCCAATATCAGTAGCTACAAATGGAACAATATCTCCATTTACTCAGTCAATTCAAATCTAATTAGAAAAACGTTTGGAAGGAAAAGGGATGATTAAAAGGAAAGCTGCTAACAAGAACACAAAAGACTACACTTCCAAAAATTATTTTGGGTGACATTTCTTAATAAACCTGCATTGCACAAAAACAATTACTGATACTTAATTCAATCTTTCCCAAATATTTGAATGTACAAGGCTCATAGTTGACTGTTTCAGTGCTTTTCTATTCTTTAACTAGGACTTGAACAATACACTTGACAAATACTTTGTCAAGGACATCCACTTTTACGCTATGTATTGGTGGATTTATGGATCAAACTCCTGCCATGAAATCTCTTTAGTTTCTTTTTTAGAGAACAGCATGCAACTTTTGCACAAAGTACTGAAATACTGAGGAGGTGGACGTGTGCATTTGAAAGTTTAGAGAAGGTCAAATTAAGTTCGCCTGTAAAAGTTGTCGACCTACGACGTGTCATGGTTACCTTTTATTATTGAGAACTGCTAACGTAAGCACAGGCTGATGATGTTTGTGTCATAAAAACCAGTTGGATGGGTGTACTGCACTCCAAAGCCATTTCTGCTGGCTTAAACATTATCAAAAGCACTTTCATGCATGGTAAACGTAAATGAAATTGTATCAGGCCAACTAGTACATGAATAAAGCAAAGTTAAGGAATTGTCTTAGATTCTCAGTTTTGCTAAGGAGCTTTCCTTTCTGAGCGATATGATCCAACCTTTCACCCAAGGTAGTCTTTGCTACTCCTGGCCAAACTTCACAAAACTAAAGCGGGTACCCATAATCCTTTGCAGCGGTTACCCACAATCCTCTGCAGCGGTACTATATAGCAGCAGGCCACTTACGTTTATTGACTACGTGAAGATTAGGGATGGGAATCTTCACAATTCATGGAATTCATGGAATTTCCAATGATAAGATGCGATACGATTCTCCCATCTCCTGCGATACGGTGCGATACAGTTTAATTTTAAAACAATGCGATCTAGTGCGATACGATACGATGCAACTGCATCTTACAGGTCATATCGATTTTCCGATGCATATCGATGAATCTTCCCAACCCTAGTGGAGATATTTCTGAAGTCCATCCTCTGTAATAGTTCTGTCACACCACAGACTTGCGTCAGTAATACTCACCATGACGTCGGTTTGGAAAAGTGCACTGGAATTTATTTTAACCAGTGGTGTCTGTTCTGTAAGTTTAAAAAGAAGTCGTTTTTCATCTCCTCTTGACCAGATGGCATTTTCTACAAAGGTTAAAGAAAGATAGTGGAAAGGTTAGATTTGACTTTATGGAGAGGCCCCAGTCTCTATTTTTGTTTGTGATTTTCATTTGAAGCTTTTTCTTACAAATATGAACTACACTCATGTAGTTAACATTTTAACTTTAACACGGTGGATAATGCATCACAAAAAAGACAACGTATGTGTTAGCCTTCGCTAAAACACCTCTTGCTACTATTTTTTGTCTGTATATTGAAAAGTGACATCCAAAAATAAAATAGAATAAAATAAGCAGGCTTTGACGAGCTTGGATTCCAACCCAATCTTATTAATTGTCTTCCTCAGGCTACCTTTTGAACTTGGAAATGAAAAAAAAAAGTTTTTCTCTCCCACATTTCATAACAGTACGCCGGGAGCCGACTGGCTGACACGGTGAGAAAAAGTTGACGAGCCCAGCAGAAACTAATGAGGCATGTTTCGAAAAACAATAAATTAGACCCCAAAATAAAAGGTTATTGAAAGCAGAAGTCAATCACACTGTACAATCTTTCCTGTACCACTAAAATCAGGAGAAGCTTCCTTATTTGGACAAACGGAAAGATAGACGAGCCGTCGCGTGGGAGTCGTTTGATTCGTCGAAATCTTTTCATCAGCGCCAGCATTTCCAGACGAGCACGTGTAAAGCAAAGACAAGTCGTTGTAAGGCGTACAGTCACAAGTCGCAAGCTTTTCTTCTCATTTTGATCTTCCACCTGCCGAGCATGGGGCCCTGTCTTGACGTCGGTTCCTCTGCTATTTTAGCTCTCTCTTCTCTTGCAGGAAGTGGCTTGAAAGTGCATCCTGCACGCCGCAGCTCATTAACTCAGAGGTGTCATGAGGGGAGGACTTGTGTATTTGTGTGTGTTGCCTGTGAGTTGTCTAAAAGCTAAAAACAGCGTCGCTTCTCTCCGGAGTTCTTGAGTGGGAGCCGGCCCGCCCCCCTTCGAGTCAAAACAGATGGCATCAAAACCACCGAGAGGATCTTATTCTCCTCGTGCTTCTTTCTTTGCTTTGCCGTGTGTTTGCATAACTGCGGACGGGCTACATGTGAGTCGTTTTTAACGAGTACCAGCTGTGCGCTTGTTACTGGTCATAATCGTCATCCTACAGAGGTGCAGTCGATTTTCAGCCAATTTACTGGAGACCATTACGAGGAATTAGGCATCGCATCCCTCATGACCACAGATGGAGATGGAAGTGCGCGTTGCGTCGCCTTTAGCACGCAGGAGGCTAAATGAAGGAATTCCAGTCAAAGGAGCACATGAAAAACGGCCATTACGCCGATAACAAGACCATCTGCCGCGCAAGCTGACGCTGACACGGCAGCCACTGCGACACTTCTTCACCAAACCTGCTGGACACAAGGGATCATCCTGCTGAGATAGCCTGAAGCTAATACGTCAATCCCCAATTCAAGGTTGACTCCTCTCTGGGCCCCTTCACTGTGGTCTCCAATGGTTTGGACCTTTATGGACTGAAGTACAATGCGACATCTTTCAAAGTCACATTTCAAAGTCAACGCTCAGGAAATGTATTCATTATCAAACTCCACAATTGGGCCGTCTAGGCTAACCCCAACCCATGAATATCTAATGGAATATTTCTGGGAAACCACACAAGTGTGGATTCTTCACATCCTGATTCTGTACAATGACTTGGAATGAATTAGGGGTCAATGGACCTAACCAGCTGTAGCATCTTTTACATAGAGTTCAGACAAGATTGCCAAACCACAACCGTGTTTAAAGAAAAAGGCAATTATCAGCCCGTTCCTTTTACCGTATTTTTCAGACTATAAGGCGCACCGGACTATAAGGCGCACCTTCAATGAATGGGCCATTTTAAAACTCTATCCTTATATAAGGCGCACCGGACTATAAGGCGCACTATTAATGCATCATGTCAGATTTTTAATCCAAATCAAATTATTCTCCATTTTATTTTTTTTATTTCAACTTCAGATGCAACAAATGACTTTATAATCACAAAATAATGATCCATAGTCGTTTTGATTCATGATTCATAGTCTTCAGCAGTCCACTTATGATTGATTTCATGACACAGTTTAAATTTAGGAATTTGGTCAATATATAAGACGCACTGTCAGTTTTTGAGAAAACTTTGGGTTTTTAGATGCCCCATATAGTCCGGAAAATACGGTACTCAGAACTCAACTGGTCAGTTATCAAAAAGTTGTTGGACAGAGACAATGATCAAGTGTCCCGTTTCTTAGTCTGTCACCGAAGGCAGGAAATTGCCAAATTTTACCTCTCAAACAGAATAGCACACATGGGAAAGAGGTGAACAACTCATAGCTTTCATCCATCCATCCATCCATCCATCCATCCATCCATCCATCCATCCATCCATCCATCCATCCATCCATCCATCCATCCATCCATCCATCCATCCATCCATCCATCCATCCATCCATTTTCTGAACCGCTTTGTCCACACGGGGGTCGCGGACGTGCTGGAGCCTTCCCAGCCGTCATCGGGCAGTAGGCGGGGGAGACCCTGAACCGGTTGCCAGCCAATCGCAGGGCACACAGAGACGAACAATCATCCACACTCGCACTCATACCTAGGGACAATTTAGAGTCTTCAATCGGCCTACCAAGCATGTTTTTGGGATGTGCGAGGAAACCGGAGTGCCCGGAGAAAACCCACGCGGACTCGGGGAGAACATGCAAACTCCACACAAGGAGAGCCGGAAGTGGAATCAAACCCGCACCCTCCTAACTGTGAGGCGGACGTGCTACCCACTGCGGCACCGAGCCGCCCCATAGCTTTCATATTTCTGGAATTTGTGGCTGAAATACAGCTTTATGTCTGATTGGAAATCTTTGAGGGAATACTGCATGAAGGGATTGTTGACACTCCCGAGACACCAGCAGCTTCTAATAACGTCTTCCTGCCTAGTAGTGTCTCTTTCATCTGTCTCCTTCATTAATATCCCTTAATCGGAAAACCTCTTTTATTCTGTCTGTCAAACACAAGTCATTTGACGGTAGGATGATTTTCATAAAACACCCGTTGTTTTCATTCCTATTTTGTGCATTTCATTGGCGGAAAATAATTCTAAAACATCAATGTGACTGTCTAGTAAGCAGTCAAAAGTCGCACAGCTGTGTTTTGAGCGAAAGCCCCAAAAGAGATGAATATGTTCAAATGATCAAATGTCAGATTCAAATGCAAGGAAAAGAAGACAAAATCACTTTCGAGTTGGAATTGATATAAATATATTACCGTAGTGTGTGTGCCATGTGTGTTCCCATACTTTTGATTTGAATAATCTTGTTTGGTGTGTATGGAAAGAACACACTTGGGATTCTTATGACATACATTTTATGATTTTGTGTTTCTTTTTTATAACACATTTTATGGGCTATATGGATGGCGGCACGTGACATATTTCCAGTGGGAAAGATTCATAGCCATACCAGCTATCGAGTTGTTGTTATTCTAAAAGAAAAATAAGCTAACTTTTATTGATCTCAATTCCTGATCAGTAGCTTGACATTTTCCAACCAAATATTACCCAATTTCCACAACCTGTATCTCATTACACAACATTTTTTTTAATGAATGACACTTTCCCAAATTTGACCCTTCCCCATCCGCATGTAGAAAGTCTGGCACCTTCTCTGCCTTGATTTTTATTTGTTCTCCTATGTCATGTCAAGTTATTCAATCAAAGAAACCCAATTGATTGTCTAGAAAAGCCTACGTAAACTCATGTACCTCAATATCATACGTTTCCATGGCAACTTTTTTCCTTTCAGACTTCCCCGTTCCCCATCGTAATTGCTCGTGTCAACGGTATATTTACCATTAAACTGACAGAGGGAGCTCATTTCCCGGGCAAATAAATTTACTCTGATAAACATGCTAAATTATACACTCCAAAGCGTAATGATGTTTCCGCACGTTTGCTGGTAACTGGAATCAATTACCTAATTGGCATCATGGGGCAATTCATCAAAGTCTCCTCCAGGGACTTCTTTAGATGACTGAGGAATCAGGGTTTTAAGTGGATATGGTCAAATGTTTGGGATCCAACCTGTGAAAATGACAATCTCAGTCTGTATTTTCGAGATGTAGCAAAACACATTCAGTTTCATGAATCTGCAACATCAAACAATTGGACCATCTCATTTTCTATCCAGTTTGACCTTTTTGAGGTCACGGGCCGTTAGAGCCCATCTCAGGTAGTTGACTTGGAGCAAAAACATTCACACTGGAAGTGGAGCCACGCTGTCTGGGCCAAAATCTGTCAAATGAACCACAACATCGTCAGCGACTAGAAAATTGAACCATGGAGTGGAATATATTTTTGCTATTGTCAAGTCCAGTGTCATCCAACCTTGTTAAATGGTAAAATGCAACTTTAGTTGTTGCTGTTGTTTTTTTGTAGCTGACCTCCAAAATGGGAGTGATGCGGGAACTTTTTTTACTGTGGTGTGTGATGGGATTTTCTTTCATGTGGGAGTGGGATAGGACGGGACTGAAAATCCACTTCCTTGTCATCCTTTTGTCATATGTTATGGAGCACGTATGGTCTAGTCCACTTAGCCTTGTTAAAGTTGTTGGGTGAACGAAACAGTTGTTGAGGTCTGGTTAAGCTCTGAAGTGCTTAGGCCAGGTCACATGTGCTTTGGCATAAATTTAATACAATATTTTAGCATAGTTTGTTCTGAAGTGCTACGTTGAGATCAAGGTCTTTTTTAAGTCCACAGCCTGGTCAGATTTGTTTTGGTTTGGTTGGATATTTAAATGTTTAAGGCTAATGAAATGTTTAGGTATGGACATATGTTAAAACATGTTGGATGTTTTAGGCCGAGTCCGATTTCAAGGTCTTGTTAGGCCTTGAAGTCTTATCCATTAACGAGATCTCATAAGATGTTGTAGGCTTCGTCGGATGTCATCTGTTTAGTTTTGGTCAGATGTTGAGGGCTGTTCAGATGTTTTATGCCAAATCAGATGTCAAGACCTGGTCAAATATTTAGGCCTTGTCAGATGTCGAGGTATGGTCTGAGGCCCTACCAGATGTGGGAGCCTTGGTTCCACCATCTGCTGCCACATTTCAACTCTGCCATATCCCATTAGTGTATCCCCATCAACTACCTTTCCGGAAATGCCAAGGCACCATCTTGCCCAATCGGACCCGACCGCACTCAGAAAACGCACATTTTCTCATGTGTCACAATTCACTGTTCATTTTTATTCACATACTTTAATCCTTTTATGCTTATATGACCTGCCTCACTGTTTCCCTCAGGATATAATATACATCTCTTTCTTACACTGGAAAAATAAGAATACATAAGGAGAAGAAGGACACACTTTCAGGAGTTGCCAACCTACAACTAAACATATGCAGCCCGGAGGGTGCGTTAAGGAATACCGAGGGAGCCCACATGAAACCCAGAAACACTCCCAAGCATGAAGGGGTTTAGGTCCGTGCACAAGGTCAGCTAAAGAGCTGAACCTCCTGGATTTAATTGGCGTCCTGTGCTCGTTATAATGTCCAAACAGCGAGGGCGAGCGTCACGGGGGCAGGAAAAACTCAAATGTTCCTTTTCTAAAAGGTTGGTATTTAAACGAGGCACTCGAACACTTTAGGTCAACGTTGACCTTATTTCTTTTCCAACGACAGCCACGTGCACATTCCCTCTGGAGTTCCCGTGGAAATGCGAGAATATCCGGCGCGTCGGAAAGCTTCTAATGCGCCTATTTTGCACCGGCGTTGTCCCCTCAAGGCTAACATTCATCTTCTGCTGTGTAAAAAAAGAGGAACTGCAATTGCACTTCCACCCACATCAAATAAAGCCGTTGTACGCTGAAACACATTCAAGGTGGTCTTTTTTTCCAGCTTGCAGGCTTTAGTTTGACTTTTTTTTTTTTTTTTTTCCTAATCCGGGGATGTATCTGAGGGACTTCCGAAGCGAGCGTCAAAAGTGTTTCTCGTGAGGGACGCCCGGGTACAACAGGCTTGGGTGTCAGGCGAAGATCAGATGTAGTATTCCTTGATGTTCTCCCGAACCGAACCGTGGGGGCGTGTCTCAGTCCTGTAGTCCATGTATACAGCATGGGCGCCCTCCCGCTTGACAACGTCGTCACGCTGGGCCTGCCGCCGCTGGTAAAGGAGGCGAGTGGCGGCAGCTAGCGCGCATGCGCCGATGAAGGCTGCCGCTGTGACCACTCCTGAGAGACAGCGGGGGAGGATCCATTAGAACAATAGAAAAGATCATTAAATCACCATTTGCAAGGTAACTTTTGCTAACAATCTCATAAATAAAGGCTTGCGTGAAATGACTGTCGCCCCCGCAAATGCAAGTGTGGAAAGTCAATTAGGATGGCACGCTGATAAGCTGCACAAAAGGCCAGGATGTGAGGGCTCTAATGGCGGCAGCGGCGTCGGGATGTAATGGGAGAGCGAGCAAATGTTGCCACCACTGACGATGATGAGAATGATTTGGAACTGCTTGGGTGATTATTGATTATTGTGCCGCTTGAGAGGTCGTCACGGATCAACTCATTTCACACAATGTGCGTACGACTGATGCATGTCATGCTATTATTACCATCGCTGTTAAAATTAAACATTGGCACATTGATATCATCTAATACAAGTGAATAAGGCAGAGTTGTTTTTTTTTTTTTTAAGGATTTATTCAACATTTATTTATCCAGCTAAGGCAACTGAGAACAGATTCTCATTTGCAAAGCCGGACATTGTATAGATTTTTCCGTTTCAACAACAACTCACTCAGGAATGTTCATGATTGTGGTTGTAGTTTGCATCGATTGCATATATATATTGTGATATGTTTTCTAATCAAAACAATATCAATCCTTCAGGCTCCATTCTGGCCATTTGCGTCCATTTCGCTTGCTTTATTGGAGCAATTTGAATTGGCGGAATGGGAATGTAATAAAATATCTCAAGGCTGGGGGGTTTATAAAATTATTTTGTTATTTGAGACTTCAGCCTTTTTACTATGTCATGGCCAACTGAAAGTCACAAAACTGCTTTTTTCTTTTTTTTAAAGGGAGCAATTTGATGTAATACTCGTTTTCCAAAAGCGGTGTTTAATAACTTACACTGCATTTGAGTTGAGAAAATTAATGAATGCAATTTTAATTTAAACCTTGGAGAAGAATTACATTTTGATATAATAAGTGGCGGGCCTCTTTGATGCCTTTAGAAAGATGACTATTAGAACCAGAGTGAAGAAATACAGGAGATTTGTGAATCCACCTCTCAATACGCTCATTTTTTGGTTATTGCGAATTTTTGATACATCTCATATTGGAACTTTTTTTTTTGTGTCACACTATACAAGATATTTACGAATAAAATCAGCCAAATTATCTTAATGTTGGAGGATGAGAATACGTAGAGAAACCACTTTGTGTTCCATATTCAACATCGTCACTTTATTGAGTATTTTGAAGTGGGCCCAAGCAACCGAAACACTGTGGCACCCCATCTATTTACTGGCGCAAAAATCCATATTTGTGTTGTAGTAGCCTCGGTTAGTCATCGATTCTCTTGAATTTCCCCGCCCTCTCAAACAAGAAAGATTTCTCTGTTGACATTTGCAGTGACACAACGCAGATGACGCTGTACTGTGTCGTCAAGCACTCCCAATCTCAGCAAAAATAATAAACACAATGAATGGTCCAGTGATTAATCAATTCAGTGGAAACTCAGTTCAAGAATGTCTCAGCTTGGGAACAATTTGCTATCTAGACTAATGTATGTACATACTGCTTCACTTTACGCATTATTTTCGGTTCACTTGAACTCGTTGCGGAAGGTTCAGTTGTGCTTTTTCTTCTCCTTCATAAACATCATTTGCTCTTTGCTCCGCCATCAGTATGGTTAAAAAAAAAACAAACAAACTGAAAACTGCAAGCAATAGTGCGTAAATGTTTTTGAAAAAAAAAAGGCAGGGTTCATTTGTGAATTCACTGCATAATTTGCTACAGCAAAATGTACCATCTGCACTAATGTGAGTTGGGTGCATTGTAAATCGGCTAGTCATGGCCGGAGACTGAGGCTCAACTTGTCCATAAAAACAGTGTGCCCGATCATAATTGGATTGAAAAAAAATTATGCATGTAAACTTAGACATTGTATGGTCAGTAGAATGCGTAATACTGATCCCATTGAATTAAAAAATAGGTTTTAAGTGCAGACATACCTGCTATGACAGCCACATCATTTTGTGTATCACGTTCGTGCTTCTTCTTTCCATTATTTGTTGTCAAAGTTTGATCTGGAAAAACACAAAACACATTTCCTGAATGGAGTCTTAATATTATTGTAAAAGGTGGCAATAAGATATTTCACTGTTGTTTATGTGGGGTATGCCAGTACACCAAGACTCACTCACGCTGTGATTGCATCTCAGCCAGGTGTAAACACAGTTCCATGTTCATAAATCAACATGACGTGAATGAAATTAGTAGCCTTCTGCTAGCTGATGCTAGGAGCTGACTCTCCATGCATCCACTTGGACGCAAGAGAGCATTTTAACACTGTCTAACCCTCAAGTGTCATTTTTAACATGCATTTACCTCCGTTAGTGGGACCTTACCTGCATGGACTGTTGCAATGCAACAACACTGTCTTTATTCAAATATGCTTATGGAAGCACCAATTACCATCACAGTACAATGACTCTTGCATCATTGTATGCTTTAAATATTTACGACCCTTGCTCAAAATTTTGTTGATGCTCCTTTGCTAGCAATTGCAAGCTCAACTCTTTTTGAATTTGCTCGTTCCTTTACTCCATCAGGTTGGATGGGGGGCCGTGCTGGCGGTGCACGACCGTTTTCAGATGTCTCCAGAGATTTTTGGTCGGATTTACTGTAAATCCGGGCTCTGGCTAGGCCACTCAAGGACATTCGGAGTTGTCTTGAAGACACTCCTTTGATATCTTGGCTGTGTGCTTAGGGTCGATGTTCTGCTGGAAGATTAACTTTCTCTGCCAAGTCAAGAACGTTCAAGACCAGGTTTTCATTTAGGGGGGTCTCTGGACATTGCTGCATTCTTCTTTTTCTCAACCCTGATTAGTCTTCCAGTTCCAGTTGGTGTGTTCCAATAAATTCAATGTAAACTCACTCACTATAGTTAAAAAAGTAAATACATAAAACAATAATGTACCACTATCACCGCAAGATCAATTTTAGCCCTAGTTGAGAGCTCAAACACACCAAATTTCAATGTCAACCTGCAGCGCACCTTGCAAAGATCGCGAAGAGGAGTCTGCCAGTGCACCGCAATTCGATTGGACCAATGGACCACGAACTGTAACCAACGAGCTTCCGGGGTTGGTAAGCGCTGCCTTGAGCAGTGCCACGTTGTTGAATTGCACCAATGAAAGGCAGCCCACAAAACCCTTCGAAGCTGCCTCGGCTACCTCCTCGTGGAATGTGTCCAACCCTGTGGAGATACAGATAGTTTAAATCTGGTCGGCTCGCACTCGATTGAAGCTTTTGATTGGCACTTTTAACAAAATGGACGACTTACTGATAACTTTACCCAAGGACAAAGTTCTGATCAAGACTAGTTCTCCGTCAAAAGATAGGGTATATTTTCTGTGGATGTCCTGGTCCACCTGTTTGAAGAGAAATCGAGTAAACAAACATTTATAAATAGTATAAAATCTATATTGTGAATACTGAGATGATGAATTATTTGATTTTCTTGTGTTGTCTGACAAATGGATGGTAATCAAGCAGTGGAAGCTTTGAAGCAAGGCAATGAACCTAACAATTGTTTTCGTAAACACCGCCGACAACACAGACTTCAATAAATCTGATGTTTGAGAACAACTTCAAATTGATTCTCTTGATCACCCTAGTGTTTCTGTAAACAACTGTGAGCCCATCAAAACCAAATGCATCTCAAACGTCCGGAAGAAGAAAATTTAATGCTTGTCCAAAGCGTCCTATCCGACTATAATAGCTGGCTTATGGACGACAATAAAATAGCGGAAGCTTAGCTAGCTTACAGCATTAGCGTCTGACCCTCGGCGCTGACTTGGCGTTTGGAGCCAGACCATCTTTACGAGGACCACCGTGGAAATAACTCATGTTATCCTTGGCACCTTTTGAAGCCGTAACAGCTCCATGATGTTTGGCTACTCTTCAAAGTTATAAACTAAACTGGCCGTCCATGCTGTTGCCCTTAGTCAGCAGGACACATTACATCCTCTATTTGTCATTAAGTCTTTTCAAAGTGTTTGGCTCCAGATACCCCACAGCACTTTTTAAACACTTGAAAAGTTCTTCCCGGGGGAGGTTTTTTTTTTTTCTTCCCACAACCCAGCCAGCTTCATTAATACCAGGCCACGAGCCCTTTGTGAAAAAGTCTCAATTTGCATAATAAAGTAATTAATCAATGCTAATGCATTCTGACAGACAGCACATTGCTACTGGAAGAAAAGCACGACATTTGAACACGGGTCCATCCACCTGAGCCTGCCTCACCTGTACGTAGATTTTTTCCTCCACTCTGTGGATTCGTACTCGGTGGAGTCGTCCATCTGCCAGGTTAGTGGCGGCAGGGCAGAAGACGTCTGGCTTCCTGTCCGTCTGCAGGTGGTACCAGATCTGCAGACTCCCTGGATGCAAAACACGAACAGCACAAATGTGAACCACGTGGCCCTTTTCTCTTTATTTAACTCACAGTTTGCCTGACGGGACTGACAAGTGTGGAAAAACAAGTGGCGTGAGGAAATAGGAAGGATGCCGTGGTCTGCAGACACGTAGGTGTTTATGTAAAAGCTGACAAGTCGGCCTTCAAAGTACCTAACAGGTTTTTTTTTCTTGTTGTTGTTCAAAATAGTCATGTAAGTGAGTCATGTAAGTCTTAAAAGAACCAAACGTAAACATTTTTGTAGAAGCTATTGTTTCCATAAACATTTATGAGACTGGCCTAAAAGAATATCTAAAATGGTTTATAAATATTTACGACACTTTATTTTTCAAAGAGCTTAAAACATGTTTTTGTGAATCAAGAATTTAGAGTCATCAAAGGTTTTTCTTATCGTCAGCTTTGGAGACAATTCAGTCTTCAGTAAACCGAGCATGTATCTGTCAAAACAAATGGACAATGAGCCTAGCTTGTTTTTGTAAATATTGAAGACAAGTAGAAGGTTTAGTTTTTCTAAATTCTAAAAACAATCTAGTCTTGCAAAAAAATCGATGTAGATGTTTCCATAATCACTGAAGACATCATCAACAACCCTAGCAAGGCTATTTCTGTGAAATCTGGATTTCAGTATCTAAAGTAGATGCTACTTTGTCTTTTTGAGAACGTTGACAACAATTGAACATATGTCTTGTTTTCCAAGAGTTTGAGGACCATTTACAGTCTTTTTTGTGAATGAGTCTGATAAAGATTCAAGAGTGTGTTTCTTCAAAAAACATCAGTGAAAACAATTTTATGCTCAATTTACCCAACATGAGTATTTTTGTAAACACTAAAACCATTTGGCTTGTTCAACGTAACAGAGTTAGACTTCCAGTGAGGTCACTCAGGCAATTTAGGGTTTCATACAAACTAACATATTTGCACAAGGGTTTTCAAGGGATTTCTAATTATCCAGTAGCCTTCTAAGAAAATGAGCAAACACAATGGAACCATTAGAATAAGAGTGGTTGCTGGAAATATGACTTTATACACCTATATAGATAAAAAACAGAGGTTTGCAGCTAGAATATTCATTTACCACATTAACAGTGTATTCCTGATTAGTTTAGTGTTATCCTCACTGAAAAATTGTGATTTTATTTGAAAAATAAAGACATTTCTACGTGACCCCAAATTTTTGAAGGGTTGTGTGAACGCACCGTTCCTGGCCACAATTACAGCAATGTACTGGCGGCTGAGGGTGCTGACTGACAACAGCAAGGCGGGACTCTGCGAGGTGATGAAGCTGAAGGAAAAGTCTTCTCTGGCCCGACTGCTGCTGCTGCTCTCCGCCTGCAAGCTTTTGTTCAGCATCACAGAGAAAGGCTCCTGAAGTGTGTAGGTCAGCGATGACTCTTTGTCGAAGGACACCGACACCTCTGCGCAAACACCACAATCACAATTCAAAAAACGTGTACACCGTGACAGGATTAGATACAAAAATGAAAAAGACTCAAAGTAACTCCCTGTACTCATTTTTACACTTTCTGGAAAATCCTTTCATTATTTTGAACGTATTGGAATGTATGGAAATAGCTGAATTTATCAAACCTGGGCTGAATTACATTTAGTATTTTCCATGGTGAACACTATCTACCTAAAGCGCAAGGTCCTCTTCGAAGCTGAACACAAGCTGTCGGGATGTTTCCTGTGCAAAACCAACATCACAAAAACGACAAGCTAAGCTGCGGCCGTGGCGTACATTCCCCTCATAAAGTGGCCTTTTCTTATTAATACAAACCGCTAAGTCATTCTGACAGAACTCGCCTTTATGCTCAATAGTAAATCCTTTCCTGATATTTTGTTTGGCGGCTTTACATGTTTATTGGACCTCAACCAGACTTCCTTAGGTATGGAAAAAAAAGAACCATCATTGATGACCCCACCCTATTAAAGTACTTGCTCTCATGCTCCGCGTTAAATGTACTAAGCGTATGTTGTATGGCCTCATCGTGAAACGTCCTCGCCAAGAGCACATAATGTTCTTTTGTTCCCAACGTGGCCCCCCCAAAAAACAATTTGTTTGCCGTCAACGACAGCGCCTGCAAATGAGAATCGAACAACTGTCGTCACGCTGTGAAGTCACGCTTGATTGATATCTTCCTACCATGGCGCCACGTGGCGTCTTTCTTTCTACATACAGACATCATTGGTTTGGCTGCTATATTTCATTGCCGACCGGACGAGTGGACTGAGACTGCATTTCGAGATCTTGTACTGTTTGAAATAAGGGTGCGAGTCCAAACGTGTACCGATAACTCAAGCTAGAATCAACTGTAATTATGCTACCACAGCCAAACGTGGAAGCACACAAGTGAACTCTTTGAGGCTACTACACCTGGAATAAGAAATTGCACCGTGGTACCTAGAACTAATTTTAGCCAATGTCAAAGGAACTGCATGCCTACTTGGCTTTTTTCATAATTCTGACAGGACGATGGTGGGGAGAGGAAAAAGACTATAATTGGTCAAATTAAATGACTCCTTTGGTATCTTTTGTGACTTTTCCTTTGTGTTATGAATTTGATGGATGGAGTTGACATGTTTTTGTGTACATTTTCGGTGTGTACACCTCTATTCTTTCACATTCCAAAAACATGCATGGTGTGAATGTCTTAGGTGTGATCATGTTTTTCTGAGCTTCTACTTGCCACACTCTGTACCCTAAATCTGATAGAGTGCCATCAGGGTGTTTATAGCAGAAATGGTTCCTGGTAACAATGTGGTCACAAGAAAGCAAACATGTGCCTCTCTCAAGAGTCTTCTCCTACAAGGGATGGTAGGGACTAAAAAAGCCAATGATCCGAAACAGTAAGTCGTTTAGGCGAACCTACCGACCGAATCGCCAAGATAAAAGAAGCGCGTCGCGGTAGATAAAATAAATGGAGCCCAACAGGGCCGTTAAAAAAAAAAAAAAAAAAAATGGCCGAGTGAAATCTTCACACTGCAGGGAAAAAGGGGAACAAATGATTGGACTCGGCCTTCCAGAGAAATAAGAAGCTTGCCTTAATCCTTGCAGAGGACGGTGGCAAGAGAGGACACAAATATGACGCTGAATGTGTCGTCAAGGTGACAGCTGGACTTTGTTGAAATCGTTTCAGTAATAAGTAGGTGAAAATGTTAGCTGTCACTACTTTGTGTCCAGTAAGAGGATTAGAATCCCTCGTTGTTGTCTGACTGGCCGCTTTATTAAAGAAGGCCATTTATATAACATGGATCCCTAATTTAGGGTCAGAGGATTGGATATACTAATTAGTCACAAAACACGTGTGGGAATAAGGTTAAAGTGGAAGTCCACAGTGACTAGCTGAGAAGATAACATAGCAGTCTTCATATTTATTCAATGCTTTTAAAAAAAATAATAATAATAAGTTTCAAACAAATGGATTTAGATGCACGACACCAGTCACACAGAATCAAATCAGAATCAAAGTCCTTTGGAGGCCCCTTAGTGCTTGATATATTTTGTTGATCACAAAAAAATTTCCATCAGTAAAATAATTGGGTTTTTATATATGCAGTGAGGAGAATGCCTGAATGAACGTCATAAATGAATCAGCCAGTTTTGTGCTCAGAAGAAAATGCAACAAACATTTCCATGATTAGTTGGTAGAGGGCTACTCAGCTAATCACAGGTCACGATATTATAGACTTAGTCAATCTACCGCGCAAGTCATCTTGTCCTCTCTGGAACATTTTTCGACCTCTGCGCAACAATGGAACAGATGGGAGCCGCCCATAACCAAATATGGCCAAACCGGAACACTCATCAGCCGCATGAAGTCTACGTAAGGTGTGACCTGTTTCGAGCGTGAAGACAGCTGGGATAGATGCCCTCCTCGGCGACCCTAATGAGAACTAGCGGTAGAGAAAATGGGCACCTTCCAGTGGACAGCAATGATGTACGGCATTGACAGAACATGGGGGAAAATATTGATCCACCAACTTGTGTTCCATCCGACAGCAACAATATTGAAGGGATGACAGCGTATGTTGCTCTCTTCATTTTAAAATGAAAAAATAGTTTGATGCAGAGCAAATGTGGGAAAACAGCTTTCTGTTTGGTGATTACAAACTTCACATTTAAAAAAATTTTTACCAACTGAAAATAAACAACATTGGAGCTGTGTGTTTTTTGTTATGGGACAACTGGGCTTATCAAGAGAGAATATGGGGCAACAGTATTGTTACCTGATGCATTTCTAATTATAACAGGCGATACGGAAGACTGCAAAACAATATCCCTGACCAGCATGCAGTGAATGGAGCGTTACCTTGGTTACAAGAGGTCCCGGCATAAGCCGACTGGGAGCAGTCACACGCGTAGCCGTTGCTTTTCTCAATGCAGCGCCCCCTGTTGTGGCACAGGCTGCTGGAGCCACTGCAGTACCCGGGGCACCCGGCGCTCACGCCCGGAGTCACCTTGGCCCGCTCCTCCAGGTCCAGGCTCCGCCCATTTACCATCAGGCTCCTCACGCAGCCCAAGAAGCCCCGCTGTAAAGACGTCGTTCCGCCTGCGACGACAACGATTTCGCCGCGTGTCATGATGAATTAACGGCTTGATTGACTTCATTTTATGCTTGTTGTGGATTCGTAATTAACCGTAAGAGAACGAATCAAATTATGAACTTATTTGAAATGTTATCTCATTATCTTCTTCTCATTCTGACAAATAGAACATTTATAATTTTGCCCAAGCTAGACCATTTGGACATAACCTAGACTTTGTGATTTGGCCTTGACATGACTTTTGTGTACGGATCTGTGATTGTGGCGCATGCAGCGGACACATCAACATACACGGCCAAATTGGCAATAGTCAAACCAAGTAAAGTAAAAAGCATGCTGGAATATGCAAGACTCCATCTTACCCACAAAAAGCTGACTGCTTAGCTTCAAGGGTAGTTGACGGTCCACGGGAGCAGAGAGGAAGCGTGCAGGAAGCTGGTCGACCTGTAGCGAGGCCTCCTTGACGTTGTGCTCCACCCTTACGTAGTGCCACTGGCGGTCATTCAGGGGCATGTGCGACTTGACGGACAGGACCGCCGCACCGCTTCCGACGTCAAAGGAAAAGGACACCATGGACGGCGCTGATTGGCCACAAAGACACACATTATAAGATGAACCTGACTCGGATGAGTATTCTTCCCTCAATGCAAACAACGGCACAACCCCACTCCCCTCCTCGCTCAGATTTGTCGGCAAAGCTCCCCTGTAATCAACAGTAAATAACAGCACCATCACCTCTACTACAATCCACGGCCGCATTTGCTTGTGAATAGAAATTCTCTGTGCACTCGTCATGCTGCCAGACAAGTACAAGCTTCACAGAGTGCATTCTTTCATTATTTACATACATTTTCATAGCAGATTGCATTAGCCTCAATGGAAGTTTCCAATATTTCAACGCTCTCACTAGCTTTGTATTATTGAGGTCAAATTCAAGCTCTTTCAACATTTTTTGCACTATACTGCTAAGGTCTATTATATATTCATATCCATAGTATGTTGCTTTGCACAGCATTTGTATTGTCCTAGAAAAAATAGGAACTGGTTCTTTTTTATCTTCAACATTTTTTTGTCTGTTTTGCCATACAGTGGATCCCCGCATACTAATTTTTTAAATATACTTTTTTATCTTTTCAAAGTTTACTTTTTTCTTGATGGGAACCATTTTTCATGAATAAAAAAATAAATATAAAATAATAATAAATAACAAATAACCATAGTATTAATAATGACAATATTTGCAAATTAAATTGCATAATTAAATATGCACTATTTTCAAATCATTTGAAAATTTAGTATTACAAAAAAAAAACACAAAATCAAGAATTTTATACTTGTGTGCCCAAATTGCATTACCATGAATATTGGAACTATTGTTTAGTTTGTTGTTTATAAAGCCATAATAGCTGAAATTTTATTCATGCAGCGTAGCCAATATTTATCTAGTTTGAATGGTGTGGTGCTTATGTGCATTGTTGCACACTCTACGGCGCATGACTGTTGACTCACAGCTGAGCTCCACTCTGACAAAGTCTTTGAGGCCCAGGCTCTCCACAAAAACTCCCGAGGGAGCGCTGGTTTTGAAGTAGAAGGAGATGTCTGAGGCAGGCTCGGCCGGTGAGGTGGGAAAATAGAGGTAAGATGACTCTTGGTAGAAAGTGGCTGCATTCCACATGGACCCTGGAGGAGAAACAGATGGAAATAAATGAGTTCCACTATTATGAAAAGATTGACTGAATTTTAAAAATGATAATAAATTCACATGCACAGTAATTTTAAGCCTTAATAGGATTACAATGAAGTCCCCTTTTCCCAGAAGAGCATTTATATATATTTTTTTGTGTGTGAAAAAGTACAAGGAAAATTCAGAATTTTATTAGAATGTCATCATATTGTCGCAGTAACATGACAAGAAACTTTTCTTTTCCAATCTCATTCTCCAAATTGATTTCTCAAATGGTTATCCCCAAACCGAACTGTACCACTTGACACTGCATTATAGTCTAAATCCCTGATAGAAACTTGAACAAATGAGTCAATTCTACTACAGTCTCTAGCTGATGGCCAAGTCAAGTTTCTCTGAGTCATTTTTCTGCCTCTGGCCAAGGTCTTCATCCAGGATATGAGTGATCACCTACTGTCTCCATAACAACGCAGATAGCCGATGCGGTAGACGGCCTGCGAGCCGGCTCTGCCGATATCTCCGATCACTATCTGGCTCACTGGTAGGTGGTCTTTGTAGGAGAGGACGCCCGTGTCGTTGGCCCTGTGACAGACATCGAACAAATGAGTGAATAAGCAAACACAAACAGAGGGGGGTGTCCCTCAGGGCCCGGGCGCCTCGACGGGTATCGAGATAAAGGCTCCTATTCTTCTGCATTAGTGCAGAAGGCAGGGTAAAGACATTAAAGCAATTCATCACGAGGGAGACAAGCGCCTTTGGAAATATGCAAACAGAGCTGAAGCCGGGCTGGATTTGGAGTTTGGAGTGGATTAACGCACAAAATGCAGACACTCCAAGCGTTTAATACAGCAAAATTCAAATGAAGGTTTAGCTTCTTCTCACAAAATTTCAACTACTTTTCATTTTATCTATATCTTCCAAATGGAATACACTGGATGGGGGTTCAGCTTTAAAATTGAATTATCCCACTAGTCTAGCATATCGTAATCATTTTCTGACATTGTTTTAAAACGTACAGAACAACATCACTAAATGAAGATGGATGAAAACAAATGTCGAGATCACTGCGACATACCACATGTCAGCATCGGCATCGCAATTGCAGAAGTAGTTCATGTCCACACAGTTCTCCTCCAGGCTGCAGGAGCACTGCTGGATTCCCGGCAGAAACCCACCCCAGTAGCTCCGCTTCTCGCCGTGCCGGTCCAGCCACCAAGACATTGGACTGCCATCTACCATGAAAGAAAAGCAGAAATTGTCTACTTCAGCAAAATTTAACAGTTACACCAAGGTGCCTATTGTCTTCTATGGGTGCGTGCCAAGAATTCATCCTTGACGTGAACCCTAAAACAGGACAACTGACAAGAGTTCAATTTACAGCAGATAGCCATCATTGAGTTGTAGGGCAAAATCGAGCCGGTATGCCAAGTTTTATACAAAGGAGAAAATTCGACAGTCTTTCAAGTATCAACACAGGAATGCATGCCAACAGTTTGTCCTTGGCATGGCTTCCAAAACATACAATGTGCGAATTAAGTGTCCCCAGTAGGAGCAGAACAACAGACTACCAACATCAACAGCGACTGACCAGATGTTCAGATAATCACTAATAATCTGGCAAAATCTAGCATTAATACCAAGGACCGGGTCAGCCCGTGAATAGCGAAAATCCGTGAATAATTCTTCCCTATAAATTGACACTGTAATTCACCTGTTCCAGCTTCCGAATCACAAATCACGCCAGAATTAAACTCCGATCTGCCAACTGACATTTGATTTGGAGACGATTCAAGGTTTACAAAGTGTACATGGTCAAAGGAGGAATGAATGGCCTCATCCAACCGGTTGTGTAGCAGATGTTTTGCTGGTATCCTAAAAATTAGGTCATCCCTGACTGTGATCTTGATCAGTGATCCGATCAGGGTGCCAACGATAAGGGAAGCAGATTGCTTTGGTGTTAACATGGTTTTAAGCATTAAGTAGTGTATAAAAAATATCGCACAACTACAAACCGCTACTATGACAACATTGGCAATACAAGCTATACCTGACGTGAAAAGGTGAAGGTTATCCGTTAAGTTGCAGCTACGCTGTTCACTGATTCCCAGAAGACATCCCCAAGCACGACCCAGTTGTTACTTTCGCAAGGACAAAACGACGGTTTCGACCTTATAAGTTTGGGCAACGGGCCAAAGATCATCATGCCGAGCCAGAATTCAGACAGCATCTGGCATATTGTTACACTTGATCAGAATTGTCGTTTCTTTCACCATTGTGAGTCGGTCCCTTGTTTTTGTTGCCACAAAGACCCGAGAGGATGCTCAAAGTCACGACTTTGACCTTCAGGTGTATTTTTTATGTTTTGTCCATCTCAAGTTTCTTTTTCACATGGTTTAAATTTAGAGGAGCAAATACAGAATATGCTTTTAACATCTGCACAGTACTCAGCATGCATGCGCAGGGGGTTTATACCAATGCATTTGGACAGAAGCTATGAGATCTGGAACTCTTTTAAAGTTTAAAGTCCTTCACTAGGTTCATTTGCTTGTAAAATATTGATACTTAAATGCAGCTACAAGGCTTTGAGAAGAAAATCTGCTTTATTTTAGCATTTGGGGTCTTGAAATCCAAAGTGACTTTACAACACAAACACAAAGGTTGTGCTTAAAGAATGCTTATGTTGGAGCTGCTACAACAGCTAGTGATGCCTAACAAGCTCCCCGCGAATGTAACGGAATGCCACGGCATAGAAAAAATGACCTTTCATCGCCTCCTCTGCGGGGTTAAGTATGGCGGCCTCAATCATCGCACAGACACGTAAGCCTGCATTGCAAATGAAGCCGGTTTGCAGGGAAAAGCCCATTAAGCCTCTTGTCACTAAACATAATCAAGTGTCACATGCTGCAGTGCTCTCTGCCCATCCAGCATGCATTAGGGCCGCATTAGGCAGCGCATTTATGTATGGCCACAAAAGTCATATTAGTCTAAGTCACACAGCGGGACTCAGACACCAGCAATTCTCTCTGAAATCACCTCTGAATGGGATGCAATGACCTATGACTAACAGTCCAATGCCTTATTAGAACCAAAATGAGAAAAAGTTTCTTGGTAAGCAACGACCAAAGAGCAGACAACAAGGAAAAGCAATGTGGGTGACGGCAACATTAGCATGCAAGCTAACCTTTGTGCTACCAAGGTTGGAAATAAAACATTCCTCATTGTCTTTAGCATTAGCTGCCATCCTTGATTGGTTTGATTTCTTTGCCGATTATTTTCAAAACACTAATCAGCCCCCCGAAAATAAGAAAAAGCGACAATCAATACTTTCTGTTCGAGATGTCGCGATAACCTTGGTGAGACTGCAAATTAATGAATGAGTAGCTTGATTTTGTTGAGCAGGTGCTGTTCCAAGGTCCGATAGCAGAGCCCTTTGGTGTTTATCACGACACAATCTGAGTGTTAGACGCTTAGAAAATACTGAAAATACAAACTGCAAACTAATCAGTTTCATGCCCGTTGTTTTATTGGATTTGCAGCGAAAATGTCAAACTTTGGGTGGGGGACTGGAAAGCCCGCTTTGCTGCTTACTAAATAAAATGCTTACCACTAGCAAAAAAAAAACAAAAAAAAACAAATGAATGCCCATAGCCTTCCAATCAGGTAGTAAAAATCGATGCAGGTGATAAGAAATGTGAAATTGCTTGCTAATTATTTCAGAATGGTCCAGCCGAAATGCCAAAGGTATAAACAAATTGAGAATGACAAATAATCCTCTGATTCTATTCCTTTAAGTAGCAAAGATGACATTACAGCAATTTGGCTGCTTACTTAGTCTGGAAAAATTGCCTTTATCCCTTCAATTTTGAATCTTCTACTCAAAACAAACAAGAAAAACAACCTTAAAAAAGCAAAAGCATAACTGTCCCATTGAGACACCTTTGGCTTCATATACAGCGCAAAATATGCCCTCTAATAGTCGGACGCTCGGTAAACATTCTGAAGCAATGTGCTGGTACCTTTGCTTTTATCGCCTTGATTTTGGATACACTTGCAAAAAGCGTTTCAACAACATAGCCAAAGAAAGCGAAAGGGAGCTGCTATTAAGTGGAAGAATAATAAATGTTCGTATAGGCAACGGCAATTTGGGATTTGCACGATAAGTAGAAGAAAAATGTGTTAGTGTCTCACAATATCATTAGGGTGAATACTTGACTCTCTTGCATTCGCACAATAACTCTAAATATAGCAGCAGGACGTTGGCGGAATTCTGGAACGTAATTACTTCTTCACTGTTGTCTTAATGACGACCGCATGGCTCCCAGTGACGAGCATCAGTCAGACGAAGCCAGGAACACCTGCTACTCGAATCATCTACGGTCGAGCATCGCAACACGGACATTAAATGCCTGAACAACATCTGCATCTTAAGTGAACAGCAGAGGCTGACGGGAAAGCTGGCAGAAGGAGGTCACGTAATCCAGCCTCCTCGACTCGGCAAGGCGAGTTTTCCTAGATGCGAGCTCATCTGTTGTTGGCACAGGAAGGCATCTGTAAACCCGGCAGGCTGGTTGCAACAGATGTCGTTGATTGTCTTTCCTGTAAATTAACGCGATAAATGTTCATAAAGTCGCTTGATGTTGTCGTCGGGAGAGTGTTTACCTGGCACACGAATGTTCTTTGTGTCTTTAAGTTTCAATCAAGCAAAACACAATGACACATCCTGGAATCGCTCCACAGGAGATTTTGAAGCAAAACATCTTTACTTGCAGCTAAGCGACTGTGTTGATGGAGCTAGAACTTTCTCTCCTGGCTACTCTGTATCAAGCCCCATAGCTCACAATCAAAACTAGGAAGAATAGGTTTCAATTTCAATACATGCTTGATTCATGCTATTCTTGAGCAAACAGCTGCCTGATTGGCCTGGTGAAAGAGCAAGTACTACTTGATTGGTTTTGGACAGAAATACAGAAAGGTAAATGCTTCTGATTTAGTTAATAGTAAAAATACAACTACTTAAATGGTCAGATCTCATAATTTCCTTTGGGCCCAAGAGAGTTATGTGTTCCTATGGGAAAAGTGTCTTCTGATATGGTTGCAAGGAATGAATTATTTCCTGACTTGGAGCGTTTGCTTCCTGATTGGCTTACACAGGAAGTAGTGTTATTTGATTAAGTTTGCTTGAATATCGCTTGACTGTAATCAATTACCTGATTATATAACAGTGATCATGGTGCTATCTGATTGGTTTAATAAGTGCTACCAGATTTGATTAAAGGAATTGAAGGGCCAACTCACTGGATTACAGACAGTTGAGTGCTTCCTCCTTGTGGGTTTATAGATAAAGCCCCACAGTGTGGAGCACCTTACTGGTCAAGGGCAAAAAGACAATTACACAATTGGGTTGTCAGGACTAACACACTAGCTCACTGAGATTTGGTGGGTTATGCATTATTATTATTATTTTTTTCTATATAAAGGAAGTACCGGAAAGTGCTCTCTGATTGTGATACAGGAAATGAGGTGTTGACTGATTGGGTCAGGGTGGTTTGTAATTGGATGCGAGTGAGTAAGGCTCTTCTTGATTTGGTTATAGGAAGTCACATGCTTCTTGAGTAGGATAACAAAAAGTAACATACTGCTTGATGGCGTTAAAAGCAGTAGATTGCTTCAACACCGGGTTACAGGAAGTCAGGTTCTTCCTGATTGGGTTACAGGAAGTCATGTGTCACCTGACTGGTTACAAGGTGCCTCCCGATTGAGTTACAGGAAGCCAAGTGCCTTTCGATTGGGTTAGACTAAGTGAGGTGCTTCCTGATTGGGATAAAATAAGTAAGGTACTGCCGGATGGTGTTAAAAGAAGTAGATTAGGTTGTTCGTACAGTATAATGAGATTAACAAAACAGTCATCACCTTTTGTGTTGAAGAGACGGGACCTCTTGCAGTTGTAAACCACTTCTTGTTGGCAGTGCTCTGACCTTGACACAATCGTTTGGAGTTGTTCCGGCGAGGCGCCGTAGTCAAGCACCATGATGTGAGGCCTCTGCAGTGATGAGGCCTGGACTTGGACTGGCGCGGTGCTGTTGTGGCTCAACACGGTCCAAACTTTCTCTTCTACAAAAAACAAGTTCATCTGACTCCACAAACCTATTTCAAACAACATCCCCCAATTTACCCACACATAAAAAGATACATTTGCAAGCAGGTTTGTGTTCCGGAACAACAATTAAATTACTGCTGCAGGTCTGACTCACCAAGTCACTTCTATTAAATAATTAACCTTCCCATCCAGTGTTAGTTAAACTTGCGTTCAGTGCAGCTGTGTGTTTTATAATGCTACGCTTCAAATGTGATTACTCGGCTCAGTTGCACCATCTAATTCTGCAGTCCGCTCATAAATTAATTGGTCATGAATCTTGAAACGACTGCCGGCAGAGAGAGGTGTCGAGTGAACTGACAGCTGGGATGCATATTACATTGCACAGGTTGGTTATCTCCATACAAAAGAGCCTGGCATCTTTATTTTCCAATTCAAAACAAAAACGAAAATGCACCCTTGTGGTCCTTTTCTCATTCATGTACAGGATTGAATTATGTGTTTTCCAATAATAAATAAATCTGTAAATCACCCTGGATATTTTTAGTGAATGTCACCATAAAGTGGTTTGTACTCCAGCCTGGAGGATGACACTCGCTTGTAATGCAGACATATCTCAACATCACAGACGAGGCCCATCTGTGCATTCGCTGACATTTACCATCCGTGCAAAAGCTAATTAATTCCCCTCTGCACCTGTCAGCCACCCCCTCCACATGAAAACTAAGAAAGAAAATAGCAAACAAACAATATTTCCAACTAGCTGATCCTTTGTTTGTCGAGTGAAATTAGATGAGCACTCTATCTTAACTGAGCTTGCAGTACACCGTGTCTTCGTGTTTACACTTCCTTTGAGAAAATCCCCACTCACGTTATGATTATGCATGACAGGTCGTCATGCTGAGAGCTATTTGCATCTCGGATGTATTTTGTAATTGAGGTCAAGTCGTGGGATCTTTATGTAAAGCTAAGGCGTCAAAAAAAAAAAAAAACAGACAAAAAAAACCCCCCACAATAGACAGTAGCGTCCCACCTCCTGTAGTGCGTCTAACTTTGCAAAGTTGAGATTTTTCTGAGCGGCGTCAAAAGCAAGCATTTGTGTGTTCAAACGATCGATTCAAATATTGATAACTGCACACATTCTGCCTCGGTTTAGTATAGAATACTTGCATGCTAGCACACCACGAATCGAAATTGTGGGCTCACCTGTCATGTTACAGTACACCTGCGTGGCCCCTAGGGGACCGCTGCCATCTGGGTCAATAGAATAAAAGCCAGAGGAGCCACCAGTCAGCTTGTAGGCTTCGCAGGATGACTCGTAGATGGCTGCAAAGGTGGAAGAACAATTTTCAACTCTAATAGTCCCATTAACTCTAAATGAAAAATAATACAAGGACTTTATGACCCTGATGAGATTTCATCGACCGTTTCCTTATCTATATTTTCCGCAGCTACTTTGTGGCTGACCTCTGTCTTTGTGCAGCAGGTTTAAACAGGGTAGGGCCTGAAGATGACTTTTAGATACTGTACTTGGAAATGAAGCATAGGGGAAAGTCCCACATCAAAAATATGCATCTGTCCATCCGTCCGTCCGTCCGTCCATCCGTCCGTCCGTCCGTCCATCCATCCATCCATCCATCCATCCATCCATCCATCCATCCATCCATCTCTTGTATTTTTACACGGCCGCCTCACCCATTCACTATCCAATGTTGCTACTACCACTTAAATGCGTTCTCATTCCTTATGGAGAATGATCATACTAATAGAAAATGGGAGCCCTGTCATGGATAATGTTGACGTTCACTTGTGATGGCTCTGCTGGGAAGCTTCAACATCAAAAAAGCATTTTACATTCATATTTCTTTGGCAATGAGCTTTTTGTTTGTTGTTTGAACAAGATATTCCACAAAGTTCTGAGCGGATTAGGATGAAAGCCTGTGGCATTGAGCCAGAGAACACTTGAGGTGATTTTTTATGTTGATCCAGAAGATTTTTGTTTTTACTCCAAGATGAGAGATGGTAGGTTTAACAAAATAACGCTGTTTTTTGTCTCTTTGTTGTTTGTTTTGAAAGTCATTTATATAAATTGATAACATCCAAACTTAAAGCATGCTTAATGTACTGGTTAAGAGCGTAACTACAAAATAATAATGTTAGAGTATAACCTCATGACATATGGGATTTTTCAAATATAATTATACAGCCCCCTGCATTAATTTAGCAATATTCCTGACTAGTGTGGGAAAAGTTGTGCTTTTAGGGGTTACTTGAGTCTACCCTTCCCAAGTGAGAAGCAGATAAGAGTGGAAGTATCAAGATTTGAAAAATGTAAACTATATGTGCCTCACAGTAAGATGCTTTACTTATTCCACCCTGTCATCCACGGCGGCCGTGCTTTTAATACGTACTCATTTTTGCCTATTTTTAATTCAAGGGATGCTCCCGTCTGTCATGTTCTATCTTACACACACACACACACACACACACACACACACACACACACACACACACACACACACACACACACACACACACACACACACACACACACACACACACACACACACACACAAAAAGAGGTTTGAGTTTGCCAGCATAAAAATAAGTAAATCAGTATTCCGGAGCAAGAGATAGAGACATTTGCATGACAAATGTCAAGGTGATGATACAGGATATTAATATATAAACAATGTTAAAAAATATATAAAAAGTCTAATAACCATGCTGTTTATTGCCTGCATGATAAACCCACAAAGTGTGTTCAGTCATCTCATCAAGTACAATCAGAACTTGTATTTATATTATTTCTATTGATGTATTTATTAAGGGGAATGTAAGCCTGAGCAGACAGCTATGAAGGTGACAAAAATGAAAAGGAACTCACAATCGTGACAGGTCGCTCCCGAGTAACCTGTTCCGGAGCAGTCGCAAGAAAAGGTGCTCCACGTCTGCGAACAAAGGCCGCCATGCTCGCACTTGTTGGGGACACACCTGCCGCACAACAACATCACAGCAACACATTGGTAAATGTTGATGATGACACCCTGCTAATATGCCCCAGCCTCCAAAACAATTGGAAGTTTGAGTAGCTTTTCTGAAAAACACGCCTCATAACATACGACAATTATTAATGTAAATAAAAAAAAAAGTGCATCTGCATTATGATTTATTGCCGGGTTAGGCGCTATTTAATGTTAAGAATGAATGTGAAAGCATTTTATGATGAACAGCGGTTAACGTATTTGTACACTAACAGTTTATGCTTGCAAAGCAGAAGCTGACATAAAAAGCAGAAGGCAAGATGACATGTCTTTTTACTGTCCATGACTTAAGGGTGAGTGATTTTAGTTTTTCTTTTTAGCTACTCAAGTTAATTAAATTTAGATACATAAAACCATAAAGTATGTAACTTCATATGAATGTGATGAAAACATTGCATGTATAGTTATCACATAATGTGAAAGCAACACATTATTGCCATCATATCCTAAATGTAGTAAACAGAAATACCAAAACAGATCATCGCTATTATTATGCGGCTCATGTTTAATCCTTTATGAATAATTCTTGCTTCATTATTAAACGGAATAAAATGTCATACTCAGATTAAACAGTTGCTCAAGTACTTTACAGTTTGGATTAAAGTTTGCACTTGACATTAAGGTAGAACGTGAAGTTCATAACACATCTCCTCATCCAAAGTACATATGGTTTCGATTCATATGGAGCACAATCGGAATGGCTTTTAAAATGTCATCAATTCTCAAGTCTACATTTTTTTGCATTAGCTACTGCAGTATGTTTCTTTGACAATATTTCGACCTACACACACACGACAATTCAAAAGTTTGGGGTCACCCAGATATTCATTTTGACAGTTCTACTAACATTAGACATTCTGGTGTACAAAAAACTAAGTTTGCCTTGACGTAATCCCATATGTTATGGGGGCGTAGTCACATGGGGCACAGCGCAAGTCCAAGGCAAGCCACGGTCTAGCTATGCACATGGGAGAGTTTTCTTTCATTTTCTATTTTCGCAGACACACAAAGTTAGAATCGGGCTTTGGCACCGTTGTGGGCAAAAACGCAGCCAACTTGTTTGGAGGCGGCTCCTTTCATTCCGTTTACATTTAGCACATGAGAGGCGCATAGTTTAGCTGAGTGAAGTTCTTGCAGGAGATCGACGAGCAAAAATTACGTTTGTAAGGAACTACATGGAGATGTCCACTTATGGATGATGT
Source organism: Syngnathus leptorhynchus (assembly GCF_054491065.1). Classification (NCBI taxonomy): domain Eukaryota; kingdom Metazoa; phylum Chordata; class Actinopteri; order Syngnathiformes; family Syngnathidae; genus Syngnathus; species Syngnathus leptorhynchus. The sequence goes on from NC_141203.1 coordinate 6,523,271, forward strand.
AAAATTGCTCAGGGTAATCACAGATCGCATAAGATGTATTATTCATTCTCAGACAATCCAGAACACGTCTTTCAGCCACATTGTTTTATAATAATCAACTTTTGACTCACATAACATTAAAAACTAGTACAAATAAAAATAACAGTGAATAACCTTCATTTGCAGGATGCTAGTTGTTACTTACTGCTTCCATCATAATCATTTGATTATTTTGAATTGGGCCAACACCTTTTGTCTCAATGATACAGTCCACAAAAACTAAATTATAACGACTGGAAATACAAATTGGCCCTGGAACCAAATCCACTGGATCACTCTTGACTATCATTCATTATTCTCTCCTTCTGAAAAAGCCCAATAATTCAGTGTCCTTGTCCAGTTCTGGTAAAAGGTTGAGGCTTGTTAAAGGAATTCCTTTCGCTTTGACACCACGACAGTCGCTTATTGGATTTCAGCACAAAGAAGTCACATATCATCTTGATTGACACCATCTTTGATTTTAAATCCCACATCTGTAATTTCAAACACTTTTCAGCCACTTTCCATTGAGTGAGGCGTCAGAAACGACGTGGCTATCCGATTGCGGCTTAATCACTGGCTATTCTTGTCCTTTTCTCAGGAGACGCAGATGGATTGAGTGTGCTGTTCTCTGCAAAACCCAACATGCATTGTGGATGACAATGTTTTGTGAACATACCCGATTAATAACATAACTTCCTCTGACCGCCGGACTGTTTTAAAGATATAAAAATGATGACATATCTTACACGCTACATAAATGATCCATTCCGCAGCTGAATTGGGAAATCAACATAATTACTTTGAATTGTTTTTCGGGTCCTGTCACGTTGGACAAACTCCTTCTTCACATCAACACATCAACAGAGACTTTACTTCAGTGCAGATGCTGCACCACTCAGCTCGCTGATCTGCCACTCCAGAGGAACTGACCCAGATGTTGAAGAGGCATATCAACCAAGACAGGCTCACAACATTCAGAACTTTAAGAACCATAGACTGATCTTATCCACCCTCGGGGATGTGTCACAGAGGAGCTTTCTGACCACCACAGCAACCTCAACCCAAGAGATAGAAGAGCCTATCTTAGAGGCCCCAGACTGTGAGTCCTCATGGTGTGTTAGTGGGATTAAGTAGGTATTCAAAGATTTCTTGTGACCAACTCACAACATACCGAGTCGAGGTCAACAGAGTCCCCAACTCGAGTATACAGTGTTGAAGTTGAGGCACTGCTTTCCCCTCTTGAGACACCCGGTGGTGGACCAACATTTCTTCAAAGGGTCACATCTGTTCCTTAATGGTTTTTCAAGTCTCTGGGTCATGAAATGACTATAAGACTAAAAAACTGGAGAGTCTATTTTTTTTCCATCGAAATGCTCAAAGTGACAATAGCTTTGTTTGGAATTTACCAAAGACACGACTCTTTGGTAGCCTATAGAATAATACATTTCTTTTTTTTCCCCAAACATTTAACAAGTTCAGATAAATGCTTTTTTAAGTAGTCCACTCAACATTTCCATATATCCGCCCGCCCTTCCATCCATCCACACACGGCACATATATAGACATCAACAATTCAGTCACGTTAAGAACAATTTGGAGCCCTCATGATTCAAGCATGGGGAGAATATGCAAAACCCACACAGGAAGGCGGGTACAAACCAATGACCTCTGAACTCCAAGGCTGCTGTGCTAACCAGTCGCCGCCCATAATCTTTTCCCCAAGTTACACATTCACACAGTATGTGTGCAAGTGTACTACGCACACACACAAGGTACTGGGTTCAATCCCCAGAGGAACCAAATCGTTTTTCATTAAATTCCCATACATGATTAACAAAGGATATCTTATCCACAGCGGAAATATTAGCATTACATTAGCAGCCAGGCTTGATTAATGCTACGTGTTTTATCTTCTGCAAGACACATTGCCTCCATTATTGCTGGATAGAACTGCACTGCATCCTGCTGACAGTTGTTTCTATTGTTTTATGCAGCGCAATAAGTTCACCAAAATATAAGGAACACCTGCAGTGCGGTCCGACCCCACAGGTAGCCTCAGCTGAAGCTAAAAATAAGCCTTAATGGAAGACGACATGATAGTTATTAATGTTAAGTGCTGCTTTTGGCCCTCGGTTTCTTGCTGCATAATGGGCCATAAACGTTGCAATAGCCTTAAAAGCTGTAAAACGCGCGCTTGCTGTTATTAAATTTGATTATTTCTCCACTTTTCAATCGTTAAAAGGTACGCGTTCATTGTTGTGAAGGATGGCACTTGTCCTGCCTGGTCAGCTAAAATATATTGTGCAACTCCCACCGATGGTTCAGAATCATAGCAGATAGTATTTCCATACATGAACTGGAAACACTGCACATCTCGTCCAAATGAAGAAAAAAAAAATGAAAATGTATGAGTTCTCGATTTGGATTATTTTAACTGTAGTAGGCCAAAGTAAAAGTATCGGCGATAACAATACTTTTTAATAATGAGGCTGGATGCATTATGAAATGGTGAATCTGTGTCACTGTCTTGTTGAAAAGCCCATTTCAGAGGCAATTTTCTCTTCAGCATAAGGCAACATGACCTTGTCAAGTAGTCCCATGTAATCAAACTGAAATTGTCTGACATGAATAGGCTTAGTACCATCGAATAAGAAATATTTTAATATCATAATAACTTTTTGGTTTGGAATAGCATGCGCAGTATCCATAATGCATTTGCATGGATGGAAATAAAAACTTCTCGTCAATTTAATTCAATTCTATTGTTCATTTCAAATTCTAGGTTAATAAAAGATGCACAGTTTAAAAAAAAACACATTCATCTACTCAACTCTTCCAAGTGAATTCCAGGTGGCCTTTAAAAGCATAAATGCTTTCGACAAAAATTGAAAGAATGAATGCAACATCATAAAATGAAAAGATTGCATTGTTGAAGCTAATAATAGCGCAGCTACTGAAAAGGTTATCTAAACCCCCCCCCCCCCCCCCCCACACACACACACACACACACACTATAGGCACCTTTAAAGTGCACTTAAATTATCCTGAACCCAACTGTGTATATATCATTATAATCTTCAATTTTAATGGGGTCGATATTTTGAAACCGTGTATTCAAATTTCTCAGTAAATCAAAGGTATGGCTGAGGAAACAAAGAGATTTTGAAATAAGTATGCGTGCATTTCTATCTGTTGGTAGTCACTATATCCAAAGGGACAAAAGCTGGAAAGGAACAACATTCCCCAGAGAATTAATGAGGAGGAAAAACAGCAGCTTTACGAATATTCCCAGCCATATCCGGACCTCCACGAAAGGTGGTCGGCCCGTCGCACCTGTTTCAGCAGCCCTGCAGCTGAGCGAGCTAATGAGCGATGACGCAGCACACGCCGGGCGGTGAGTAGCAAGCTCGTTAGCATAGACCTCTGCCAGGGAAGACTGCCGCCCGCTTTTTGTTGCTGCTTAATTGGATGTTCCTGTCACTGCGCTTGCCGCCGCCATCGGGCAGTGGTTCGCTAGTCGACTTCCACACTGCACTTGGCATACATTTGCTGCCATATTGCATTGTGCCATTTGTTTAAATCCACAGTTATTTGAACACTTTGAGCATTTGTCTTGAAATGAACCATCTATTCTTGCACATTGTTGTGGAAACGGTGAGTAGTAGGCCGTTCAAAAGTCAGTGCACTTGACATAGCCAACAGGAGCATGTTACTTAAACAACAAAGGATGTGACACTATGTATTTTCCAACTTTTAGCACACTGTGAGTGTCTTTACGCCTAGATCTAAAAGAAAATAATGACGTTTGGCACGGAAATGCTCCCCTGCAGAGATCAGGGACAGTTAGGGTGGCTGCAGTAACTCATTTAGGGGGTAGCAGTGTCTACGAACTCCCCCATGATGCCAATACTGCTCGGCGTCATACGGTTTGATGGGCAGTGGCGACGTTTATGTCTGTACCATCTAATGAATGACAGCAAAATTAAATTTGAAAGTTTTCAGTGTATTGAATTAGCCAAGATTTATTTGATTTTGGGGAGGTGCTACACTATTTGTATATGTACTTTATTTATTTATTTATTTATTTATTTATTTCTGTATGTGCTGCCCTGTCAGTCTCATTTGCCCTTCAGAACCTGTAGTGCTGACCAATGTAATTTAAGCTCTATTGGCCATGGGACGTTTTCTTTGACCAATCCGATGACAAATTAACCCCTACAGTGCCAACCAGGGCCATTTTTCTATCCTGTGTTTGGTTAGTCAGAAAGCTTAGAGCCAACTTTGACTCGCAAAACACGTCTGTAGCGATCTTGTACACATCAATCAATATTTCTGTTGACTATGAAGAATTTATATTTCTTGTATTCATCTCATGTTAGAAAATTATTGATTTTGAACTGCTCCCGATGATGTACCGGACATGGTTGCTTGTGGTTATATGATGTATTTCATAATTGCAACATGTTAGCGGTGGTCTGAGGTGGATTCAATCAGGAAAATCCCCACTGAAGGATCAGGTACCAAATCCACACGCCGCCACTGGTACAGGCTGTCATCCTATTTATTACATAAGACCAAAGTTAAAAAAAATAATTGTAAAAAATGTATGGAAACAGCAAGAACCTGCACTGGCCAGAGGCAGATTCCCCAGGACATACACACGGACACACACAACATGACTGCACAACCACACATCAGAGTCTAATGGAATGCTGATTCTCGTTTAAGAAGCTCTATCGACATGAAGGTAGATCCTAAGTAATAATAGTGTACATTTAACTCAATCCGCAACATGTGGCAAGATAATGCTCATCTGAAGGTCTGTCTAGGTTCCTCAGTAGGTGCGGCTGTTTTGATTGGAGTGGAAATGGGCTTAGTTAACGGTGTGTGAAAAATCAGTAATTAGAGTAAAGACTTGTTTTTATGTTCCTGTGGGAAAAAGGAGGAGGTGTCTATTCGGTATGTTGTGTTTATTTGTTCCAAGTGGATGGCGAGTGGAGGTCATTTTTTGAGGAATCAAAACGAGTCCCCTACCTGTCTGTGATGGCACAGGTGTCAAAGTGAAGGTGTTTGAAGTTTCCCAGCATGCCTTGCTGCACATGGCTGAGGTTCACTGGCTGGCCGTTGATGAAGATGAGCTGCATGCAGCCCTGGAAGTTTGGTGACCGACAGTCGGCAGTGGGACAGCCTGGAAGGAAAAGACACTGTGTTTTATTTGCGTTGAAGACATTTTTACCATAATATCACATGGAGGCCTACTTCCGGGTGGCAGAAGATGGAGCCTTGAATGATTTTAACTTTCTTCTCTCTCATGTTACTTTGAATGTGACATGTCAGATGAGATGTGATACATCTTTCTTGGAATGGAAGCTTTAATTTACATTTCAGCAGGTAAGTTGATTTTTTAGCTGGGATTAATGGCACAGTTATCTTTCATTATGATAAACGTAAACCGCTAACCATTGGCAAACCTCCAAGTCAACTCCTCTGGAAAACCCTGGCTTAGACTCACCACTGTCTCCAATTTTTTGTCAGTTTTTGTAGTGCTGCATCTGCTCCATACTAGTTTGCCTCCAATGATCTTTTGTTGTGTTTGTCTTACTCTTATTTTGCTCTAAGAGCCCCAAGGTCAGTGGCAGTCACTCACACATCCTGCAAAGGTACCTTGGAGCTTTTTGTTGACTAATGTTTTGAAAAGGTCTATGCAGAAGGGGGAAAAAAAAGCCTTATGCACACCAACCTCCAAAGTAAAAGTTGCCTCTGGATTCATGCGCGGCCAACAGTTCGATCTCAGACGGCGGCTCGCTGTCCACCGTCAGACGAATGAGGAAATTGCTCGTCTCCAGACTCACGGAATGCCACAATCCATCATTGACTGTGTAATCTGCAAGGGAACCAATGAGATGGCAGCCAAAGAGTTATTTGTTCTGTCTTTCCACTCCTCAAGGCGGCAACGGGCGTACGGCAATTGATGTTATTTCCAGGGCACTCTTTTACAAGCTGATTAAATTCTGTTTGCGTGTCACCTTTCCGCTCACCTGGCGAGACCTCCTCTGACTCGCGCCCGGAGTCGTGCAGGGTCAGCTGCAGCCGGCCATCGTGGATCCGCAACTCTGATCTGCGGGGCCTCGAGCCGAGCGGCGCCGACAGCAGCAGCCCCTCGGTATTCCACGTGCGGAAGTGGAAGCGGGCAGAGAAGCCCCCGGTGGCAGACGCCCCCGTTGCCACTGACGGAAGTGTCAGGAAGCTGCTGTTGGCACTCAGGAAGGTACAAGCCGCCAGCTGGGGCTGCGAGCACGAGAAGGTCACGTTGCCCTGGAGTGTGACACAGGCACCAATTTACGCCTCTTTTTAGGACTGCGTGTCTCATGTGAGACTGAATTCTATTTGTATGGAAATCAAGTTGACATGCTCGGGCACGGAACATATGGCTAAAGAACCGCCTGTGGAACCTTTCTCTCACCCGGACCAAAATAATTAAACTCCAACCGTTTCAGAGAATCAGCTTTGAGACAAGGTCTGACACATTTGAAACATCATAAATCCGAGACTTTTGCCGGGCTAGTCTTATTCCCATTTGGGAAGTCAGTTGGATTTCTCTCACTCACCATATAATTAAGATCCAACTGTTGCGGTACATCAGCAGACTGTAGAGTTGTACGCCTTTGATGCAAAATCGTGACACTTTTATGTCATCATAAATCTAAGACTTATTGTAGAATATTATTATTCCCTTTTGTGAAGTCTGGTGGATACGCAGCTTACTCAGTGCGCTGCATGGACAATAGACTATTCACTGCATGCGAGTGCTACAGAAGGGTTGAAACAGCAGCCAGGTAGGCATTTCATCTCCAGATAACACAAAATTTGATTGAACACATTTTTTTCAACTGTTATTCTTAACATTTGTTCACGTCCCAATGTGATGTTTTTCCCCCCATCCAATGAACAGGTAAATTTTTTTTTTTTAATAGCTACCAAAAATAGATAAAAGGCTCTGATGATACTAACTCATTTCCCAAGGTTTTGATGTGATGGATAAAACAGTCAAATGAAATTAAAGAACTTTAAAAATAATTTGTTTTAATTGTCCATTATTATCTTTGTAAAAGCAGACATTTTGACACATCTCTTGCTCCCTGATGTATTTGAGTTAATTGGTTTTACTAATTCAACTCTGTTTTTTTCTGGTAACACCATCTCTTAAAAACTTGTCACATCTCCCGCTAATTTGCCAAGATGGTTTGTCCAGGCGTAACCCTCACAACCGCAACACCTTTGTCATTTTCAGGATGTGCTAATTGGAGCCAATATTATCCTCCAAGGTGGGGTGAAAAATATGGAGCAAATAATTTCAGGGTAAGCAGAGGCCTCTATACATTTGCTGCTAAGAGAGCAGAACACAAACAAAATAACCTCGTATTGAAATCATAAGAGTGCTCACTGTTGATGAACCAGGAAGTTGTCTACTAGATAGATAGACAAATACGCCGAGACATGATATTTCTGTTTTGGGTGACATTCTAGCTATCATTACATTGTGGCCCGGGAATTTCCTTTACTCAACTGAATATTGGGTGTTGGGAAGAAGCCTTTAATTGTAAAATAAAATATTTGCCATACAGCGAAACAAGTCAACTGGGAGAGACATAAAAGTCACATCGTTCCCCGGAGCATACACATGGACACACATAACACCGCAACGTCAGTCTACTGAAACGGTAATCATCATCAAAGAAGCCATCTTCACATAACGTAAGATCATCTGTAATACTGTGCAGGCAAGTCGTTTACAGCACCAAGTGAGTCTCCACACTTTGATTCATCTGAGAGATTTTTTCCCTTGCCTGCTGCTGTTGTGCTTAATGGACTCATCAGAACACTCTCTAATGACCAAGTATTAACAATAGCATCTATAAAAGTGAGAAAATGATATTCATCTGTTTTGTTTTGTTTTTTCTCCAAGAGAAAATAAGAATGTGGAGAGGGGCAGTTGTATGCACGAATACATACAATTTTTGAATAATAATAAAACCCACCCTGAAAGACTGTAGGTGCTGCTGTTTTGGCTAGCAAGAATTGAAATAATCCTCAGCAGGTAACGTCTAAAGAGACTTGTTTTTGTAATTCCAATTATATACAGTTCCCACATATCTTTATCAAACATTTTGGTCAAAACATCCCAAGGATCTATAGCATGTCAAATTCCCGGTCCACAGGCCTCGACACAATTTTCACGCCTCTACGTAAAAAAACGTGATAAATAGCATGAAATCACCCCACTAAACATGTTTGAACGGATCAAGCCAAGCTCTGCAATTAGCAGTTTTCAATGAGACATTTTAATTGTCATGAGACATTGATAGCAAAAAGCGAAAAGTGATAATTGCTACGACAGCAATGCATTTTGAGTATTAATTACTAACACACCTAAATATGTTTTTTTTAAACGGTGTGATGTGAAGCCAATAACACATAAGTACAAATTCTACAATGCATCCTTTAAGCGTTTGGGTTAGGTTGACTGGGTGACCGAGCCACCATATCCAGCTCACTTTGATATGGAAGAGCAGCGGTACTACTCCGAGCCCCGCCCACGTGATCAAACGTCTCAGCCTATCCCTAAGGGAGAGCCCGGTAACCCCGTGGAGGAAACTCATTTCGGCTGCTTGTATCTGTGATCTTGTTCTTTCGGCCATGGCCAACAGCTCGTAAAGACAGGTGACGGTAGGAACAAAGATCAACGGGTAAATGCAGAAACTCGCCTTTCGAGTCAGCTCCTTTTTCATCATGGCAGCGTGATACAGAATCCACATCACTGCAGATGCTGCACCAACCTGCCTGTCAATCGCCAGCTCTATTCATCCATCACTTGTGATAAAAATCCCAGGATACTCAAATTCTTCCAATCATTATTATTTTCTTTACATTTTTGGGGGTGTGGGTGGAGTTAAACCAGGAAAACGATTGTTGGCGGTTTATCCTTGAATTATTGTAGTAAAAAAAAAAAAAGTGATATAAATGCACGCTCACATGTCAAGTGGCGGCAAGGTTGTATTCTGAACAGCACTTCCTAGAAAGTCACCTGAATGATATCAGTAAAACTCTAGACAATTCCATGAAAAACCTCTCAGAAGTGACTCTAAAATCCCTCCAGATGGGCCAAAAATGACTTCGTTTATTGCCCATGGAGTCAAATGAGTTAAATTTAAACTGGGGTTCAACCTGCACAGTGCAGGCAGGCATCATGTTCGGGACAGGGCGCGTGGCGGCCGTGGAGTGGGCCGAGGCCTTATCGGCGCCCGCAGGGCAGTGCAGAGCAATCACAGCTCCTTGACTCGCAATGAGATTCCCCTCCATCAACTTCAGGGAGATTGTCCCATTGAAATTCCATTACAGCTCCCATCATGGCAGCTGCTCTCTCTCTCTCTCTCTCTCTCTCTCTCTCTCTCCGCCTCCCTGCTTTTGTTGTCAGTAAAGGACTTTTAATGCCCCAATCACACTTTAAAGGGCGAGGGCTGGCGAGGGCGAGATGCTGTGCGAAGGTTTGCAGGGGTTACTGTCTGATTATCGGACACTCCAAATCTCTTCATCGCGTTGGAAATGATGGCCGCTTTATGGATTCCTCCATCCAATTTTCTTCCTAGAATTTCTTGAATGACAAATCTTCACCATCACAAATCGATGTTTGGCAAATGAGCTTATAATAATAATAATCATGATAACAATAATAATAATAGCAAAAACAAAATATTAGCGGGAAAAAAAAATCCCAAACTTACCACGGTGTGTATCTGTGGTTTGCGCCGTTTGGCCAGATCTATGATATTGATACCATTGTAGTAAAGGTTCTCCATGCATCCATGGAAGTTCTTCCTGAGGAACGTGCCAGGTTTTCCAGGAAGCGGGATTCCACCGAAGCTCAGCTGTGACAAAGATATGGGAAAGAAATGCTTTAATTTGGGCTTTTGGGGTCGAGGGCAAAACTGGAGAAAACCCATGCATTCATGAGCAGAACATACAAACGCATAGTTGGGCTGTGTGAGTTGTTAAAGCGGTGCTAGTAACACTGCCAATATGACGTGCCAGAAGAGGCAGAGGATCCTCAGACTGATCACATGCATGTTTAAAAACTCATTTTTAAGATTATTACAAGTCGCTTTCCCTAAAGAGAAGACCCGAAAAGGCGTTCCAAGAACTTAACTGAAAGCTCTGACCTCAACACTTCCGAACTCATATCTCTAAATTGGCGGAATGCAAGCCAAGCTCACTTAGACGTTGCGGCTCCCTGCAAAACAAATCCCACGGCCGTTTGGCAAACGCTTTCTGGGAAGGCTGTTCCCGTTCCAGCGTCTGATTATTAATGGGATGGAGTATGTGGTCATTAAAAGGTAAGGTTTTCAGGAATTGAGCCATTACTTATGCCCGCCAGTTCTTGCGCAGCGTGCCCAGTTGAAACGTCTCTTTTTAACAGTTGAGATTTTATCAGCTTTGGCCCTCTAATTAATGCTAGCTGCATGAGTTGAAAGCATTATGTCCGGCTGACTACTTTTAAAAGGAGGAGGCTTTAAAGGGATCCTGAATATGCACTCGGCCGGCCGCATGCATAATGCAGATGGAGCATGGAGGTGTTCAATCCATACTTTATACATTTCCTCCACTATTAAATGTTGGGCTTTTATTATTTATTTTTTTGTCTCTGCAGTGCTAGAGAGGGAAGACTTCAAGCACTTCTCACATGCGTGGTGTTTCCACTGCTCTGCTTACGGGATAAATGCATCAAGTGCACTCCATTTTACAAACCGATTCGGGCCACTTGATGCTAATTTGCTCACCTCATAGTCCACCTCCAGCGAGTAGGCCTCCCCTTGGGTTTGGAAGTGGTGCGTGTGGGCGTCAACTGTGAGGTTGACGTGCTTGTTGAAGCGCTCCACGTGCACCGCGTGCCAATGCTGGTCATCCAAAAGACTGCCCACCGTGACGGCAATGCGGGGGGCGCTCAACCTCGGACGGCTGTCGTCTGGGAAAACAGCAGGGGGTGTTGGTAGGTAAGTCCAAAATGTACGAGTGAGGTCAGGAGCCCCCATGACACAAACTGGAGAACTATATGTGAGCAATTAGATCATGTAAAAACAAACATTCTAAAAGATTTGTTGTTTTAATGACCTTTTTCACAGGTGGTAGGACGTACGGTGTTGGTCATAATTAGGGTTACAAATTATTTCTGGTTTTACAGAGAAAGCTCTCTGCGGTGAGACACTTACTGTCTAATTGTTTGTTTTTTTTTGCTTCGATTTTATTTCATTTCTTAATTGCGTGTTCATCCGTATCCAAGTATATGGATGTGAACAATTAATTGTACACTTGCTGTGATGTGAGACAAATTGTCAAAATCGTGATGGATCAATAGTGTCTGTGTTTGGGACATAGCCCTATCAACGCGATGTTTATTTGGCCTATCCCGAAAAATGTTAACTTGACAAATTGGCTTTTCATTGCACTTTATAACCGTACGCATTGATTTAGCCATCCAGCCAATTTTGAAAATGATTGGTGAGTTGGAGCTTATCCCAGTTGAATTCGGGCAAAACAGTTTGCCAGCCAATTGCAGTCTATATCAATTAATGAAGTATATATGTAAATATATAAATTTATTGAGAAATAGTAATCCAATTTACATTATATGCTGCTGTTTAATTTGTATTGCACTCCACTCAGAGAATCAAATCTGACACACTCAAGCATGCAAGGGGGAATATCAGAATGAAAAGTTGCACAAACAGTGCCTTGCTCAAGGGCACCTCGACAATATCTAGGAAGCACACTCCCATCTATCAAACATATAGGTGCAATATCTTTTGACCGCGGTGAGACTCAACTTAAACCCCACGGTTCCAAAGCGCAAATCCTTCCAGATGAGACAGGATAGGGCTGTCGCCGCTGGTCAAAACATCATGACAATATCATATCCAGAGTTACCTTGCAATTCCCATATCACAAATATGCCATTTTTGCCTCATGGAGCCTTATAAAAAGACAGAAGAATACATACAGTGCTTAACAAATTGAACCAGTATTTTAAGTCAACAGCATTGACAATAAGCAAATGCACGGTTATTAAATCATTCACTCCCATTGACGAGAGTAGACGTCAAATTTGATGAGTTAATATTTTGGTATGGGTTAACATTACATCAGAGTACATTCGAGCGTATTTAAATATGTTTTAATGTGTTTTCGAGTATGCTGGAATGTGCTTTCCAATCAAAATACTTTTACCCCTCATTGGCAGCTCCCCCTTCCGTATTTTATAAAAGAAAACACAAAACTGCCACTATGCGAAATGTACGTAAGCGGCAGAATATGTCTCCATACAGCAGGTGGCAAATGTTATTCAAGAGATGCAAGTCTTCCTCTCAGTTTAAAGCACAAAATATGCATCACCTAAGTTGAGGTAGAGGTCCAGTTTCCCCCGATGGAGCTCCAGAGTGATGTAGTCGCCTCTCTGGCCCTCTCCGTGCAGCAAAACCCCGTTAGCCTGCTGACTCTTAAACAGCAGCGAGATGACATCTTTCACCGTGGACATGGACTTTTGGTTAAATCGATACAGCAAGGAGCTTCTGCCATCAAAGTCTGCCACATAGGACTCTGAGAGGGGGGAAAAACAGAGCAACGCTTGCATCAGTGTGACCGCACACAAAAACATGACAATGAGATGTGGACTGCGCCTGCAGTCAAAATCATCTCAGTTGGAAATTTGTCCGGACATTTGTTATTTTTTTAAAGCTCATTAGCAATTTTAAGAATTCAATACGTGGCTCGAGATGGGCCGTTTTTATGGCATTTAGTCTTAACAGTGTGTAAAATAGTTGCGTGTGTATCTGTGCAAAACTTTTCTATTGTTTCAGAAAAAAAAAAAAATCTATTTTAGTGTCAGAAAGCCCGCGTGGTCCACTACAGTGTGGCCTGTGAAAAATGATTCCAATATGCAGTGGCTGTGGGGCAAAAGAATCGGTCATTATCTGTGTTAATGTTCATGTCTCCCTTGAGGCGGGGGGCATGCAGTCGCAGGACCCGCCGCTTATCTCCTGAAGGGGCACAATGGCGCGCAAAGCAACATGACACACATAGCGAAAAAGCACAACTTGTTCCTCAACCGTGTGCTTTAACTCTGCAGGCCCCTTGTTTGTTTTATACCACTCCTGTTTGTTTTGTGATCTGTGAAGCACTTTGTGTAGCCTGGAGCACTACGGTGTGCTCCATAAATACAAACTAATGCTATGCAAGCGACTGCGCCTGTGGCTCGCCACAGTCGGCTTTCTCCGCAGAGGCGCGAGAATAAAAACATACACTCAGAAAAAGCAACAAACATAATATTTTCTAACAAGCTGTTTCTTTACACGTCCAACACACTAATCAGAGTAACTGGCTTGGATGAAGTTAGTCCCGCTTCCTGGGGAGTCCTAATTACAACAATTGCGATGAATCAAATAAAAAATAGGACCGCATGACTGCACAGGTACACCTAACATCAATTTCTTGATACAGACATCAAGTTTCTGCTGTTTATCCTGCTCAGTGTTGCGGGAAAACTGGAGTCTATCCCAGATGACTGTGGGCGGACAACATCCTGGATTGATCGCCAGGCCAAAAAGCAGATGCGCCATTTTAGTCCACTTGTCTAGTATAGCCAGGGACGAAATATTAATAGTGCAATACAAACGTCAATTTTATTCCATTTATCCTGTTCAGGGTTGCAGCGAAGCTGGAGTACAGCCCGAATGATTGTGGGATTGGTCATCAAAATACATTGGGGGGCTTGCTATTGTAGTGTTTGTATCTTCCAAAATCCGTTGTGAACAATTTTCAATGAGTTTGAGTGTTTATGTTTACTTGCTACAGTAATGATGATAAATTGGGGTGACTCATTTTTCATCTTTTTTTTTTCTCAACAGTTCTTTGAAAAAGGTATATGCATTGGGAATACCAGCCTTCCTGATGGCAAGCAGAATTTTTTTATTGAATATAGCATACAGTATTAGTAGTTTTTAAAAAAAAAATACAGTTAGATGCTGTCATTTAAGCAGAGAGGGAAACACTAGAAACAGCCAAACTGTGTCAGGGTTTCTACTTTATGGACCTGGAGTTGACACCTCCACATTTAGAAAGCAAATGTATGCATCTCTAATGTTACTATTTCCAAAATAATCAGTTGGTACTTTCAAAGTCTTGGAATATTTACAAGCAATCATGAAGAAGCTCAATATTTGAGAAAAAAAAAATCCTCTATTTTACCTGAAGGAATCATTATGCATTTAGACATAATTTTATAACATCTCAATTTGTGGAATAAATTCATTAAAATAAAATATAGCCTGTACAGACCATATTTCAATTATAAAAAGACATATTTTTCAATAACGAGTGCAAATTTGTTACTCTGACGAGTAGAGGGGGCACAGAAGGGATCGCCCCAAATCTTAAAACGTGACTCCAAGCTGCGAGCACACACAAGCCTTGACATGACAAGACAACCTGGATTCTATTTTTCCTTGTGGAAGCAAGTACAACACATTCATTGAAACGTTTTTTGAAACAAGTCTTATAACAACAGATTGACTTGGTTGTTTAATATCACACTTGATGGGTTTGTTTTCAGGCAGTCCAGAGACCCAACTGTTTGTATACAAGCAATTGAAGTCTCTTTTTTAGTTCCCTTTACAGGCAATCTGATGCCAACCGCTGTTGGTCTTTGTTTGATAACGGTTTCTGCAGTTGAGCCCACTGCGGGGTGTTCAATAATAACAACAATAAGTGTGATCGCTCCACACAAAAAAGCAAAGCGTTACGCTCACAATGAAAATGACATTTCAATTCACAAATGTCTTCCTTCACGTCGTGGCGGGTGAGAAGAGCATCTCATCCTCTCTCATCATTTGTACGCCTCATCGTTCATAGAGTGTACAATCGATTGGCGGCGAAGCAGCATTTTGGCCGTCACCTTTACATAATCCTTCTTGTGAGAAACGTCACGCTCTAACGTGGCAACGCGAGCCGCGCATGACAATGTGACTGCGGATGAGCTCTGCTAAACCGACCGCTCTTATTTTCCTTTGAAGGCTGAACCTGATCATCTGAAGAATACGACGGCAGCAGCAATGGCGAGAAAGCGTTTATGTTTGTCTAACACTGACGGCGATGTGTGTGCGAAGCAGCCGGACGCCATAAAACTGCTCATTGTGACATTGTCCGCCACGCTCACTGCTTTTAATTGCCCCATTTTCGAGTGAATCCCTAGGAAGTGTTTTTTTTAACAACTGTGGAAAACTGTTATCATGTGAACTCATGGGATACTTCATTAAGTACACCTGCATTCATAACAGGCAGAAATGCCTTCACTGGGATACTAATGGCAGATTTTAAATACTAATTTAAGATCATCGGTTGGATTTTATGGCTATGCTGCATCACACCGAAAGATTTTCATTGTACATAAACAAAGGAAGTATAATATAAAATAATCCATTGCATAGCACAGCAGGCTCAAGTTAACATGCACAGTGCACTTCCTCGAGGAGCTTATCAATCTCCTGTCACACAGCAGACCTCATTTGTTTAAAGCGTGTCAGGTATGTCAATAGTATGTGGCGCCTGACGCAATGCAGGCTGAAGGAACTCTCGAGATGATTTCAGGGAGAGACCTTAATTGCGTTGTTTCCATTTCCTTGCTATCTTGTAACTTCCAGCAAAGATAAGATGAGAGTTTTAAAATTCAGAATTAAAAGGCAAGCATTAGCATAGTTGCCGGTTTAGCAGCGGATTTCAGTGTCGGCATCAAAGAACATCTCACCGGAGGGCATTAGGCACATTGATTAAATGTGCCTAATAATTGATTAAAAAGGAATCGTTTAGTGTGTTTGCAGAATTGGCAGATGGCTCTGTGCCATGCTGGGCGTTTTGGCGGGGCAAGGGAATGTTGTTTTAAGGATGCAGACAGATCGACAGCAAATGGTACTTACTATAGGAACAGCCATAGACTTCCACTCTGAGGCCTATCCAGCCGCTCGGATTCCAGTCGAGGGGGACGAATCGAAGGAAACGGGCTCTTACAGCGTGGGAGAGTTTGTTCTGGATGACACCTTCCGAATTGATATTCCCGACAAATGTCTGTGGGAATCAGAAACAAGACGTGACAAATTATCAATATTAAAGATGGCAACTGTTTTGAGGATTGACGAGATACTTTATGCCATGTACGTCTTTCACAAAACATGCCAACCTTTTTGTTGACGTCCATTTTTTTTTTTTTTACTTTTCCATGTAAAAATCATCTGGCAAATGTCCACGGTAGTTAGGACCATCATTGTAATGTACAATAAAATAAGATTCGACATCTCCAGTGTAGTGATCTACACATTTATAATTGATGATATTTACACATCATATTTCTTGTTTTTACACAACTAATATACCTACATATTTAATGTTCAATACACTTCTAGTGTCAAACATTTTATGATATTTAATCATCTATGCAACTCCAATGTAGCATATTTACATCCTATTTTATGTTCCCTATTAACATCGTATTTAATGTTCTCATTTGCCATGTACACAATATTTAATGGTCTTTACAGCCGTAGCATATTTACGCCATATTTAATGTTTATGTACAAATTTCTAAATGTGTCACTAATCACATCCTGTACCGGCGATGAGCCAGCAGAGGATGAATATGTTAAATAAAGCTCGAATATTAACAGACACTGAGAATAAACCAGAGGGAGAGGTCTTTCCTCCTGTCTTTGAATGACATACAAACATAAGAATTATTATGTGGACCGAAATAGCTTTTCATGTGTGTCCACCGGAAAAAAAAAAGGCATTCTCACACTGGGTAGCGAAACAAGTCAGAGCGTATTTGTGAAGCATCATTTGTCTTTTTCATTTTCAGCTCCCAACAAAGCCAAAGGGAGATGCTGTAGACTGACAAACAGAGAGCGACTGAGGGAGAAAGACAATGGAGTCTCTCCAAAGACTAATGATGCTGCTAAGTGATTCTAGCCAGGTGACATATTCAATCAAAAAGGAATCATGCCGCAAAGCAAAGAGTCGCAAAGGATAGATCTTTACTTGTGGCATTTGTAACGAGTTCGCAGTCAAGACATGGACAGAAACGTTGGCTTGGATTGCTGTCTGCTAGCAAACACAGACGCAGGCCGCCTGCAGGACGCTGCAGAGCTGCGGCATCATTAAACTCGACGGCTGCTTCTCGGAAGATAATCTTGGGCCCGTGTGCAACCATTAAGGGTGAGACTGGCACTTTGGCCAAGGAGGAATAAGTCTTTTCTTAAAACGAAGACCTAATGTGTTGATTTGTACCGCTACACTGTCGTTTAATTTGGCAAAATGCTCCGAAAAGCTTGGCTGCTCATTTCATCCTCTGTCAAAACACAAACACTTTCATAGCGCTTATCTTTTTTCCTGCAGCCCCGGCACCATTACATTTATGACAGGGAATAAGTCAGCGTATAATAAGTCTGCTTGAAAGCAGGTGAGAGCATATCAACCCCAGCAGGTTCACTTCAGTATAGTAAAGCGCTAAAGGGTATCAGAAATACTCAATATGGATTGTACAATTTTTTTTTAAGGTGTAGTACAGAACGGTAAAGTAAAAATTAAAAATAATAAATAAATAATAATGAAAAAAGAGGAAGAAGAAGAATAGCAAGCCTTTAATAGTGATGTCCAACATATCAAGATCTTTTTCAGTGTTCCCACTCTCTAGAATACATCTGACAGAAGTGCGCACTGGATTAACTGAAACATCGATCAAGTCATTTTCTGATCCAGATGCACTGCACATAAATCTAAGCATCAAATTAGGAAAAGCAGTGGAGCGGGTAGGCATGACGACACTAACAAACATGTGACTTGCACTGGAGCTTCTCGAGGCTTTCTGGAGCAGCCTCGTGCTGTCATTATAAAACACTTGGAGTTTTCTGATATTTCCTTGCTCATAACAGCACTACAGCCGGGCAGCATATAAAAACACATAAAACATTATAGCGTGAGATCTTGATAGATACGAGCACATCCTACACTAATGGCAAAATGTATTTGCTTGATCGTACAGTTTCCGACACTGCCTATAGACTGCCTATATTTGCAATAATAGACCCAAATACTATGTTATTTCGCTGCACTCACTGGGTGCATCGGCAGGCAAATTGATCTTAGGAAAGGTTGATTGTCTGGTTTCTCTACTTCTAACAATCTTCCTCTTTTTATCATTATATGTCAGATCAAAATTAGCAGTGTACTTTTGTGCATATCTCAAAAGCTGCTGTAGGACAATGACTGAACAAAAGCAGGGAACTAAATACAAGCCAAGAGACAAGTCGCTGATGGAGCTGATTGGAGGACATAAGGGACCAAGAACGTGGATACAAAATCATAATGAGAGACATTAAACAAGGACTACATGGCCAAACATCCCAAAACCAAAAATTGAAAACTAAGAACATAACCGACAACATTAGATGGTTGTATCCTGTACCACTTCCATTTGAAATCAAAGACAAATCTTAACCTCAGGAGAAAACCAAGCAGGGTTGCTTCATGAAGAGACCAAGGACCTACACTGGAGAAAGCAAGACACTTACTACAAAGAAAACCTCACTAGTCTTAACCTTTGTAAAACCAAGGCGGGTTATTTGAACAAAAACTAACAGCAAAGCTACCAAGCTAGGGCCTTGGAGCCAACTCAACCATCTGAAGTGGGACTCCTCGATGAGCATGCAAAAGCCATGCCACTGAACAAAACATCTGAAGTCTAACGTCTAGAAAGCCTGCTGGAGAAACAATCTAGGCCCTTGCCTCTGTAAAATCAAGATGAGTTCTCACCACTGGCTAAGCAATCGAAGAGCCAAGCCAGACTGAAAACCACTGAAGAAAAAGACCACGCTAGTGTGGAAAAATCATTGT
The DNA here is from genome assembly GCF_054491065.1 of Syngnathus leptorhynchus. Classification (NCBI taxonomy): domain Eukaryota; kingdom Metazoa; phylum Chordata; class Actinopteri; order Syngnathiformes; family Syngnathidae; genus Syngnathus; species Syngnathus leptorhynchus. The sequence goes on from NC_141203.1 coordinate 6,542,279, forward strand.
TGCAGCATTTAGCATTCGTCCTTGGGGTCCGAAGTCATATGTCAGATGACAGCAAGGCAATAAACAACCTCATAACCTCTTTTTGTTCCAAGGGGAGCCTGAGTGTGTTGGGTCCATATTGAATTGTTTATTGTGTCTCTGGTGTAGGTGTGAAACAATGAGAAAGATAAAAGGCAGTTGAAGAGTTCAATGGGGAGAAAAAGTTTGGTGAAGCATGAATTCAACAGACAAATATACAGAACATGCTGTAACTATTTTTTTCCTACGAATGTTGAAAATATCTCGCTTTCCGATGATACACACATTCAACCAACTTTAATGATTCACTTCAATGTGTTATGCTATATTTGTCATTTCACAGTGATAGCGCCATCTGTTCCTGCAAGTGGTCGCCTTGTGTGTGGGTGTCTTTTCAGCAGATTCCTTTTGAGAACACAAAGAACGTGTGAAATCACATATCGCCGCCCGGGTACCGCTGGTGATAGTCAATTACGACTTATGTTATGACTAATGTTATTATGTGCCCCCCTGGATTTTATTTTGTGCTTCAGTCTTTCCTATTCAGGTCACACCATGGTACTGACGTGATGCATTACTATCGTCTTTGTAATTCATCACAAGTTGCGACAGGCTGATTTATTGTTTCCAGTGCTACCATTTGCAGTAGTTAAGTTCTTTTTAGACCTGTGCTCCACGTGTGACTTTTGTCATTCAATTAAGACTAGTTTGCAGTTTTCAAAGGGCGACTGCGACTGGCTGGCGACCAGTTTGAGATTTAGTCTGAAAATGACATCACAGTGCCTAACGGCTAAGCTTGCGAGCATAACAAGACCAATGGTTAACTTCCTTTTACACTTGTATAGTTGAATACATTGCTTCTACATTTCATCAAGGGAAGTTTGACCTTCAAATTGATGACTTCTATTTCTTTTTTTAATTATATTTCCAATGGGAAATAAAGCTTCGGAATATATACAAATGAAATGGATTGTGTTTGACCTTAAATGCTCTGCCTTGGCTTATTTCCCTCCAGCAATGCATTAGAAACACCATAGTATATTTCAAATGCCTTATTTGATGTTTTCACTCTAATGGTGGTTTAGTGTTAGCTACTGTATAGAGGTTCTCCAGGGAAATGTGTGCACGTAGTGATTTGACTCTCGGCAAGGTCGTGAAATCCCAGCTCTCGAGCTCCCTCCGGCTCTTTTAAGTGGCCAGTGACGTGTTGGAACATAGTCTGGCGTCAATCACGGCCCACAGACGGAGTTCGCTCCCGGATGAATTTGTCCAAATAAATAAAAACTGGAAAACGGGACACTTGAGAGCTCATCTCCAGAGAGAGCGAGAGAAGGGGGGCTGTTAATGAGGATGGAAGCTGTCCCACAGTGACACACGCACAAATAGAAATAATGAAGTCACTGCGGGGTTACGTCTGTTTATGCACCCCAATTCTGTGGAAAAATATTTGGTCGTCTTCCATTTTGTTTTTTTTAACACTTGGCCGCAACAACCAAACCGCATGTATGGAGGCATCAGGAACCCATTCTGCGCAAACAGCTTTGTTCCCATTTGTCTGGCTTTGAAACAATAAAAATTTTGGAAGAACATGCAAGTTCTTCGGGCAAGTATGTTTTATTAAAGGCAGTCAGAAATATTAGTCCTTAGCCATAAATTCGGCCGATTTATAATCTGGCATATATTCATTCTTACAGGATTCGCAAAAATGCTATGCGTGAAACGTACACTACAGATTTTGGTTCCAGGCATCATACCTGAACCAAATCGTCAAGTCCCAAATTAGCTATCAATGCAAAATTACCTGCAATGTTTGGTCTTCATAAAGAGAGTTAAATTATTAATAGCCAATTTAGCTAACATGTACAAATAACTGTAAATTTGATATGTTAACACCTTCGAATATGGTCAATTTCATATCTTAGAGTCAATCAAAACTCTTTTAAGCTTCAATCCACTTCCAGAGATCTGTAGTCAATTATCGGTTGCAGCACCACCTAGTGCCGACAGGAACTGTCCATAAAGATGCATGTTGTACATTATGCATCTGCAAATTGGGTAATTATTCTTTTACACACTGGGACAGTTTAGTAAAAATAAAAATTATGTTTAATTTTAAAAGTTACCAAAATTTTACAGCAAAACAAACAAAAAAAAGAGGTGGTTTATGCTCAGATGGACTTGTGCTTGTGTTGCAGTAAAATGCTAATGACTCATTGTTGTTAAGTGCAATAGTTTGGTGCCTGCATTGCAGTTATTCCAACAGAGTGGTTCATTAGGTTTTTCCCATTTCCCATTGGGGAGAAGAGTGGAAAAGACAGGCTTAATAATTACTCCAATAATAAGAAGACACAGAGGAGGAGGGAAACATTCAGCCTACCTACCTGACATCGTGCTTATTCTCTTTAATTGCTTTTATGTTTTTGTTTTTTTTCTTTTCACCCCAATTGCAATTGCTGCTTAATGTTTTGCTATTAGGAAAAAAAAATGTTCTTCTCTTTGAGTGTGTTCCATAAAAACAAGTTTACTACTGAAGTCATTAGATTCTTCCTTTCTTCCTAGCCTCTGTATAAATTCAGTTTTTATGAATTCCAAAATATTAGCATGTTTCGAAGAAAAGCTATTCACGATACACCAGCAGTTCCCAAGCTTTTTCAGTGATATACCACCTGTGAAATATTTTTTTTGCCAAGTACCCCCTTAACCAGTGCAAAGCATTTTTAGCGGAGGAAAAAAAATGACTTAAAAGAAAGTGCTGTGCCATTATTGTCTGATTGATTTAACTTTGGAATTCCGGTTGCATAATGGTCTCGCTTGAACTATTTGGAATTCAAAATATATAACTTAAACAAAAAAAAATACGGATGGATACTTAACTTATATGTATAATATATTTCAATAGCTTGTCAAATCTGCCCTGAATGTGTCACCCACATATGATTTTTTTTGTGTGTGAAGTAAAATAGATTATTCATCAACTTTCGCGCAACTCAGGAGGATGGCTCACATTAAGCTCCTTGCCTTTTTCTCTCTGGTGCCCCTCTCAGGACAAACTTAATCAATCAATCAATCAAGCAGTGAAATAGCAAATTTTCCATGTCCTTGCTTTCAGTTTTTAAAGTGTGCCGGCGACGCAAGCAGAAGGCTCGACCTTTAGCCTTTTTATGGAGCTAATTTTCCACAGAGATAATTTGGCCCAGCATTAGCGCAGAATAATTGATAAGCTCGGGCGCTCTCATTAGTGCCCTGCCGTTCACTTTCTGGCTGGCAGCCTCTTTACCTTTGAGCGCCTTGCTTAAAATGCCAGATGGACAGACACGAGTTGGCGTCGGCCAAAAAGGTCTCAGCGAAGCACTACGCAAGTCAGCGTGGGTGTTGAATGGATTTTAGGGAGCAAACGAGGATGTGTCGTTCATTTTTCACACGCATTACACAAACATTTAACGAGACAATTTTAGCTCAGTTTATATATATATGTGTATCTATATTTATATCTGTATATATATATATATATATATATATATATATATATATATATATATATATATATATATATATATATATATATATATATATATATATGTGTGTACATATATTACATCCATTTACGTTACATCCATCCGTCTGTTCTTTTTCAATTTTGTGGCTTGCAGTAACATTTTGAGTTTTTAATGGCCAATTGAAAATGGAAAGAAAGACTGATCCACAAATGTACATGTTCATTTGTCACAGTTTGTTCTCTAAAGTGATTTTATCAGAGGAGGGCTCGAAAACACACACAAAAAACATCTAATCCGCTTAACCACTTTTCAGTCTGTTCCCTCAAAGTGAGACCGTGACGGAAAGAAGCATGTGCGTACGATTCATGTTGGCAAGGCTGGCAAGGCTTTTTGTGCCCCGATGAGCGACACGCTGAGAAATCTTCGTGAGCAGTCACAGCTTCTTGGCCACATTGTCGGATCTCATATCATTAGTGGAGCTAACAGCAAAAGAAGCCTGACGTGTTGCATGGTTACGGCCGTCATGACCCGCTATCGCCTCACATAAATGAGATAGTGAGGTAGGCTGCTCTGCTGTGATCGTGCTGTGATGTAACACACAGAGAGTTTTTTTCCCGTGACAAAACACACCGCCCTATTGGAAGCCGATGCACTGTTCTATTCTGGGACATTTGATTGACAGTCAAAGTTACCATTCACTAGTGTCAGTTTAGAACTAAGGCAAGAGAATGAACAGTTGACAAGAAAATTATGGACATTGTGGATTTTCGGACTCAGCAGGGCTGATCCCATTCCTGCCAGACACAAAGTCCATACATATATCTATTTGTTCTGAAAACATTGAATGGTATGCTTACCTACAATCTTTTTCAGTCTGAGTCCAATACTCGCCAGGAACACAGATTCATAAAATGTTTATGTTTCAATGGATATTGTTTGATTTTGCCCTGCAAATGACCAATTAGCATACTACCACGGTACCCACTCATGAGAAAAAGTCGTTGGAAAACTTGTAAAATCCTGTCATTGTTTGGCTAATGATGCAACAGCTATTTACAGATATGCGGTATTGCAAAGTGGCTTTATGCATCTCCTCCCTTTTTTTCGCAGGTTTCGTGGTGCTGCTCTGAATGGTGTAAATGGCCTCAGAAAATAGCCCCACTGTTGGCATATGTCATCCAGTCTTCATTGTATTCGTCCCAGTTATGTCAAAAGCTGTTAACAGGCTGGTAAATTGTTCTCCTGTGGCTTTTTTTCTACCTGTCAATCCAATTATCAGAGTGTGTAATTGCCCAATGGCGCCATGGCGAAATTAGCCAAGACCTCTCTCCTTTGTCAGACTGATCAGGATTTGTTTAGATTTTTCGATCTTGTCAATACGTTTTGTGGAACTGATTTGGAGTGATTGTAACGCCTCTCATAGTGGTGACTCTCAATTAGCTGTGCCACAGGGTGTCGTTAGCACAAATGATTATTTTTGTCGTGTTTATAGATTATAAGAAGCTTGATTTAGGTTAGCAACTAAAGTAGGCTTGCTATCTAAATGTCATCTTTCTTTCTTTTCACACCAAAACCCGCAAAGGATGATTGATTTTGTTTCACACTGGCACAGGCATTAACACTCTTTTTAGTTTGATAAAACAAAAATGTAACATAAATAACCATATTCAATTACAAATTACATAAATAACCATTTAAAATGTGTTTTGATTAACACACACATTCACACACACACACACACACACACACACACACACACACACACACACACACACACACACACACACACACACACACATTGGCTGAAAGTGTCGAAAAATGACAAGGCACTAATGATCAAAGTGAGGAAAAACAACTTGTGGGAGCCATCCACATAACAAAAGGATGCTGCCACAGAGACCACCACCACCGAGATGGACTGGGGACACCCGCCAGTTCCCCGCTTCTGGGGAAACTGCAACATGACATCCCCGCGGGCGGACCAAACCCACCTCTCAGCGAAGCTCCAAAAAGGAGACGCTGGAGTTAAAATTAGAAAGGCAATAAAAAATACAATAAAAATTGGATTTGAAAAAGGAATAAATGAAATAATAGATATATGAATCAATAAATGAACAGATACATAAATGACCAAATAAATAAAACAGACATCGGTTAAAAGCCGGAAATAAATGAATAAATAAAAACATACATACATAAATAAATAAATCTGTTAAAAGCTAACCAAAGAAGTGAATCTTGAGCTTTCCTTTAAAAGCTGTCTCTGTGTTTTCAATGCCCTCTGGCATTTGTTCCAGATGCAAGTTGGGGTTTTTTCTAGCTCTAGGAACGATTAAAAGGCCGGTGCCAGAGGACCTCAGTACCCGCGAGGCTTGGTGTGAAAGAAGTATGTCAGACACTCTAGATGATCTTAAGACATTAAAAAAAAAAAAAACTACAAATGGAACCTTAAAATTTACCCTGAGACACGTAGGAGTGATCTTAAAAGCTTAATATCCTCTGACCCTCTGGTATCATATAATTCTTACTATTTTATTTCTATTGCTATTTTGTTGACTTTTATTGCTGTAATGCACACTTTGAGATTTGCCTTCCAATGTAAATTGCATTAGAAATCAAATATATTCTTATTATCATCAAACAGAGCTAATAACGCAATTTAATACAAGTTCATCTGTATGAGAACAGATAATATGCAAGATCATTTTCCAATCACTGACCTCAGTGCCATCATCATATCGATAGCGCCTCCACGCTCGCCCCGTGTCGCTATAGAGGAGCATGTACGTTCGGACCCAGTCCCAGCTGTCATAGCATCCTTGCGTGGCCACCGCTGTCACCTCCATCTGCTCCCTGAGGTCCAGCTGGAGCCACGGTTCCTTGTCGCTCGCCATTGGAGACCAGCCGCCGGCCCCTGACGGTAAAAATCAATGGAAACATTGATTTGGTCAACTCTTGTGGTTTTAAGCTGAGTCACTGCTCGCATTGTGTTGCAGTTGTTTCACGTCCTCACGTGTGGGAAATCGGATGAAACTTTTAAATGGTTTGATATAACAAAGCAGCGTGCCGTTTAAAAATATGACCACATTATGGGTATGTATATCTTCTTTTTGTTACAATATCAATATGTGCTCTAAAAATGTTGTTTCCCCAAACACTGATATACGAGTTAGGAACTTGCGGCCAATGATATAATAATATCATGGGACAATTAAACATTTATTTGGGTTCACAGTCATAACTGCCCAATGAGGGAAGCCGTAATTACTAAGTGGTCCGTGACGAAAATGAGTTTGACACGCCTGCTCTTCTCTAATGAAAGGCATAAGCTTGATGGAGCGAGGTTCAAGTCAACGCATGCCTTCACAGAAAAGATTTCAGCGTGAAGGAAGTGATATAGAGATAAAGTGACCATTTAATGTTTAAACAGTTGATTTTTTTTTTGGAACATCTGGTCACAGCACAGCCACTCACCGTCTCTCCGGTGCAACTTGGCGTGGTGGGCGGCGTAGCTGACTGACGACTGCGATGAGCTCTGAAAGGATGAGCGCGGGAGTGCGGACACCAAAGGGCCGTTGCAATTATCTGCCGGGGAACAACAACAAGAGAGTGACAACAGTGACTTTTATTTTTAGTCACATGTAAACAATGCAAATGAGCTGGGATGGAACTAATGAGATGCAAAAAAAACATCCTAATTTGGCTGTATTAGAATAAACCTTTGATTTTGATTTTTTTCTGGCACATTTCTATACATGGACTGCACAACACTGAGATTTTAATCACGCTCATGACAATGATGCCCTTATTACAGGAGACGAGCAACTTTGCTCTTGTTTTGGTCAACATCCCCCAACAATGGCAAATGCGGTCGCAAGTTGACTTGTACAACAAAAAAGTTAACAGATGACAGATTTTCATTAGGTCATGAAGGGGGGTGGGGAAATTACTTTCCAAACCAGCATTCCGGAAAACACAGAGTTCAATGTTACAGCTTCCACTGTTATTGATCTTTGCATCCATGCATCAGTCCTCCCTCCATGTCGAGCCGCACTGTTTTCCCTGACATTTTTCCCCCTGACTGCAGATTCCTCCACTTTGGAGCTTGAGGGTAGAAAATGCAGGAAGTTGTGAGCGCTGGAACACGTCGGTGCAAAGTGCGTCTTTTACCTGTCGGCATTGCAGCTTTGAAAGCGAGGATTAGAGAAAATGACAAGGCTGCCTCACTTATCCAGCTCTCAGATGCTTCAAACAGTCTATTAACCCATGCAGTGACCCTTCAAACGAGACACAAAACGCTCCCTCTGAGTATACGTGTGTGTGCGTGTGCGCACATTAGCGTCCCATGTTGCAATGCAACAGGCGGGAGCTGTGTCAGTCTCGCCATTCAAACCTGTCAATCCCACCCGCATTTACCGCCCTCTTTTCCACCCTCATGATGCTTCCTACGCTTCCTACCCCTCCACCCCCACCCCCACCCAACCTCCCATCATGATGAGAGCAGCCAGTCGAACAACAGCAGCCACTTCCCAGCTCGGATTAACTGAGTTGTTGCATTCAAGCCCAGACTGGCAGAGTGTAATGAAAACTGGCGCCAGTTTGATTACAATCATCGCTCCATCACAGCGTGCCTGAGAGGCCTTTGCCTCCAGGCTACAAAAAGCCGTATTAGTCTTGGTCAAGTACATTTCTTTTTTTTTTTGATTTCCTTCCCAGCAACAGGCCATCCATCTGATGAACAACGTCGACAGCATGTGGCTCCGTTGCATTTTGGAGCGTCCCGCCGCATTCCGGCTGACCCGGTTTGATTGCGCGCGCTCGCCGAGAGATTTTACCGCTAATCCTGATTTCCAAGTGTGACTAAAGTGGATCAAGCCGTCTTATCCCAGGACTCAAATTGTTGGCGGGGCGGCAAGCGTATTCGCAGATGTTCATTGGCGAGGGGGAGAAATGAGAACGCTGGCATGGCATCTTGACACAGCACAGCCGGGGTTATTATGCAAGCGCTGGGCTGGTAATCTGTCAAAAGTATCCTGGGTCCCACTTTTGATCCTCCTGCTGGAATAGCCTCGCTGTCTTATCTCGCTTTCCATTTGTTTTCAAGCACAACTCTTCCTAAAGTCTTGGCTGAGCTTCATGTCTGTTCTGCTATGGCTAATACCTTAAAAAGGGGAACATATAGGAAGTGAAATTGTCTCTTTGGATTCAACAGCTGAGCGTATGCTCGACAGTAATATGATGACCGAGCACAGTGGCGTACAGCAGTTTTGGAAATAATTTGGATGAATACGTGAAGGATTCACATGGACGTTGACCCTTGAATTTAAAAGAAAGCGTCAACAAAGCATCGGAGTTCAAAATGTTTTATTTGTAACCTGCAACTGCTGTGTTTTCTCATTTTTATTTTTTGCATGAGACCGTCATACTATTTGGCAGTGTGCATAAACATTAATAGTGCAAATATCAATGCCATGTGCCATTTTTAAGACGATTAAGTATTAAAATACGGTCATACACTGTATAACGCCATATTGGACATTTTTGGTCATTTCCTGTAATCCCTAAAATCAGATGCTTGTGGTATTTGCACGATTAATACTTATCCACACGGCCTAATAGAATGGAGGATAAATAATTTTTAGCGGCGTGCAGTGGCAGGCAGGGGGGCAGTCATGCAAATGAGCCACCGCTCTGTGTGAAATAAAATAACCCAAGGATCAAAAATGACATTGCATCTTTCAGCCTCAGCCAACAGATGGTATTTGGAGGTCTGTCCTGGCGGATGCACACTTTTTCACTTTTTACAGCCCACCAAAATGAGCCGCTGCTCTGTGTGTGACATGCTTTGATTAAAATAACCCAAGGATCAAGAAATACAGCACTTTGTTCAACCTCTTCTCATAAAAAATTCACATGAAATTCATGTGCACAGCTTTAAAGCAAACACAAGCATGAAGACTGGATAATAATTGAGCAACGCAAATGTTTACGTGACCCTGATCCAGTTACCTTCTCCAAAAGTTTTTTTTTTTTTAATTTAGAATTTCTTTGCTCATTTTCTGAGGTTGATTTCTTGTTTCATGGTCAATATTCATGTAAACTATTGCGTTCCGTATTTAGAAAGTCTTTGTTGGTTTGTGTTCACATGTTGGCATTTTGGAAACAAGGATGTCAAGGAGAGAAAGGTTAACTTGAATGCTTGACCTATTTACTTCATGTTTGTCCATATTAGCGTACAGCGTCGTACACATCATTTTGCACGACAAGGCTGCACAATTGATCTAAAATAACAATCATAGGTGTTTTAGAGTTTCACAGGGTGAATGTTTTGATGTTTGATTATTTTTTATACTGGAAAGGACAAAATCAAAAAGCAGAATACCTCTGCATTTTCTAACATTTTCTACTTCCTGTTCCAATATTTTAGTCCACGTAGGGCACTGGCAGGGAGTGCTATAGGCAAGGTTATTTGCATAGCACATTTCAATTTCAAAGGCAACTCTGTGTGCTTTACACAAATGAAATAAAAGAGCAAAATAAGAAAAATGAAATTAAATATTTAAAATAAGGATTCATAATTAATTCGCGTACATTGCTAGGGAAATAAATTAAAAATATGGAATGGGGGGAAATTTCAATAAAGACTATTATTATAAAATATGAATAAACCTTTGGTACAATGAGAATAAAAGTTCAATCATGAAAGAACAATTATCTACATTTTTTGGTTAAGCAAAGCTTGCGTTGTATTCCAGAAAACTGAAATTCAACTTCTGACCGAGAAAACAGCATTGGATTGCCGCTGAACATGAAAAGACTTCTATACACTATATTTATCTGTATTTTTAGTTATACAACAAATCATCATTCATCTCAAGAGACTCTTCATGGAGATTGCTGTAGTGGTTCCACAAAATGGTCTATATAAAAATATTATGAAAACTCCTTTTTGATCATTCCTAAAAAAAGGTCACAAACAAAACAAATAGTAGCTTATCATAGTCGGCAGCCATGTTTTGTTGTTTACGCTTGGCTGGAAGGCTTTGAAGTCAAGCTCCAGCGTAGCAGACTGAAATGCAGCATGCATCGGCAGTTGATTCTTAATTCGTGTGCGGTATCAAGTCTAATAAATACCACTTGAACATGTTTAGTTTGCACTCGGGGCTCTCTTGGCCAGCCTCGTCAATAGCTCTTTCTTTGTTTATATTCTTTACACATACTAGTGACGTCTCCAGGGCCTAAACCGTTTAGTGATTGGTGGACTCGTATTAGCACTTTAAGATGTATTGTTTAACTAACTGAAAGTCAGTGAGTAGACTTAAAAAGTGGAGTCCACACAGCATGGTGACTTCTGTTTCACATTTAAGGACTATCATCCGACTTCGAGAAAGGTATTGCGTTCGAACTTCGAACTATATTGAACCACAAGTCACCGAGTGGACATTTGTGTGGATCAAAGACCTCTCAGCTGCACCATTCCAATCTGCAGACATGGTGGTCTGCCAAACATGGCTCAAATGAAGGCGATTTGCCTGCAAAGCTGCTCTTCAGCCTCAGGGATAACGGAAAATCCTCTGAGGCTGACCCCCACGTTTTCTTCAAATCTTGTAACCAAGGGAAACCTATAACATAAGCATAAATGTACAACTCCAAATGCTGCAAAATTCACTAAACTGGCTTTTACACCTGCAGTTGCTTTTGGAAAAAGTATTTTTTTTACTGTAGTTTGATGACTGCATTCAAGCCCGAGCCAAAGGAAGCTTCATTTAGCTTTTTGGTTTACAGCAAACAATGAGGAAAAACAAAGAAGAAAAGATGTGACTGACAGCAAAGAAGATTCAGTCGAGTTAGATATGTCCCTACTAAATATCTATTACATGTGACATACTTTCAAAACGTTTTGATGGATTAAGAATATATATTTGTTGAATTTGCAGCATTTTCAAAGGTTATTTCAATCCAAAACATTTAAACATTTTCACAATTCTTGCATCCATTAATCTTATGAGCTGCAGTTTTCAGTTGTTTCTGTTTGAATTTCTTGTTTGAATTGCCTCCCAGAGCTGCTGTTTTGATATGAATGTGGCTCCCACCCTCTTTGATATCTTGCTTGAGGATATTCCCAAGGTTCTAAACAGGGTTGAGGTCAAGGGAGGAATGGGGGGGGGGGGGGGGCTACAACATGAGCATCTTTCCTTTTATGTCCACAGCAACCAAAGATGATATTCTTTACACCATGAGATTATTCTCTGATGATTGTTGTGCAACCTTTGACGGTATTTTTGGGTGCGAGATTACTTCAAATTGAGTGTTCCAAATGCTCAACTGTATAGAACTCAGAGGAAAAAAAAAAGCATCTCTTGTATTTCTGTCAGTGCCTCGAGATTAAAAACAAACAAAACCAACAATTTTAACCATCAAAATATGGCCTCTCTTCGATTGCACCTGAACAATTCTCTCATCCATTCTACTTCCAAGTCCATGGATAGTTTCCTGCCCGTATCTCATTTGAGGATGGAAGAATTGCCTTCCTGAGAATTGCTGCACTGTTATTTATATTTCTTTTAGGGATGAGCCACAGATTCTCAATTGGACTGAGATGAGCGGATGATGGACCCATACGTTTTGCTCCTTTCATAGCCATAGCAGAAATTGTATCTTTTGCGGTGTTGGATGGTGTGTTGTTGTCCAGATATCAACCATCAAAAACTCCATCCATATCCAAGTTTATATATATATTTAATTATCATGATCATTTCCTGAAATGTCCAAAATTTCAATTACTTTCACATAGTATAGCACTCAACCAACAGCAGAAAAATCTTTTTCATCATTCATATATAAATTGTATTCAAGAAAACTAATCAAAACACTTTTCAAAAACCTATTAATAACTTCCCCAAATAAAATACAAAACTCCCCCCAAATAATTGCAACCTAAATCCGAAATGTAGTTGAATCAACGGCAGCTTCCTTCAAGATAAAATGTATCAACACAAATTGTTAACCCGAACTCCTGAGATGTTGTTATGGTAGATGTTGACTGGATGATTTCGCAATTAAAGCCTCGGCTGGCATCTGCATTTCTGTGCATTTAGCTAATGGTTTTTTTTTCTCCTCATGGCAGCAGCTGTGTGCAGAAATATTCTCGGGCTTTTAAGAGACGACCCACTCATTTTCCTTAATTGTGGCAGCCATGAAGAGTTTGTGAGCAGTCAGTCAGTCACAGAGCGTGGATATTCATCTTGAACGCTCTCGCCACCGCATTGCCCCGAGTGCACGCTTCTCGTTGCCCACATAGAATGAATATTTAAAGCCAAGCTAGCAATCAGATAAACACGCTTCTTTGCCAGATAGAAGGAAGCGTTCGTTTCCACATAGATATTGAGTCTCCAGAAACATACTTTTATTGTATGGGATAAAAAAGAAGAAAACTAAAAATAGAGACGGTCTACCAGCGAGGAGCTGGCTAATCCTGCGGATCAATTTTGTGTCTTAAATGCACAGGTGCACCCATAAACTTCGCTTCAAGGCATTTTTCAGCGCAGTCCTTTATTGAACCAAGAAAATAACAATAACCCCTAAGTGACCCAAAGATATGCTTTTTCCTTTTCTCTTTTTTTTCCCCCTCACTTCTTTGTGCATCGAATTACACAACCCGGGAGACATTCAGCTGTGCAATGTGAGGAAAACAAACACCGCTTGAATTGGAGACGTTTTACATCTTCTCATAATGGTTTCAGTCAAGGTTTTATCGGGCATACTTTTCTCTAAAGCACATGAAAATGATCGTTTCTCATAATTACGGCCCCTTACCGTCTCCTTGCAGCATGCTTATATATATGGAAGTGTGTTTCTTTTAAATGTGAATGACTTGTGACAGTATATTTTTACAATGTGGCAGATTGCCACTGCTAAAAATGTCAGTTTGCGCATGAGTAAATTCTAATGGTCATTGACTTTTTGGGATTGTTAGTTACATTTCATGTTGATGCTGTGACTCCAGGTGTTATTTTTCCTCCTTTGTCGTGCTTCATTCGACTATTGATAGAATGAAACCAAATTATAGATATACACATACGTACATACATTCATAGCTTTTTTGTTCCTGTCATGCTCTCTTGGATTCTTTTCTTTGGCTTCTTGGTTTCATTCGCTTTGCTGAGCAGCCTTTTGTGTAGCAACTAAATTAAATGGACTATGTTTTTCTCAACCTTTTGTGTGCTTTCAGTCCACATAAGACCTTGTCACTTAATCCATTACCGACAACTGTCTGAACACCATGTTCTTTAAGGTTGTGTACATCTATCTATCTATCTATCTATCTATCTATCTATCTATCTATCTATCTATCTATCTATCTATCTATCTATCTATCTATCTATCTATCTATCTATCTATCTATCTATCTATCTATCTATCTATCTATCTATCTATCTATCTATCTATCTATCTATCTATCTATCTATCTATCTATCTATCTATCTATCTATCTATCTATCTATCTATCTATCTATCTATCTATCTATCTATCTATCTATCTATCTATCTATCTATCTATCTATCTATCTATCTATCTATCTATCTATCTATCTATCTATCTATCTATCTATCTATCTATCCATTTTCTGAACCCTTCTTTCTCACAAGAGTCGCCATTGTGCTGGAGGTTGCGGTATCTGGGCAGTAGGCGGGCGGGGTGCAACCATTTACACTTACAATCACACCTACGGACTATTTGGAGTGCTCAGTCAGCCTACCATGCACGTTTTGGGCTAATGAAAGAAAACCCACGCAGGCACGGGGAGAACATCCCAACTCCACACAGGAAGGAAGGAGTCGGAATCGAACTCACGACCTCTGCACTGTGAGGCACTGTGGACTTGTGAATAATTGAGGAAAAATAATTAAGAATGACCGTGGGGTGCAGATGTCTGTCAAGGCCGTACAACTATTGTATACCTGCACAGGATGCCGATTACTATCAGGAACTAAATGGATTTGTACGTTTCATATAATCAATACAAAGGCTCCCCTTGGCAGTTATGAATGATAGCAATCAATTGGCATAATAGAAATAAGAAAAAAAAGGGAAATGATCCACAGAGTCATGGACTAGGCACAAGCAAAATGTACGCTATGCATCATAGAATCAATGCGACGGCTGCCGCTTTGCACAAAGAAAGCAACAAATTATCCGGCGGAAAAAAAATAATTCCATGACACTTTTGATCACGCAAAGTATGCGTCAGTATGCGATGACATTTGAAACTCATAATTAACATGTACATCAGAGTTCTTGGAAATGAAACGGCCACAAGAATCCACATAATGTCACAACTCTCAAGCTTTGATTATCTGACCTCACTTGTGCTAATCAAAATAACAAGGAGAACGTCGCCATCTCAACTACAACAAGCAAGCATGGGCGTGCACACGCTCCGTGGGCCTCCCAACCGCAGCATCGATAATATCAAAGGACACAGCAACAGTATCGCGTAACACGGCAGCCCCCGGACCCTCACGTGCAACTGATACGAGCCTACTTGATACTTTGCGTGAACTATCGGGCTTCGTCGTTGGGTGACCTCTGCTCGAGCGAGCCAGCTGAGGTATCGGCTGACAATTAGCGACAGAATTCAAGGAAGCACTTCCACGTCAATACAGCTTATTTGAGAAATGCCGCCCATTCAACTGTCGCGACTCATTTATCTCCCAGAGCCGATCCCTCTTCTGACACTGAGCGTTCTGGGAAGCCTGTGGGATATTTGACTGAAGTACCAAAGAGCTTATAAGCGACCGAGTGCGTCTGCCAAAAGAGTTCCAGGATGTTCCGCACATCTTGAGATATTTTTGACAAATTGCAGTGAGGAAGGGAGGTCTGCTGGGGGATAACAAGCTGACGATTAGCAGCAATAAAAACAGATGTAGCACTAGTTGAAGCATATGATTTCACGCTACACACATTTTAATGAGGCTACAAATGAGCAAAAGATGCACCGGTCAATCTTTAAGTCCAAGCGCATCCAAGACAAGAAGTGTATCGACGCAACTAACAAGAATGTCACAGTGGTTCTCAAACTTTTTAAACACCAAGAATCACGTCAAGAATTCTTTGCTAGCCCAAATACCACTAGAATATCAATGCAAGTGTGAAATCGATACATTGTAGGAAGAAAATAGCTCAAACGCAACCTGCTGTCTTTTTCCTCATTAAACACGACAAGTTACTCAATATGGAAATGTTGATTCATTTTTTAACAGTTGATGTTGCTTGAGCTTGTCACATCCTCCTTGTGTGGGCTGATTGTTGGACCAATTATTCTTCCAAACAAATCACACTCATCAAAAATTAATGCAATTATGAAAAACAGGACTTCGAGTGTGTAAATATGCCACGCATTTCTGCCGTACGGAAATCATATCCATAAACTTGACCTGGAAGTTTCCTTTCAAGTAAAAATAACTTGCTAATTTGTTCAAAGGATGATAATGCGTGCTCAAAAGAGGGAGCGTACAAAAAGTCCAATCATGTGTAAATGACACGGTAGCCTGAGATTTTCACAACAATGACTTTGCTTTGGATATTAAATTAGGGATGCACCCTGTGAAAATTAAATCAGGGATGCATTAAATTAAATTTGAATTATGGATGGCAGTAGATCTGCAGTAACCAGCCTTGTAAAAGTCGCATTTAACCTTTTGAGGTACCAAATCAATAAGATCCTCTCCGAAATTTGTCTGACTTGAATTTATCTTGTTCACATTCCATTACGCCTTCTGTTCTAACGGTTTCATTGTCATGCAAAAGAGAAAAAAGGTGCACTATTTTGTCCATGTGCCATATGTTACATCTTCACTTCTGGAGAGTAAGATTAACGCGTTTAATCCATCATATTTCCACGAATAATGACGAGGAATGGGTTGAGTTAATCCTCGACTGCGGAATTGGGTGGGTGTCTTTTGATGTAAGAATAGGAATAGTATCAAACAATGTTGGTTATTCTTTTGTTTTTTTATAATGGCATAAAATGCTCAATTAGAAACTTTGTATTATTGCTCGAAATGGGCCCACCATTTTACTCGCTATTATTCCAGCCCAACCCCGGGATTAGTTAGGGGTGGTTGAAAAAGCTTAAAGCATGACTGCATGCCTTTGGAGGATCGTGCATTGAGAGGTTCTGAGACTCTAGCGACACCGGCAGCTTCAAATACTTGCTTGCTACTCATCTGTGGCTTGAAAGTGCTGTTCTTCAGAAACCATGTTTTTTTCTGGCACAAAATCTTGTTCCTGCCTTTTTAAGAACGATTGCTCTTAAATGGTCGTAACAGTTTGATATATATTTTTTAAAAATCCATTTTCAAAGCCTTTTACAAGGCATTGTGTTTATTCAATGCTTTGTAGCAACAGAAAGATGCTTCCTTTTCCCCCATTTTGCCTAATTAACACGCAAAGTAAGTCATTTTGCTTTTTTAATTAGGCTCGCAGGGGAAAATAATTATCCTACCTGTATGAGATTTGTTTAGCAACAATTGAAACAGATCTGTAAATAATATTTAAACAGATGTCTATTTTGAAGAATAATTTGGAACATTGTCATAAACAGCCTGTATTGCGGTCTTAGCTCAAAGTGTTTGCTCAAAGTGTTAACTTAAAACATCATGTCTTGACGACGTTCCGCCCCACTAACAGAAATCAATTTCCACTTTAGCGGACAGTAACGGGAGAAATTATTGATTGACTACATAGTCTAATAACTCTCTGGCTCCTCGTCAATTACAGTAAAGGTCAGTCCAGTAGGGTGTTAATGATCTGCTCCTCTGTCAGACGCTGATGTATGCACTGCTGCTTTCTTTTAGCCGCATTTTTGTAAAGCCCTCAAAATCGGAGAGATAGAACGTGACGCATGTCTAACCCTCCGACCCATCTTCCACACCTCGCTGCTCCTTCCTATGTTGTTTTGCAGCTCGGCAACTCTGAGGGCACGGCACCTCTTTGGAGCATTGTGGCGATTCATCACGGCGGTGTCGTGTCAGACGCCATCACGAGTCACATTTGAGAAGCAGCCGGCTGTCAGAAATGAGCGAGTAGCGGTCAGTTCCTTGCCAAATTCGCACTCCTTAGCAGGAATCATGTTCCTGTCCACACATCAGCGATGGTTCAACATATCACTGATGTCATATCACATAACGTGCTGTCACATTGGGAGTATTCATAGATGGACTTTTGGGATTTGCCAGTGACAAGAAAGGTCACCCAAAAAAAAAAGCCAAAGCAACCATATTTTTGGTTTCTTTATTCTAGCCACTATGCAGAATTTCACATTTTCTTTTCCATCTCTGCCTTCTTATTTTCACCTCAGGAGAAATAATTGCTGTGTCTTTTCAGAGACACAAAGAGACATTAAAGCACGTAAACAGTTCATCAGATGAATTCAAGAACCCACAATATGCCATTTCCGCGCCACAATTTAAAGCAGTACCCAGGTGTATTAATTCTGTACATTTCTGCAACGTATTTTTCGGTCAAAATATCAAGAACACGGAACAGAACAGGCAAATGAAGCCCTGCTCACCTCATCTCTACTTACTGGGGCTAATGCTCAGTGTGACTTACATTATCACGTTGAAGAGCTCAGAACCCTGAGTCTAAAAAAAAAATAAAAAAAAAAAAGCAAGTGTGAAATGTGAAGCACACACCAACACCTGTAAGGATCGCATAAATGGAATCAGCAATTTAGTGTCAACTCGCCAAAACCATGTACAGCGAAAGAAAAAGGGCGACGCACATTCATTCAAATGTCAGGCTTTGTGAAATGTAAACAGAGACCAAGGTAAATGCTTTTAAAACTTTTTCCATCATTAATGTGACCTTAAACCTGTACAACTCAATGAAGAAGAAAGCAGTCTTTTAGCGAGGGAAGACAAAATGAACAACTTTGATAACAGGGTGGCACAAGTATGTGATAGGATGTTGCTGTGCTTAGAATGAACCAGTCGCATTCAAAATCGTATTAAATGGAAGTCAGAACACCTGCCATCATTTCAACTTAACCCGCAAGAAATTCCAGCTTCTCTAGAAGGTTTTTTTTTTCCCTGACAGCTTTGCAGTCACATCTTACAGCACAAACTATGATCTACAGAAAGCTTCCGCAGCATCAGAGGGATTTCAGTTTTCAAAGCTATCAGCAAGAGGAAGGGTACAAAAGAATTTCCAAAACACAGTGCAAGATAATGGACAGACTACACTGACATAACCAAAAATTCAATGTCCCTCCAAAGTGGATGAAAAGACGAGAATAAAATTGGTCAGGAAGACTGCCAAGAGGCCAACAACAACACGAAAGGATCTGGATGCATTTCTGACAAGTACTGGCAACAATCTCCCGTCTTTTTGTCAGGACAAAAAGGTTGGGTAATGGTGGGTAATGGTGACTTGTCAAACAAAATAGCATTTAGCATTAGTCAAAGTAATTTCACAACCACCCCCCACCAAATTGACTAGTTGTTGTTCAAATTTTCTTTTTTGTCTGTCAGAGGATCCTCTCCTGAACTCGAGCGAAAAGCCAGCAAGACATCAAGCGACCTGTGGGTTTACCTACTGTTTCAGTCCGAGTTTAATTTACGGGGTCAATGTTGTAAATAAACGGACTTAGTCGATCAATAACTAGACGACGGCTGAAGCAGGATTGCTGACCCTACTCATTTTTTTTCATTATCACCAACATTCTAAAATTTGAACTATTCTGAGAGAACCGAAATGATGGTCCCGATTCCCGGTTCCCGGTGGCCAACCCTTTCTGTTATCCTCCACCGCCATTACTCTTTTAATCTCGCACGTCCCCTGGAATTCACTCATGCACCTCAGTTGGAGAATCTCTGCCCCGGGTATCATGCAAGAAGCTGCCAATGACAAGATTACAATTTCAAATTAGATTACATCGTGGGCGTTGTGTTGGTATTTTTCACAAACACAGAGCTTGTTAGAAATGGTGTGAAGCATGATTCTACTCGGAGAAAATGACCTTAGGAAAATTGGCAATCCATCCATCATATTATTGCAGATTTTGTATGAAAATATCCTCTATAAATGCAATATGTAGCCACGCCATTTGTCGTCTGGAGGGCCATTGTTCCCTCCAACAGGATGCTTCTACGTATGGAAACTAATGACACCGGGGAATTGTGGGAAACAAGGGATTGTTTTCAGGAAACAAACAAATGCAAATCATCGGATCGTTCCAGACTTGTCTGGTGGAGGCAGACTGGGTCGAACGAGCAAGTCACGTACCCTCCCTGTAATATAAGCATGGATGCACACGTGAAATTGTGGAGTGACCATCTTGTTAAATGTGACTAAAAGAAAGAACCCGCTTCACATAACTTAAGATCATATTATATGCTGCAGAGGGAGCTGGATAGGAAATGGAAACCAACCATTTTGGGGGGTCTTTTTGTTTGTAAAACGTCAGTTTCATCACAAAGTTGCAAGTCATCCCAAACATGTTGGTTAAAACAATATATTTGGTTATAACAATATATTTTAAGGATATAGGTCTATGTGTAGGTCTCTTGCATATAAATGTATAGAAATTCAAAATTAAGCATGAACAAAGACCACCTAGGTGGCACGATTGCTCTTTTATGCCGTGGCGAAAAACTGCTGGTCACTCAGTGCATTAAGTGGAGATTTTCTTGTAGTTTCTTAGAAAGGTTGTCAGTCTCCCGCATGGATGCCAGCGAGTCAATTTCTGTTCCCGCCATGTAGACCGTGCTCCTCCCCTGCGCTGATTTTAAAAGGAATGAAAGGAGCCGCTTCCATTGACCGGGAAGCAAATCGACTGTGTTCACACCCACAATGGTGCAAACGTCCATTTCTAACTGTTTTCAGTGAGAGTGACTCTTGCCAAGAATGTTTTTATATCATGGTATTTTAAAGTCATCTTAGCATCACTAAGTTTTCATGGTCAAAGTTGCAGCCTTTGATGAAAATATACGCTTACATAACTGTGCTGATTGCTCTTTTCCGACTTCCACCCACACAAATGCATCATCGGAAATATTTGTTTGACGTTCATTCTTCCCAATATCTATCCTTCTGTTAGGTAGCGGGTGAGCTGGAGAAGTGGTTCTCTTCCACAATTTGCTTGCAGCCAATCCAAAAATGTCTTGCCCAAATACAGCCCAAAGATGGAATGTCTCAGTGTCTCCACAATCTAAAGTTGTGGGTTTGATCATCAACTCTTGTGACCATGTCAACGTGTCCTTGGCCAAGTTACTGAACACCCAGTTGCTCCTGAAGCTGCATCATCAGGGGAGACATGAGGAGAAAGTATTGAAGCCTTGAAGGTAGAAAAGTGCTATACAAGTGACAGTGAAAGGCCATTTACCATTTTGTTCAGATGGGCTCCAGCACATCCGTGACACAAAGAAGGGTAAGCAGTACAGAAAGTGGATGGATAGCTTTATATGCCCGTGCTGTGTTTATGAGTGCTCTTATGTCAGAAATTGGTCACCCTAAATCTCATTTCAAAGAAATTTGCCTCAGTTGCCTTATTGCTTTCAAGTGAGTTACGCATTTGCAGGTCGTCCTAAATGCACCAAAGTCAACTTTTCTGAATCACAATAAAAGGTAAAGCCAGTGTAGGTTTTTTTTTTCCCGCTCAACAACAGTGCCCCTGCTGGCACTAATATGTATGACGTGAGTGCTTCCAAAATGTAAAGTGCAGAATATCTAAATCTAGCACTTACCAGGTCATATTTAATTATTCAGCCAAGATTAGTACGTGGAAAAAAACAGGCTAATAAAGACAGACGTAACTGCCTCATGGCTCATCAGTCCAGCAAGCATCACGGGATCAACTGCAATTGTGCATTTCTTTTCTTTAGCCTTTTTTTAAAGAAGAAGAATATCCACACAAAGTGCCACTACCAGCTAACATGACAAGGTCAAGCGAGAAGGTGGTGCGACAAGGTGATGCTACGATGGGATGCTTCTTTATTTTGAATGTGTGAGAATGACATAAGAAATAAAGAAACAAGTTGAATTAAACTGGGTAAATATTTTTTGTTGAATTATATATATTTGAAAAGGAGCAAGATGGATGGATGGATGGATGGATGGATGGATGGATGGATGGATGGATGGATGGATGGATGGATGGATGGATGGATGGATGGATGGATGGATGGATGGATGGATGGATGGATGGATGGATGGATGGATGGATGGATGGATAGATAGATAGATAGATAGATAGATAGATAGATAGATAGATAGATAGATAGATAGATAGATAGATAGATAGATAGATAGATAGATAGATAGATAGATAGATAGATAGATAGATAGATAGATAGATAGATAGATAGATAGATAGATAGATAGATAGATAGATAGATAGATAGATAGATAGATAGATAACTTTAACTTATATTGACACGAATGTTAAAATGCCCCCTAACAGATTGCCTGTACAGATATTTGACCCTGAAATAAATGGATGAATACCGATAAAATGTCAGATTTTTGAACAAATACTGTTTAATCATTCTTAATTTTGGAGTGTTTTGTAGCAGGTCTGATAGCTACACGTGCACACCATAAATATAATCTTTTTTTGACACAAGTAATAAAGGTTTTATTGTTTTTTGCAGCCATTGTATAGAGGAGCGGATTCATTTTTATAGGGTGTTTTAGGGCTTGTACTTTACTGTGCTGTTTATTTATTGATCCAATTTCTCACACCAAGGTAATGCTTGATTAAAATTTGGCACCGTTTTCTATGATGCATCTGCACACTCTGTATTAATGGCAAGGAAGTGTTCACCTGGCTCTGTGGGATTCATTACACCTGGATCTATGTGTAAATGAGGGGGAAAAAAAGTGGCTAAGAAATGAAATTGAGCTTGGTCTCAGCGACGGGGGGAAAAAAAGGACATAGTCATGCAGACGGGATAAATAAAAGCGGGAAACAATAGGGCATTGCCGCGGGAGCATCATTAGCCCGACCAATAACAGTAACCTTCTGCAGGGTTTGTGGCCACTCAGCAGTTCCTCAACATGAGCCCTGCACACATTGACTCTCACATGCGGCATTAATGACCCCCCCTAACACACACACACACAAAGAAACTCCCCCAGGCCATCTTAACACATGTATTGCAAAGCAACATGCATGGCTGTATTTTGTCTTCCACCTGTTCCCCCCCTCCTCATCTTAATCAACATCTCTCCCAGCAAGATTAAAATAACTTATTCATGTGCTCCTTTTTAAAGTTGATCTCCTGCTGCTGCAGCATCAGGCTGCATGCCGGATGATGCTCTCACCACAATGACACTATATCCCACATCAAAGACCCCCTTTTTTGGAGACTTGGCAATGCGCTGTAACTCACAGGTGAACTCTTCTTTCCCCCTCCCTCCCTTTTTAAAAGCAGTCAATTACTCACAGTTGTTGGCAGCAGACGCTCCACGCAAGGCGCAGAAAGTCGCGCAGAAGGCAAGCATGTGCGCCAGCCCGGTCATCTTTCCTTGTTCTTCTGTTGTCCTTTCCTCTTTTTTTGAAATGTTATTTTATCCTCTGCAAGTTGACGAGCGATTGGTAAGGAAGAGCAGAGAAGCTCCTCATCTTCCTCTGTCTACGGAGAGAAGGAGTGTGACGTTAGAGAGCAAACCGCTCCCACGACGACGACAGGCTGCGCCCTCCTCCTCCCTCTTCCTCCACAACAACGACGGCGATGCGAGGCAGCCAACATCCGCTCTCACTCACTCACCCACTCACACACTCACTCACTCACTCGGCAGCATCCCTGCATTCCTCTCCTCCCTCCATCCTCCTCCTGCCTCCTCCCACCATGAAACACACCCACCCACCCACCCACCAGGAGGAGGGGGCGATGCCTGGCTGCAGAACATACTTTTTTTGAAGACCCTCAATTTCATATAGATGAAGACTGTAGATAGTTAGTTTAGTACCACTGTACATATCAGATCAATCAGATACTGTTTTTGATATGCGCTATATTTCATACAGCACATATATCACGATCAATATCATTAATATCAACCGCAAGGATGCAATACATCCACAAATACTATTTCATAACAGATCATTGTATGATAAGGTTGAGTGACTGCTCGATAGGCACCACGTTTCTCATCGAGATAGCGACCATAGATCAACATTTGATCCTAGTTTATCAATAATGTCTCAAAAATTTACGGTGGATAGGTTCATGGATTAACACCGAGGATTAATGCACAAGCGTGACACCAGACAACAATCTCTGTACAATATTAAAAAACCTATCCCAACACAGATTACAAAAACTGAACAGTTCTGCAGGGCATTGAAATGTGATATATGTACTAACATAAACAGGAGCACAATGACTTTGGCTGATAGGCATGGAGTGGCCAATCCGGATCACCGGAAGAAATCCCGGTTGTCTGCTTTATGGACTGCTCGGGGGCCCAGAAGCCAATTCTTATAGCCCACAAGTTCATTTCATAAATGCTTTCATTAAACCTAGCTCTACTGGCACCTATAGCACTGACTGCCATTTAGACATTTTGTTCCTAAGGGTGTCACCAAAGTCACTAAAAGTTGAATACACAAGTACACGTGTGTGTGTGTGTGTGTGTGTGTGTGTGTGTGTGTGTGTGTGTGTGTGTGTGTGTATATACATATATATATATATACACATATACACATATATATATATACACATATATATATATATATATATATATATATATATATATATATATATATATATATATATATATATATATATATATATATATATATATATATATATATATATGATATGATATGTGTGTGTTAGTGTCTAGTTGCAACACAAGAACAGATTGTAGTCTTTGTGGTTGTTTCGTACTGTTTGTATGTACTCTTTAAATAATTTATACACAAGATGGTTGGCTGTGAAACAGAAGAAAACCACATTTTCAACACAGCTGGCAAGTTTCTCTGGTCATTTTCATGGTGGTCATGAGCCATTATGCTTACAGGTACAAAGTTAGGTTGCCGTCTGCTTGGTGAAATACAATTTAAGAATGTAATAGACATGTTCATCAATTGTACTTTAAAATTCTTTTTTGATAGTTCATCTATTAAAACGGACATTTTTGTTACTTAATTTGTTTGTAATGTAGCAGTGTGTACTTGAACATGGACACAAAGGGATAACGTGAAATTGTACAGACTATCATCATTTTTAAAATGTGCAATTAATTATTCAAATTGTAGTTCATTAAAAAAATCAAATAATGTAAGATGTTCTAATTTGAGTATTTATAGTATTTATTATTTTGATATTAATCTAATTGTGTCACCATATGCAACATGAAATGTATGTCTCAATGCTTCTATTTTTTGTTTCCCCCAAAATATGCGACGTGATGTTGGCATGATTATGATGACCTGTCAAAATGTCATTACCTGTATAAAAATCTGTGTTAGTTTGAGGAGTTTGTGCTCCTTTACGTCGACATAGTCTGTTTCCATACTTGGTGAGGCATCGTCTCAGTTTATGAGAGAATGTGATGAGTGGTTCCTACATTTGCCACAGGGTAAAAAGAAAAAAAAAAGACAGCACATGTATCAGGTAAGTGAAACCCGCAATTACTACTACCACAGGGCAATAATAAACAACAGCTAATGTGATCAAATATTTTACAGAATGCTGCTAGGCATACTGATAAGTGCAGGTTGGAGAAGTTAATGCTTAATGGCATTTGTAAATGCAGCAGTTGTAGCTAATCATCTTTGTTATTGCCGTTTGTGTTTGCGTGTGTGATATTAGTTGTTTGTGTGTACCGCATACTTGCTGTGCGTCATTTTATTGCACCCGAAGCTAAGTTAGCGTTTTGATGAATGAACAACTGTGCTGTCAAACCCACTGAAATCTTTTACTTCAAATAAACTCAGAAAGTGACAGTTCTTACTATTCAGGTGCTTATAATGTTGCAGGCGCTTGTTATCGTGCTCGTCTGCTATGAATGGAAAGATGATTTTGTATGCAGACAAAAAAAACAAAAAAACAATCTGTGACTTCTAAAGTTTACACCGCACTGCTCAAGAAAGGCAGTTGGTAATGACAAAAGGCTGTGATCCATTCCATGTGTGTTGTGGTGTCGTACTGTAGCTCCCGAGCTGTTCGGCCCTCCAGCTGTTAGCCCCTCCAGCTGCTAGCCCCTCCAGCATCTTCATATTAGCAGCACAACATTCGTGAAAACAACCATCCATAGTCCACTGACAAACCAACGCAACGCCCAGTGGCCCCTCATCATACATCTGTTCGGAAATTTTGAACATTTGGAAGCCATGCTATCATTTATGGACTTGGGTTCCTGAGTGAAGACAGTTGGAAACGCTGCCCTTGCGTTCCTGTGTGGTCCACGAATCTGCACAGCTCTTGGGATGATGACATGGTCGTCCCAGCCAATGGTTTGAGTGCATTTATATTACACAGATTTGTTCTTCTCTGTTTATGGTGAATTTCTGTGGCAGCATCACAGCGTCTCTTCACTGTTTGTTTGGACGCATACATTTCTTGAAACAATTACATCCATCCATTTTCCTCACCAGGGTTGTAGGCGTGCTGGAGCCTATCCCAGCTAACTTCGGGTAGTAGGCGGGGGACACCTTGAACTGGTTGACAGCCAATCGAACACAAACAACCATCTGCACTCACACTCACACCTACGGACAGTTTGGATTCCAAACTTTGGAACGGTCAATTGGCCTACCATGCACATTTTGGAATGTGGGAGGAAACCATCGCAGGAGCAAGGAGAACATGCAAACTCCACACGGGAAGGCTGGACCCGAAATCAAACCCTGCACCTTTGACTTGTGGGACGAATGTGTTAACCTGTCGACCACCGCGCTGCCAAACAATTACATGCTTGCAGAAAAAAAAAATGAAAATGAGAAAAGAATATTTTTTATCTTTTGTCATGTTTTCTAACCGTTTAGACATAGCCCAGAGACAATGCCAACACTATTGCAAACACAAAGCATTTGGGAATTGAACATCAGCTAAAACTACTGCCAACTATGTTTTACCATTTCAGTCAAAAAGCACTGAATCTCACTGATAATTCTAATTTTCTGTAACTAAGTTAAACTACATAGGTTGTCAAGGAAAAAGAGACGAATAGTAGAAAATGCTCCTTGGATGTGGTAAAGTTTTCATGATCAGAGTACTTCAGAAATGGAGTCGTTTTTAAACGTGAATTATGCCATTCTATTCCCTGCGGCCAATACGTTGTTTCTATGGCAATCTCTCCCTTTACTCCATTTAAAAATGGAATTTGTCTTTCGGTCAAGTTTGGCAAGCTCATCGGTCCTTTAAACCTTTAAAGATGCAACTTTGTGTGTCTATGTGTGAGGCTGTGCCCTCCCACTTGGCACGGCGGCTCCAGTCTGCTTTGTCCGGATTGCCAAGTTTGCTCTAAGTGTGCATTGCCTCGTTCTTGCTAAAATATATTCTAATTCCCTTCAACTTCTCTTCGCTCACTTTCCCCAGGCAGCCAAGCAAAAGAGTTCACGCCAAGAGAAGGAGATGAGTAAGAGTGCCAAGACAAAAAAAAAAAAAAAAAGCTTAACTCGGGGAAATTACAACATCAGGACAACACTTTTGTTTGCCCACTCACAGTTTGATTGCAACTTGTCCCAACTCCAAGGTACTCGAGCGGTCATGTGACACCAAGTCACGATTTCATAAATACTTTTCTGTATGTTGGGTGCATCGCTGCACTCCAAGTGTTCACTTCCAGAAGTGTGAACAAACAACACCTGGATGAATCCCTCTATGTGTTGTGTGACTGCATGATATCAATCGGTTGAGATGGGAAAACCAGCTTGACCTGGCATGTTTTGGAAAATGAAATTTCTGACCACAGAAAAAATGATGTCTCTGTCTCTTAAAGGCTATGTCTAACCACAATAAGTTGAGATGTTGTAGAAGTAAATACAGACTAGAGTGATCTTCAAATCTGTTTTTTCTTCGTAAATGGAGCAGTCTATAGGCACATTGCATATTTTCATCAAGAGTTTGACATGCTTTTGACACAACTAAGACGCTTGTATACAGAATGTGACATTGAATGCAATAATCATTGCACATTTATGTATGGCTTATATTCACAGATGAAAACACCAAAGCCTTGAAGACTCTCATGGTGTTTCTTCTCCATACAAGTAAATATAAATATTTCATCTATCAGGTTTCAAGTATTGCACAACATCTTCATTAACACATATTGCAGTTATGCAAGTAAGCAGTGTTTCCTCTTGAAATAATTGGAAAAAAGCTATTTCATCAACAGTAATAATTGGAGCACACACCCGTGGGCATTTTTGGCAACTTCAAGTCCACCCCCTTCGGCCTGGTTGCTCATACCATTTGAGCCATGTCGGACTTTTCAACGAGTTATGTGATCTCGAATGAGACTGCATTATTATGTTCCCTTTCTTTTGTGATCGCGTGGAGCAAAAAGGGGGTGGGGAACATATGCAATGCTAATTAGCTTTAATATTGACGAGGATCGAACCAAAGTGAGTTTTGATGCGATCTGTTGTCATTTGATGTCATTTGAAGCTGAAATTGAATTAAATATGCAATTTTATTATGCAATCGTACACGGACGGTTTGGTTGAGACTGATTGTACTTGAAGCAAGTTAGGCTTTGGCTATGATTAATGCTCTTTTAACTCCAGGCTTGTCCTTGCAAATTACCCAAAAAAAAAAAAAACTCTGGGATGGGCGATAGTTGTGCTGATTCCACAGTTAAATTATGCTTAACTTTGAATCATTTATTGTATTTTGCATGCATTGTTTTACATATTTTCCTCAAATGGTTTGGGTTGTTTGTTTCAAGTGCAGAGGGCGGGTGTGGACATTTATTTTATTAAGGTTGCAATATTAAAAATGACACTTTTTTAATCAGTGTTTTCAGGAAAAAAGGTCCCTGAGGATTAAAACTTATTTTGAGGGGGGGGGATTTTTTTATTTATTTTTGATGACGCCACTACAGAAGAGTAACTGTGATGGCGAAGAGGAAAAGTGGATTTATGACAATAGGACAAGCAAAGGTGACATACCACTGCTCAGTTTAATATAAGCATTTCATTTCAGTTGTACCTTGATTTACAACTTTTAATTTTTTTCAGCTACCATGCTCGTAACTCAATGTACTTGTATTGCAAATCAATATTTGCTATCAAAATGAATAGAAAGGCAATTAATCAGCTCCAACACCCCAAGATATATTCCCATTTATTTGAATATTTTCGGTGCAACAAATTTGTAGCGCTAAAGTAACTCAGAGATGGGAGAAGTTTGAAAATGTTTTGTAGGTGCGCTGTGAACTAAACTGGGGTAGTCTGAGCATTGACACTTCACTGCTGAAAAGGAGTCCCACTCCAGCCACGGAGCAGAGGCCACCATTTGAGTTAAATGTGACCCGCAACGAAGCACATATAGTGTGCAGGGTCTTTGCCATATTCACTGTCTTTTTCTCCCCTGAGTTGAGTGGGAGGGTCAGAGAGGCAGCTGACCCCTCCCTCTGATGCTAGCAGACATGCCGCCATGGGGGACATGACTGGACGACCCGCCCAACGGCCATGATGGAGCCGCTGGAGGTTGACAAGACTTTTCTGGCTGACATCCAGGAGCCACCACCGGTTTCAAGTGCGGTAGAGCTTCACATGTGAAGGTCACTTCCTGGCTTAACCCAACAGTTTCCTGATGGAGCCAGATGGCTACTGCACCTCAGAGTCAGCTCCTGGTGGATTTGTTACAGTCTCTCTTACGTAAGTGACTGAGGTGCTGGATGCTGAATGGTTAGAATGAAGACACACATCGAGTGTTCTCACGGCCAATTGAAAGTGGTGCTATCCGACATAGATTGCTTTTCAATTCCTTTGTGCACTCTGACTTGCCAAACAAATCAAAATCTTGTTTTGTCAATGTCTACTGTGCCTATGAGAGAACTTCAATTTGCAGCCAATAAAGAGAACTGTGTTAACGCCCACAATGGCGCAAACACCCTTTTTTTTTTTCAACAATCTGCCACTTGCCCACTTGTACGTGACTACAAAAGTAGCAAAACAAGGTCTACCCCAAATCTATGTGTGCCTCGCGCTGGCCTTGCACTGGGCATGGAAACAGAGCTTTAACTTAGCCCAGACTTATCATATTGGACTGCACGTTCAGCTGATATGGCACAGTTCTCTAGCTCAGCAGTCCTCATTCTTTTTAGCACAATGGACTAACATATTTTCAAGTACCCCCATCTTCACCGCTGCACAGCGATCCAGAGAAGCCCACAAAGCACAACGACATAGCTTTGCCTACTGCTCTGTTCATACAAAAGAAAAAGGAAAAAAGGGAAGTACAAAATGATGAACACTCCTGAATCCTTTTAATATTCTTAATGCACATGTACACCTGCGCACCAACTTTGCACACCCTGCTCATGTCCAGACCTGTGCGGAGGTCAAGATAAATGTACTTTGGTGGATGGTAGACAGCTGCAAGTTGATCCAGGAATTTCAAGGGCTGCTCGAATGAGCTGAAGGCTGACAATGACTTTCTTTGGTAGCAAAGTAGCAAAACATCCTTGGATTCATAACAAGTCTCAATCAAGCAGACCATTCAAACTTGAGATCAGATAATAGATGAGTGCACGTTGAGAAGACCAAAAGCTTGCCAAACAGAGAATAAACAATTTTCTAAAAAAAAGTGGTAAAATTGCATTTCACCATAGTTTGGTCGTGCCTATGTTTTTTGGCACGATACTTTCTGCACCCTTTTATCAGCATTTGCACCACCATTCTGCACATGGAAATCCTTACCATAATATTGCAGGGACATCATATATATATATATGTTGTTGAAATTATTTGTAAAAATTGTGGGGTTATATTTGAATCTAACATTTCTCCATTCATTACTACTGTTGAGTTTTAAACCCGCGCACAGTATAAAGCCAAACACTTCAAAAAGGCAAAAAGGGCCAGCGATATACGATTTCATTTGCATTGGATGACTGGTTTCCATGGAAACCCATTATATGTCAAAGTGGACTCAGTCCATCAACACTTTCTGCCCAAATTCGTATTGTCAATTTGTCGCAAATAAGATTTTTTGCATTGGGCCAGCAAATATTGTGACAATTACAAATGAATCGGGTCCGAGAGTAATAAAACTCAAAGTGAGCAATTATCAGCCCCGATAACTCAACGCAAATTTGCCACTTTCCATCGCCCTATTGATGTTTTTTCGGCTGCCGTTCATTCTTCATTATTATCGGAAAAGCAATTTGCGGCAGGAAGACGAGCGTGAAAAAAAAAATGCTTTTGTTTGCCATGAAAAGTGACATAATCGGTCAGTTCATTTGACTTTGCCAAGCTCATCAGCCAAATGACGAAACAAAATGCTTGGCATTCATACGCTTTGACCTTCAGTGACCAGGAAGAATGCAAAAAATGGTTCATGCCTTCACTCCAATCAGCGGCGTCAATTGTACCCAATGAATACATTATTCATGCTCGCTCTTGATGAAACACCCTTTGAGACGTCGGCCACGGCAAAACGGGAAAAGAAAGAGACTGACATCACATATTCTGCCGGGCTCTGCTGGATTCGAGTGCATTAAGAGTTTAATTTAAAATTCTTTTCTTTGCTGAAAAAAGGATGAAAAAAAAGAAAAACTCTGTAGTGAATGGGTGACATGGAATTGCATTGAGTCCTTGCTTTTCTAGCCCTAAGAAATGTGGAGAAGAGACCAAATATAGATCACTGTGCACTAAAGTGACCGACAGGCTTACATGGGAAAATAAACAAGTCGAATCAGGAACAATCAGCGAGAGCAAGCAACTAACTAGCTACCTAACTAACTAACTAACTGAAAATATTTTAGGCGATGACAGAAATGACAGCAAAAGGTTTTTTTTTTATGCTTCTGAGAATATTGCAGAAAACAGAACACCTGGCTTGAAATGAAATAAATATTTTTGCATGACAAAAAAAATAAAAAAACTGCATCCTTCCATTGATTTTCTATAGCGCTTATCCCAATTGACTTAGGGCAAAAGGCACATTGCGCCCACGATTGGCTGCTTGTCAATCATTGGGCAAATACAGTGGAGCGACAGACAACACGCACACACGTCAATGCGTGGGTACAGAACCCATGCTGACTGCATAGAACTCAAGCGATTGAACCACTTCACTCTCAGTGACTCAAACCCAGCATGAAAATCCTATATGCCAGCACAAAGGAAACACAAAACAAAATGTAGCATTAGGAGATTGGGAGAGAAAAAAAATTCAGCGCTACATTTGACCACAGAAAAGCTACAGGCTGATATGCCGTTAATGTTATTTCCAATGTTCAAACCACATCATTTGGACTAAATAAGCTCTATTTGGTTGTGAAGTATATTTTTTGCAACAACAACAACAACAAAAAAAACTATTTAAATCAAAATTACTTTTGCATAAAAGTGCACTTTGAGTAGATATTTTTTTTAAGGCTGGTGGCAAAAACAAAGCAGCGGAGTGTTATTATTATGAAGTCTTTGTCTATTTGGTCAAAGGGCATTTATTGTGCACACACATAGAATTATTCTATTTGCACTTGAGCTTTATAAATAAAAAATATGCCTTATCACCTGCAAAAAAACAAACAAAAGTCCACACAATACGTTATAAAGGCAAATGGACAAAGTGGCAATCAAATGCATGAGTGGCATTTCACGCCCCTAAATAAATAAATAAATAAATAAATAAATAAATAAATAAATAAACAAATGCCCGCAACTCCTTCAGTGTTCCTGATCATTAGGGTTAAAACAAAAACAATTGAAATTCTATAATTAAGCAGTTGAAAGAAAAATTAAACAAGGAGTTTAAGGAATATTGGTTATGCGGAGAACAGCACACTGACAAGAAATTTTGTAATGTTTGACATTTAAATTTGGCCATCTTGGCGCAGAAATTGCTTAAATATATACTCATCTTCCTTTGAAAAACACTTGAATGTATCAAGCCTTAGAGATATAATGACTGTTAGCCTCTACATTCAATTGAAAGAGCCAACAATAGTGACTGCAGCACAAATGTACTCCTCCTTCATGAGCCTAAGGAGGAAGAAAAGGAGGAGCCCTCGTAAAAAGACGGGCCTGATGGCTGATGGGCTGTATGTGGCTGGCACCAGACAAGACGCAGCTCACATCTTGACGGCCTGCCGGGAGCTCCGAAGGCCTCTAAACAACACGCGCCTAATCACAACCAGCTTTCATCTGTCACCATGAATGTATGCCCTTGAGGGAGGGAGGGAGGGGGGGGGGCGGTTATCGCAATATAGTGATGGACCCGTGTGAAAGAGGGTCTATAATTCATGGCTACACTGTACATCACCGGTTCTCAATTGTTGTCACACGAGAACTTGCATTTTCCTATATTGTAGGTCGCAACCTACTTCAACAGACGTTATAAGCAATTACGATAATGTACCGTTGCATAATGTAACTACATGCTTTGGCTACATGGCCAGCCAAGAAGAAGAGTGGAGCGAGGTTATTTTGTGCAATTCACGCAAAACTAATGAAAAAAAGAAAAACTAATTGCGAGAAAAACATTTTTGTTCGCCAATTGAAATAAAAACAAATATTTTCTGTTTGGTTGCCATGGCGATACTTAAAGCTGTGCTCTTGCACATATAGTTTATTCATATGTGCAGCCTTAGATATTGTATATGAAGGATTAATTCCCATGGGTTTGTGTTTGTTACAGAGCAAAGCTATATAGGAGCTAAAGGCTACAGCAAATGCAAGTAGAAAGTTAAACCACTTCATTTTATTTGTATTGCCCATACTCACAAAAGAGCCTCAAGGGGCTTTACAGACAGGCAGTTGACAATGACTGGCGACATCCCATATTCCAAAAAGCCCAAACGGGAAAAGAAAAAGTCCAAACCCCATTTCGGGGATAAAGAAAGAACATTGAGGAGGCACCACAGATGAGAATTTAAAAATGTGTCAAAACAAATATTGCACACACATCAGGCCTGGCAAAAAATTGCATACTGTATGTTGAAGATTTTCTGAATTGTGTGTGTTTGTGTGCGTGTTGCTGGATTTTGTCCTAATTCTTGCAAAGATGTGTTCATTTGGGTTTAATTTCCATTGTTTTGATGATACCAATCTAAAGTGAAGCACCCGTGTAAAAATATCTCACTCGCAGACTACATTCCGCTGAGGCAGAGCTACATTTTGTAGGGAAGGAAAGATATACTATAGCTCTTGTATCTCATCGATGTCTGTCCAATGATCTATTCGGCTGTTTTAGGAGTTTAATCTGCTGCAGTTAACATCTATCAAAAGTGTCACAACAAATCGGTACGTTTGCATTTAATACCGAGCAAGGCTGCGCCTACTGTGACGTGAAATTCTGTCCCAGGACTCATTTAGTGGCCAACCTGCAAAAAAAAAAACTTTCAATCCGTCAGGTTTATTTACATAATTTGATAATTCCCGGTCTCTTATTGGAATTTACCATATCGGTAGCTAATTGTCTGGACACCGTCATTACTTCTGATTGTGTATTAATGAGAGCCCGCCGCATCCGCTGACCCTTCCTCAACAGGCTTGTGCGACTCTGGAGGTGCGCTGGATTAAAATATATCATTGACAACATCTGCCACCTAGTCGCTGAGTCTCTGTAAAATGTGACTCCTGGCAGCTGCCTGCTCTAAAAATAAACCTCGCCTGTTCCCGCACTGGGAGATTGTCATATCACTACCCCTTCCCATAACAATTAATCAAGTGTAACTGAGCTGCCCTAAAATGATGTTTGCCTCTCCCCAGATATCAGAGAGGCTGACGCTATTAAGAGGAAATTGCACTTGAGAAATGGCTGCGTTGCGAGTGCTTCCTGAGAGTCGCACAAGGTTTGTTGTTTCTGGCTCAAACATATTGTGCAAACACATGCCGCCATCATTCTTAATGGATGGAGAAAATGGGCCGACCAATTCATGTGTGCAGCTAGTTTGTCACCAATCTGCCGAGAGTGGGAAAGGTAGACTCTGGCTAACATTTTAATCAATAAAGCTGAGTGCACTAACAAAGATTGTTTGGAAATGTAAAAGGCAACGCTGCTTGAGAATCTAAGTCATTTTATTATTCATGTTAACGATGTCCTGCTTAGCCTTGACTTATGACTGGAGAAAAAAAAAGTGATGCAATTGACTCTCATGTTTGTCTCCGGAACAATGAAAACTAATTGTGCCAAAAATAAGAGAACATCAGAAGGAAAATGTACCGGTTGCATCACACAGCAATAAATCACACAAGGCGATGCTGGCGGGTGGTCTGCAGCAAATTCTTTAGTGCCTAATAAAGAAGACATATTAACCTTACAAAAGCATTATTTTCCACTTTGGAGCTGCCAAAGATGCAATTTAATTGTTTTAAATGCATAATAGACAAATCATTCATCACAGTAGAGGAACAAACACTTGAGGAGCATTAAAAACCATTATTCCCTTTTTTAAAAAATTTGTTTTTTTTAAATTGGCCATGTCACCTGTACACTTTAACAACACACGACATACTTTAACAACACAAACAGTCCCATTATACTGTAAAAAGACCATTTCTTTCTATTTCTTCCTTTATATACTATATTATTGCAGATGAACAGATACTGTTGGATGAAGTAAAGATGGATAAACGGTCAGACACTTAATGGCTCGATCACCTATCTTCAAATGGCGGAACACGTACTGTCTGAGTCCAGACCCAGTCAAGGTCCATGCGGACCCACGGTCATTGCCATTAAATAATGATAAAGTACCGTGTGTGCATTGTCACACGGCGTTTTGTTTTTTTTCCTCTCTTGCACATGCGCAAGTCAATGCCAACCCTCTGCGTTCAATGAATGAATTCCTACAATAAATTAGATGTTTGGTTCTTGTTGTTGTCATGGTCATGAATAGAATACAATAATATCCACGCATATGTATAGTGTGCCATCTCATAATCTGAATAAATTCACCCCAAAAATCAACTCAGATCACCTGCGCTACTATTTAAATATAGATAGACACAGAGACTGACTTTCTGCGACCAAATTGTCATTTTGCCAAATACGTCTTCAAGGACAAAACCAAACTACTGCGGAACGCACAGCATGGCGAAGAGCACTCTGCCAAATTGACAAAGAGACCTGCATAAAAATCAAAATAAACTAGCATGCGCTGAAATACAAAATAGAGCAAAAATAGAATACTAAACTAGAAACCTAAAACTTATCGTCAACGATTACTGTCATTTAGGGTCTATTCAA
Source organism: Syngnathus leptorhynchus (assembly GCF_054491065.1). Classification (NCBI taxonomy): domain Eukaryota; kingdom Metazoa; phylum Chordata; class Actinopteri; order Syngnathiformes; family Syngnathidae; genus Syngnathus; species Syngnathus leptorhynchus. The sequence goes on from NC_141203.1 coordinate 6,578,179, forward strand.
ACTCGGGACAAGGTCAAATGGTTGAATGAATGACTAAGATTAGTAGGTTGAAGGGTTGCATTGATGAATAAAGACATGAATGGACAGATGAAAACATGAATAGCTATGGAACTGGTTAAAAAAAATCTGAAATGAGTAAATTATACTCTCCTGCCATACATTCCTCCATTGGTGAGCTGGATGAAATCAAAATGCAACATGTGGCGCAATCACCTTTCCCTCTACATGAGAAAGGTGGCACGTTGAAAACCACGAATACGCTTACAGTGATGGTAATTGAGCTGCATCAACGCGGCTCTGAAATAATATGTCAAAGATTGCCGGCTCATAGGCGAGAGGAAATTGCGTGTTAATGCATGGAGGTGTCTTGGCAGTCAGCAACATTTCGGCTAAATGGGATTGCTGCGCCTTCTCGGAAGCCAAATCTATGAACTAGCTACTTGGGCATTAAGAAAATCCATTTACAATGATTGAAGCTATCCAGCTGAAACGGCAGCAGTCAATCAGTCTTTTCACTCTCTAGGGTCAGTACATCTTACGTATATTTAAAAAGAGAGGCAATCTCGGCGCCAATACAAAAATATTCTCTTGCCATTATGCCAACAGAATATTAAATCCTTGAGGCGGCGTCACGGGGGACTCAGCCAGCGACAGCGGGGATTTCAAACCACGTGAAATTGTGCGTGCATTGGCTTTTTCAACGTGTGATTACCCAATCATATCTCCTAATAAGAGCTACCTCCCACACAAAGACACCGCTTGATTATTGAAAGCACTCCACTCTTTCCAGTATCATATAATTGCGATTATGCCACACTTTCTATTCTGACTGCGTTATCAGTTTTTGTATTTGTGTAGTCCAATTGCTACATTGTTTCCACAGGCCAGGAGATAAAACAAAATTGCAGAATTTAACAGCGAAAAGAGCCAACTAGCATCACAGAGGGCTTTAAATTAACTGGAGATAGACGTTTAGGGGTTTTCAACATGAATGAGTAATTTCAAACTGAATTCACCTTTTCTTCATCAAATTTAGGTTGGTTCGCAGAGTTTTTCTGACTAGTTTGAAAATGAATCAGGAATATATGCTGAAATAGGCTTAAAGTAGACAATTTAACGGAATTTCAGTTAGTTACAGTTATTCACATAGTCGATGTATATTATTTATATATATTAATGATAGCAGTTATTAATATAATATGTATAATTACTTGAGAAAAATGGAAATTCAACTGAAACCAAATCTTTCACCTTTTTCCTTGTTGCGCCTCAATTCAACTCAATTCATGCGATACCTGCCAAGCCAAATTTGAGTTGTTGTATAATTGATACAAACATCTGTGTTTCGCTGCAAACAAAAGGTGATTCTTTTTTGCTGTGATGCGTGAGAACATTGAATGAGTTGCCTCTAATTGGAATGAGGTTTCACACGGCTGCAATGTGGTTTAACCAACACGAGCTTTTTTAAGTAACAATTCTAATTATTCAGAAGGTGTTTAGAGCACTGTAATTTGCAGATACTGATACGTGGAAAACATTTCACCCAGGCACCGATAAGCCTCTTGCTTTAATTAAACTCCTCTGAAAAACTCCCTCGGGAGCTTCCAACATATGCATGCAAAACAACAGTATGGAACCGTGGCCGGCTGAGCATGACAACTTTGTAATAGGCTTGATGAGGGGGGAATGGCCTTTGTTTGGAAATATTTTTTTTGTATTTACATTTACAAGAAACAGTAAATGTGAAGGATTGATATTTTTTCCCCTTGAAGGATTTCAGAAGCTTCGTTAAAGTATACCTGTGGAGCTGCGAAAGAAAACTCGACATGGTGTATCAAGAAAAATTGCATCCATATGTGTTTTTTGGTATTAAAGCAAGCTTAGAGAAGCTCGTTGGACTTTTCTATCAAGACGCCCTGGGCGCAACAATTTTGTTTGAAAGAAGTGGAGACAAAGGGGAAATGTGACGCGGGAGCGTTTACAGCACTCAAGCGTTCTCAGGTAAAGATATAAAAGAGTTTTCAATTAATCTTGAATAAATGTGACTTCATCCCACCCCTTTGCTTATCTTTGTATGCATGGCCATACAAAAGTGACATATACAACATCTTTGATTTATGACACAAAAATGAGAATAAATACAAAGTGTCATATTTTCCGCTAACTTTCTGAGAGAGGAGGAAACAAAAGTGCCTCCACGGTGCAGAGGATTTCCTTGTTGCTCAGGTCAAGGCTGAATGAATCTCCATGAATCTCAATTACAAGAGCGACGCTTGTCAGCTTCTCTTTCATCCGCCATCTTTAACGGCGGATGCGCGGAGGGCACCGGGGAAGGTTAGCCAGAGCTCAGTGCTGTCACGCGCTATTTCTGTCAATGTGAAAGTCGCAATTACTGATCCAATTAAGTAGAAAAGGACATCATCCCCCCCATTATTTATTTATGGAAGGCCTGAAACCTTTTTTATACGCATGTTAATCTAAAACTTCCAGACAATTCTCGTCATAATTTCTTTTTTATAAGGTGGATGGACTTTGTCCTTTAATTCAACCTTTAATTTCTCATGGATTGAACCAAACTTGGAATTCTTCTGATATATGGCACAGAGCATAAAAAAATACAATGAATCGAGAAAGCACCCTATTGAACCCTAAAAACATTTTCATTAACTTTTTTGTCAAAGCAAAAACTAAATTTTAAATAATTTAACTATTATAAAAGTTCCTAAGAATTTTCATCCAAACTCCAATTCCAATGAAGTTGGGATGATATGTGAATAATAATACGAATTGTTTAACATGCATATATATTTTTTTTGTGTGTCACGGTTTTGGGCTACTTGTTAAAGCTGTTTAATTGCTCAATACTTGTAGTCTGCTTTGGGGTTAGAAATTGGCAATTCTGTCTCATTTTATAATACTTGGGTCAAGTTGGATCCAACGGAGTCCGAGCAAATGCAGCCTTATTTTGTCGAGCCAAGGGAAGCTCATTAGCCGACACAAACGTCCTATAGAGTTAAGCAGCTAATAGCTTAATGTAGTTGGTATTGTATCTTTTAGTCACACAAAAAGCTGAGGATATAAACTGCTGAGAGGCTGAAAATTCCAAATTTGAACAAACTCTCTCGACAATTGATTGATTTTCAAAATAGGTTATGAATAATTTGATGATCGATTAGTTGTCAATTCATTGTTACAATTCGAACGGCTTTCTTTTGCCCTAAGTCAATCTTTGATTGATTGATTGATTGATTGATTGATTGATTGATTGATTGATTGATTGATTGATTGATTGATTGATTGATTGATTGATTGATTGAGTCCATCCATGACCCTAACGAACCCATGCATCATAGTATTGATGGATAGTTTGCTTGTTTCTTCACTTGTGAATATTATGAGAAGTGTAAGGTACATTTACATTGTCATTTCTTATCAACACTTGGTTGTTTTTATTCTTTTAACAGTGCCAATGCTTTACTAAGATGAATTAATTTCTTTTGGTTATCTGAAAAAACATGAGCTTTCTCATTTTCTTTCTTTTTGGGGGTCAGGGCTGTGCGTATTGTCAACTATCCTTGATTAAACCAAATCAAAGTATGTATTGGTGTTTTTTTTTTTTGTAAAACAGAGTTGTTTGTGTAAACATTTGTTTCCATTATTGTACCAAATGTTGTGGTGATGTTTTTAAAAGGAGTTCAAGCCTGAAGACATTGTCTTGTGATCATCTCTCACAGGGTTGTGTTATCACTGTGAGCTGACGCACACATAGATATTAGTGGTGATACATCTCTCTACTTTATCATTACATTCCCTTTCAAGAGGGAAAACAACTGCCAGATCTGGGCTGCAGAAGCAACATTACCAATCATATAACAAGTCACCATCAGATAGGACACTAGGCAAGTCATTTGTCTTGAAACAAATGATGCTTATCACCGAGCATCTTATCATTGATGGAGGGAAAAAAAAATCAAAAAGGGGAAATACATGTATATATTCTGGATAATATTTTTCTATCTACATAGGGTTGCGGGTGAACTGGAGAATACCCCAGCTATTTTTGAATAAGATGTTGGGTACACTATTAACTACAGGGCACATATAGACAAGAAACCATTAACATGAACCCATATGGACATTTCAGCCTTCACGCACTGATAACGTGGCAACGCAAAATGGCTGCCCTCTAGCTTCAGTCGTGAGGGGCCTATTCATTTTAAACGCGCAGCTGATGAGCAAGCCATGATGACGTATCTTCACAAGATGAAGTTATTTTGACAAAAGAAAATTCTTACCATCGTTTGTGTGGTGATGTCTTCAGAGCGATGTGGAGTAAATGAAGCCGTTGTGCAAGGTATGTCAACAAAATCAATGCAAAACAGCAATCCCACAAGTGATTAAGTGGAAAACATGCAAGAGCGAGGAGAGTTTGCACAGCCCAATTAGGCGCGACTAAATAGCCGTGCAGGCTGCAACCCGTGTCATCTTTTGATCATGCACTTTTGCAAGTAGCCATAATATATTAATGCAATAAGTAGGATCATAACTTATATATATTATATATAATATATATATATTCTTATAAAGTTTTTTTTTTTTAATGATTTGAAATAAAAGGGGGGGGGGTGATTGATCATCATTTTCGTTGCTAAATGTTATAATTTAAATTGGAGTTATCATTGTTTTCAGCACCAATGCCATGTACTCTACTAGTCCGTGGTAAGTGACACCCCGCCCAGCCCAGCCCAGCCCCGCTCCGCCCACACACACGCAGCACACGCACGCTCAACAGTTACCAATGTCCATCCCTACCGCAGACAGCCCCCCCCTCCCTCTTTTTGTAGGCCCCTAAAACTCTGATCCTAGAATCGCCCCTGCAGTACTGCTCCACCACAAACAATGGTGATGAGATCTGAAAGGTCTTCAGCTAAAAAAAATACCCAAACTGCATTTTAACTACTCTGCAGTGTTTTCCTCCATATTATATATTAAATGCAGAGTCTAGAACATAAAATGAACCAATTTGTGCTTTAACACGTGCGTAACTGGCAATATTGTAAAACATGTGATGTGAATTTATGGGTGAAATTTTCAGGGTCACATGATACAAATTTGTACTTTTGGTCAGCTCTAAATACCTCAGTTTTTCTGATTTTGTTCTTTACCTTAGTTTCCGTGGCTTCTCAGAATTGTGGGTTATGAAATTTCAGATGGTTTTTCAGTCATTGCCAAACATTTTTGTTGGCTTATTTTCCAACAGTGGACATGTGCAGGCAAATCTTTGTTTATCCAATGCACAACATTCTAGTCAAAACAACCCAACGGCGTGCACTGATATGTCACAGTGATTAACAAAAACGATAAAATTGATGCATGAAGCTAAAGCAATTTGCCCCCTCTGATCCCAGTAGATGAGTTTAGTCTAGCCCCACATAATGAAAATGCTAACCACCATTTGTCACATAAGATATTGGATTTTGATTAAATACCGCATGTGCGCCTTAAATCTCAACAAATGCTCGCTTTCATTTTAAAGACTCAGCCTGCCGAGCCATCAGTGGGTTGACGGAAGCGGGATGCCAATAAAATAATTGGCTTGTTAGCTTGAAAGGCAACCAAATGGGAAGACGAGAAGAAAGACGAAGTTGCTTTTGTTCATCGACCGCACTGAGCCTAAGCTTTACATGCCAACGAAGCACCAACACGCTTGTCGTCAACGCCGGGCTATTTACATTTCAGCCATGTTAGCCAAATGATTTCATCCTCCATCAAGCAAGGCTGCGCATGTAAAAACAAACAAACAAAAAACTATAAATAAAGACAAAGAGCGGGGAAAAAAAAACAAAGCGACAGGGAGTGCATTTGTTGATAGTGCATGGAATATAAATACAGTGTGAACTTTAAAGGGCATCATGTAAACAGTATGGATCTTGGTAGACAGAAAGAATAAATGTACTTGTCTGACAAGGCTGCAGAGATTCCTCATATTTTTTATGAATTATTGTCTTTTAATAAAGGTGGCTGTGCATTTGGGGTGGCGGTGATGTTCTATACATAATTGTCACAAGTCTGCTTTAAAAATAGCCTACCAAGAAGGAAAAGAGAACATATGTTCTCTAAGATTACACTGTGATCTACATTGGCTTTGGCTTTAACTTAAACATTTAGCTGTTTTGTTTTTTGCTACACAATAATAAATAAATAAATAAATAAATAAATAAATAAATGAGCTGTTCAAGAAAATGCTTTCAGAGACCAAATCCGTCTATGAGGGAAGGTGTCTGTCGGGCAAATGGATCATGCTTAAAGGGCAAGTTGACCCAAAAATGTCTATGTAGTAATATGTTCTGTGCAGCCCAATTAGTCGAAACTCTGTGTTCTGGTTAATGTTTCGTTTGAGGAATATGAATTAAACAAGCAAAATCCACCTGCTTTTTTTTCCCCATCTCGCAGAGCGGCCATTTTGCTACTTGCTGTCAGCTGAAAATGAGATCACAGTTGCCAGGTCTCAAGTCACAACCATTCACGGTGCACCATTTATTTATTTATTTATTTTTAAGCTGAGGCTTGCTTGGTTGTTACCTGAGACCAGCAAGTGGCAAAATGGCCGTGCCGAGAGGTGGATAAAAACTGGTACAATTGCTGCATAACTTATATTTCACAAATGCAATATTCATCAGAATGATGCGTTTAGACTAGTGGGGGCACATACAACGTATTACATGGAAGAAAAAATATCGGTGGACAAAGCTGATGAGCATTCAGCAGATATTTGATGTTGCTGGTGTTTCCAGATTCCCAACAATCTCTCAATGCAGGATTATACAAAGGTTTGTTGTCATGGTGCCCAGAAACAGCTGCCGTTGTCTCGATAACACAAAGAGATTTTTAAATTGTCCTTTGTTCTTTTTTCATTGATCAATGTTGTGTTGATTTCCATCTGTTGGAGTTTTGGATGGGTTGATGATGGCCTGAGCGAGACGGAAGTGAAGTGATGTTTTTTGTTTGAATAATGGGACCGGGATGGAAGGATGCCTGAAGGTGTTAAAATGACCTCTGCCTCTAACGAACCATTTACAGCCAGAAAATACCACTAAAGCTTCACCTGCTATGGATGTAGTGAGGGGAAAAAATGTGCAGCCACCATTCCCTAACCTCAAACCTTTTGAGAACTTGCGAAGCATCCTTAAAAGGAAGATTAATGAAGCCTGACTGCAGTATAACTGAAATCCTCAATTGACATAGAAACTGAAATTCTCTTTTAACTTGTGAATTTAAAGAGTGAGATAGTTGCTGATGCTCACATTTTTATTAAAGGGGGGTAGTTTAAAATCATAAATGAAAACAATGAACATATTTCATATCAGCCAAGATGCATAAACACGCCCTTCACAGAATGTATTTTAAAGAGAATTTACAAAATACTTTGACTTTGTTGCCTACTGTTCTTAATATCGTAAAATCTCAGGCAGCTGGTTGTTTTTGATATTTTAAAATCAAAGTGCGACATTGCTTCGTCCTTGCGGGAATGCTGACTGACGGCACATTTACACTGTGCACTCCTGAAAGACAAGGCTTCACTAAAATTGTAACGTGTGTCCAAAATATTCATTTCTTCCCTTATTGTTATTCTGCAGTTTCTTTTAAGCCCTCACATCACTCAGTGGATTTAAACTCAATCATGGCCCCACTTCAAGAAGGCCGTAGACACTGCGATGCATTTGTGTGAGTTAGCATTTAGAGCGCTGATAATGATGCAGTGTGAAATTAAAGCACATCTTGAGTCTGTTGGAGTGCCCATGGTTTAGGTCGCCACTGATGTGAAGCCGGGTCTTTTTTTAACTTTGGATTCATGGAGCGAAAATCACTTTGTGTAATGGCAGACTCATCCAAAGTGTTGGCCACAGGCGGCCTTGGTTCACAGGCTGAATTTACTCTGCTGGTCCAAGTAGCTCATTTCCATCCAATGCCGATATTTGTACCTTTGGGAAGGACTGGACGTGTGGAAGACATTTTGTGGCATCATTCCAGAAATTTAGGCATCAAAGTGTGAAAAATTCACCTTTGTTTTTTTTTTTCAAGAAATGTAGTAGGTTGTAAAACATCGTACGATTGTATTTGTTCAGCACAACAATATATATATTTTTATCAAACACTTTGTTGTATGGTGCAGCCCTATTGAAGACGAGCAGGCTCCTGAAAAAAATGCATTTCTTAAGTTTCTGTGAAAAAAATCATTTACTGAGTTATTTTTTTTATTTACATCCTAATTCAATTTGAATAATACTAAAAGTAGCCATCAGATTTGCAAATTAATAGTAATGTTAGTTTTTGCTCAAAAGTGATTGATTGATTAATTAATTCAGTCATTAATTCATTCATTCACTCATTCATCAACAGAAGTATGAACAAGTACAAAAACCTGTCCAGTCCTTCCCCCTGTTGATCATAAAGTAAATGCTTGCTATATATGCTGTTACGCTAACTGGCCAAGAACAAACTTAGAAAGTTTTTCAATGAATGTCTTTCTTATGGTATGCGCAGCAGCGCTGCGTTCCTGAGTCACTCCATGATGACTGAAAACATTGCAAGGTCAACCTCAGCTTGATAATGTCATTTCAATTGAGTCATGTATCTAACATCTCTTTGCACAAACAATTGCAAAGAAGATGATTTGTGAGTGAGTCATCCAGAGGGGAAAAAAAAAAAAAAAACATTCACTTTAACCCCGTTGACTCACATTTAGAGACCAGTTATATATAATTATAAACTGTAGTTTGTGCATCGTTTAATTGAAATACGGGAAAAGCAGAAAATGTCATCCGATTCTGAAATGACCCAAATGTTGTCTGGCCAATTTGTGTACACAGCTCTCCAACATCTAATATACGGCCATGTTAAGTCGCGCCAAATTTGCACTTTGCAATCATACCTTGAGAGAATGTGATCATTAAGCACATTTATGCAAATGAAGGTGGCGGAAAGAAGGCGCAAGGGGATGTGCGGCAGCATAATCAGGCATGTAAGGTCACCAGAAATGATGGAACAGCAATTCTGCCTCTTCGCCCCCTCTACGGGACGATAGCACGCCACCTGGCTCATCTATCACTGCTGGAAGTGCTGAGAGGCTGAGGGCTGCCAATAAACAAAATATATATAAATTAAAATAGAGCAAAGTCCTCCAGAGACACAGAGAAACTGTTTTTCCTCAGCAAATGTCAGCTGTAAACACTGTGCTCATTTATGGGCTGTAATGGTTTTGTGTTGCCATGGATACAAACATCTTCATTTGTAGGCTTATTCTAAATGAAAAGATGAGTTATGAAAATGTTCTATTTACATGCTAAAGTATATAATTCCACTGAGGGCAGCTGGCAGTCTGAAAAGGATAAAGTCGGATATTTGAGGAAAAAAACGGAATGAATCGTCATCTTTCGAGAATTTAGGTTCGGGTTTTTTTTTTCCGGGTGTCCCTTGTACTCGTTCATACCGAATGGCATTCGCTTTGTTTGTCTTTGTCTTTTGTGTTCTCTTTTTGAATGCTGTTAAGGAGTTCGCTTGCTAAGCGTCATTAAACAGCAATACACTAGAAGGAAAGAACAAAACACAGGACAGATGGCGTCAATTAATTTGTTGTACATACTGTCGTGCAGCGCTGCCAGAACGCCAAGGCGTCTTGTGCCATTGATGTCTACACAAACTTTCAGAAACTTTTGTCAACTGTCAAAATTGATCTCCTTTGTCAGAGCCTGAGGCCTGAATTGTTCTCTCCTTGTTGATTTTTGTTTTGCATTCACTATTGTTAGTGTGTCTTTTCCCCCGTTTGATTTTCTGTGTATGGGATTTTGATTGACTAACATGGACTAGACCAGTGATCCCCAACCAGGGTGCCGTGGCACGTTTGTATCCCGTGAGAGATCATCACTGGCATTTTCGGACAATATCACTCGAGTGCGGAGGGAGGGCTAAAGCCTATGCTAGCAAACTTTGGGCAAGTGGCAGGCGATACTGGTCGCCAGCTAATCATAGACATTTAAACATATTAAACATATAATGTCGTTCCAGACTATAAGTCTCACCAGTTAAATAAAGTATCATGAAAAACTGTCAGACTTGCACCCAAAATCGCTGTTCCCTAATTGTGTTGACAACAGTGAACAACATCGAAACTGCTTCTAAATACGGATTTTTTTTTTCCCCCTTATGTTTAAGATGGCTTACCTTCAATAGAATCATGTGTCACATTTTGGCCAAAGGTAGAATTTTGGTCGGTTTTAATGCTGGAAATAATAAATTCTTGTTATGGCAGATGCTACATAATTCATGAAGGCTGTGGCAATGCACCAAACATCGGCCAATGAAGAAAATAAAGTAGTCGTGGCAACAATGTTTAACAACATCTGCCACACTAATAATTTACAAAAGAAGCCACTATGTTTCAACTTTCGACCACGATGCAACTCAGAATTCTTGGTTTAGGTTTGGTTATTCAAGTCACACCTGAGTGTAAGTGAAAATAGTCCCGCCTGCGACACTTCTTGTTGATGACATCCAGTCCATTCGAGGACTAAACTTTTACTTTTCTGTTTAGAAAGAGACTTCTGTTTAACGCGTCTGCCTCACAGTTGTGTGTGCTGAAAGTCAAAGTTGTAAACCAAAGCAGGCTGTCTTCAAGGGTTCAACAGCAAAGAGCAAATCCTCTTCAAAGAAAGCCCCTTTAAGTCCACGGGAGGATTTTGTTTTGTTTCTTCTTTTGCCAGAAGAGATCACAAAGTAACATTTTTGACCATGTCAAAGGTTGTTCTTCATCTCCTGCGTAGTTAAGGTGACACGTTACGCGCTTCAATTATTCTGTGACGCACGAGGGAAGTGAAATGATCTTCTCTACTGTATTTAGTAAGGATTCTTTTAAGCTACTGTTAAAGTTTTCTAAAAACTACAGAAATAATGATTCATTTAAAATGTATAGTCCATAAAAATTAAATCCACCTTAAAGTTCAATACATTTAAAGATTTTCTGTTTTATTACGTAAAAGAATTTTTTTGTGTACTGCAAATGCTCAATATCTTCTAATTGACGGGCAACTGTCGATTGCCTTTATTTTTGTTTACATAAACAAGATTAGCAACATATATTTTTCATGTGAATTATACTTTGCAGCTTTTAGTTGGTGTTGAATATAGCGATTGCAACAATTAACATAAAACAAGACATTTTTGTGTTTGTAACGAAACACGTGCAACCTTTTTCATGCAACAAAATAGCTTAACTAAATATTTGTAATCCCCAGTCTTGCTCGTTTATTGGATAGCAATGTGCATCAACACTAAAATGCTTGTAATTGCCTATGAGTAGTCTTTGTGGTTGATTTTCCATTTTCTCACAGCTTCAAAATTGTTTTTTCAAATAGGCCACAGCTACCTGAGTGTACTATACATAGTCTAGTAGTTTTTCATTTCTTGTTTTTCAATTCTTTGTTCTAACAGTAATGGCACACAATGGGGAGCTGAAGTTGTCCCATGAGTAAATAGCAGATATCGTCAGTTGTACCGTCTGTAGCCTTTTTTTCTTGACCTGTAGATTGCATTGTTCTGCTGTTCTTTTTTTATGTCGATTTCCACCCCTCCCCCCCCTCCCGTTCATGTTTACATGACATTTACATCATATCCCGAAGCAATTAACCCAACAAAGAGAGACGCTAACAGCACAAAGTCACTTTTCAGGACGTAAGAGCATATTAAATCTGTCTGCATATTGTAGTAGAAAATGCTTGCACTTGCAACATTTGTCCCCACAGTTCAGTTGGGAGCTGCTGCAGGTCATTACCTCACCCAATTATTGATGAATTATTGATTGCGCACGTGTGTGTGCGCGTGTGTTTTTACAGTATGTGTGAATGTGTGTGTGTGTGTGTGTGTGTGTGTGTGTGTGTGTGTGTGTGTGTGTGTGTGTGTGTATATATAATATATATTTAATATATATTATTATATTATATTATATTATATATTATTATATTATATTATATTATATTATATTATATATATACATATATATTGTAATATATATATATTATACATATATATATATATATATATATATTATACATATATACATATATACATATATATACTGAACTGGTCGCTAGCCAATCACGGGGGACAGACAAATAACCATCCACACTCGCACTTACAGGCAATTGGAGTGTTCAATTGGCCTACCATGCATGTTTTTGGAATGTGGGAGGAAACCCACGCAGGCACGGGGAGAACATGCAAACTTCACACGGGGAGGGCCGGAGGTGGAATCGAACCCGCATCAACGTATTAACCAGTGTGCCACCGTGCCTCGGTAGGTTTTGAGTTAGAATTTTACAGTACAGCAGAGTGACTGACTTCAATAGATAGACCTTTAACTCATAAAAAAAACATAATTGCAGCCCTCTAGAATTTGTATTAGAGTGCCACTGCTTTAGTATAATCTCTACAGTTTGGTTACTTGTCACACAGTGATGGATTCTACTCCCAAGTTTTCTTTGACTTTGAAGCAATATGTTTCCAGAACATTTTCGGTTTAATCCCACATTAATCCTGCCACCTTGCAGAATGTTCTCATGCCATCTGAGCTAAGTGGTAGCCATCTTGGTCCAGGACATAATGAAAGTCCTTTGCATCAAATTGGGAGTGATTGTGCTCCTTTTGTGGGCTGTAGAGGAAAAAAAAAAAAATCAACTGCAGGCACCATTTGGTTTACTGGCAATATTACATTGATCCCAATGCAAAGAGAGGAAAAATAGGCTCTGCGGCCTCTTACAGAATCTTAATTAACTGCTCTGAGGATTCCATGTGAGTATTATGTGCAAGTATGGAAATGAAAACAGCCATTTTGTTGTTGTTTTTTTCTGGGTGAGATTAGTTTGAATCTTGATGAATGGCGGCCTTTGATGGCGGTGACCGTGGTAACCTTCAGTCGCAGCTCTTTGTCACTGTCAGGTATGCTGTGCCAATCCAAACTGCCTCCACTGCCACCTACTCCCCTCTTTGTGCACCCTCCTCCTCTACATGTCCCAGCAACACAACATCTGGTCAGTCAGCCTGTTTGTTGCGTGTGTGGCAGTTTGGTTGTTGGACAAAATCCAAATTGACACTCCCGCATCGTGATGTTTTCCCTCTATTGCAAACACTGTCCAAAAAGATAGTTGAGATTGTTCACAGTCCTGCTGTTGTTTTGATTGCAAATATTAAGAAGACTTTGGAGACTTGAGCAGATAAATACAATTAGGTTTCATTTGGGAATACACATTGATCGTGATGACAATTGTAAATTATCGACTTGACGTTCTGTCTTGAGCTAACTCGAGAGTGGCAGAGCGTGCATTTTTCAAACCTTAAACTGAGACTCTCAGTTGTTCACCCTTGAATAACAGATGGCATAGTGAGATTAACAATTTAAAAGGTGAATTAAAGCCCTACTGGGAATTGTATTTTTTTTAAATTATTTTTTAAATACATCAAATAATTGTATGATAAAAATATTAGTATGAATTATTCAATTGTTATACCAGATATCAGATAAGGTAATAGCGTGGGTTTTTGTATAATATCTTCTACTCCTGTTCGAGCTTTGCTCTTCCTTATATATTCTGGCATTTTGGATGCACACTGGGTTCTTCAGCCACATTTGGTGGGTCAAGGACAGCTTGTAAAACAAAATATAGGTCCCTGGTTTAAGACAGTAGCAACACATGACATTTCGAGGTTAAAAACGGCAAGCACCAGTGTAAGACTACATTCTTAGTTAGTGCCGCACTTGCTGATTTTGACTGTTGTATTTTTATAGCATAGCATGATGGGATAGTGGTAAGCACGTCTGCCCCATAGTTCTGCAACCTAAGAATTGAATCTCAGTCTCTGATGTTTTATGGCGGACATGAATGCATCACGCATCACTATTCACTAAGGTGTAATGATAGATTGAACAGCCCATTTGCGCAATTTTCTGGGGTGGGCTTGCTTATTTGCTGGTTTTGTGCATAGGCCAAAGCAATATCATGATTTCTTTGCCATTGAGGACCTTCAAATTCATCTGAATATCAATGCAGAATGAAGGAAAACAAGCACGATGTAAACACAACCTCTGCAGAATGTAAGCAGCCTCTCACACAAGAAATGTTCTTGATGTTTTTATCGCACGAAAATGCAGGCAGTTAAAACTGTCTCAGTTGGACTTTTACACGTCATTTTGTTGACAAAAAAATATATATATATATTAAAAATATATTTCATTTTTTTTAAATATATAGAATATGTGTGTGTTGCATGCATGCGCGTGAGTGTGTTGTTAGGGGAAAGGGGATGTGTGTTTGTTTGTGTGTGTGTGTGTGTGTGTGTGTGTGTGTGTGTGTGTGTGTGTGTGTGTGTGTGTGTGTGTGTGTGATTGTGTGTATGTGTGTATATGTGTGATATATTGTAATTCTTTGAGTATAACACACCTGTGTATATTTATGGTGATGCTAAATGGTCAAGTCTCAATTTTCCTGTCCAAACTAATATTAAACATGTCATGGGTGTTAATAGTCTATCAAATAGTCTGTTTGTCATGTCCTCTGGAAGACGAGTTAGACAAATCAGAAAATGAGAATGAAGCAGGAGGGACGGGCCAAATGTTATCGAAAGCTCCAGCTGTGCATGCTGATACGGCCCCGCGGTGGGGTGCCTGGGCTCGGCCAAGTGACTCCAGAGGACGCTCTTTAAAGGCCGCGCGGAATTAATGAGATGAGCCGTGACTCTCGGGGGGCTCGGCTAAATCAACATCGCGTTGCAATCGCCACTGAGGTCACAGCCAAGCGGCACTGCCGCCTCGTCGCTTTTCATTCGCTGCTGCACTTCATTAAATAGGTGAACACAATCAACAAAAAACGCTCCATTGGATATATAACTGGGAATAATATTGAGGGGAAAAATTACAGGAAGAAGCAGCAGCTTTGGAAAAAGCAGTTACTATATAAAATTCATGGGCACGGGCTAAATAGAGGTTTTCCTAATTGCTGTTCGAAATGGTCAAATTAATTTCAGCGGACACAAACTGAGAATCTGTCTCAAGACTGTATTATAAAGTTGTCTAATTAAGCTCAATCCAATTTCCTCTCAGAAGACTTCGTACGAGATGTCAGTATCAGTCTATGCTGATGTGGATTTTTCTAATCGTTGGATAACATATTGAGAAAAACGTGCAACCAATCTGGTGGGAAATAACTAAGAGCTGATAAAGAGACGTCACACACCGCCTCATGACACTCTGATGAATGCAAAAGGATTCTGCCAAAACATGTCAGTTTAAAAAAAAACAACACAAAACCACTGTCTGAGATAAAGCAAATACGTGACTAATTATATTATTGGTGGGGCTGCATTAGTGTATCGAAGATGAAAATGTTTGACTTTATTTTCTTTTTGAAAGCTGTCTTCTCAGCTGTCTACTGAAAAACCAGAAAACTTCTTGTTCTTAGAAAGTAACCTTATCCTTGCAAGTTTGCCATTTACATCCATTTAAGTAGTTGGAGTCCAATCGGATCGAAAATCAACAACTTCTTGACTTGGAATAGATATTACAAAACGTGGAGTACGTACATCACTGGTGAAAAATAGCAAAAGACGGATTTTAATGGTGTATCGAACCTAAAGGGAAGCGTTTATGTATGTGGAAAAGAATGAATTGATCTTTAAACAATGCAAGTAAAAGATTTAAGCCAGTTGGTCCCTGCGAGGATGGAATTTGATCCTTTGCACACGGCACTCGAGAGCCATTGATTACTCATTAGCACATCACAGAGCGCTTGTTAGCTAATTGAAACAAGGCTTTACAATGCACAAGTCGTCCGCACACTCAATGATACTGTATGATGTTTGAACAAAACCCTAGCGTAACCATGCCTAGGAAATTATGTACAGCATGGACAGAATTCTATAAACATGGATTTTGTCCAGCTCAGATGTGCAACCACCTCCGCCTTTCACCCAAACTTATCTGGCACAGAGAAAGAATGAATGGATGGATACACTGAATTACTTTCAACTATATTGGATTATAAACCAATTACAATACTGAACCGGCAGATACAATTAGAATTAAAGATGGCAGAAAACAACATAAATTTTAGCACCGCTCAAATGAATACAACCTAATGTGGATCTAATTGTAACCTAAAAATGTTTTCACAATGACAATTGGAGCACAAGATTATTTATCAAAAGTCCCATAAGAGGATATTATTCAAAATCAAGCTGCCAACCAAGACATTGGAGCCGTTTTACATCGAGTTCATCCTCTGCTTCTTCATCATTGTGTGTTACGCTGCTGCCACTGCCAGAGCAGGTAGAGACTGCAGCGCACTGTGTAGGTCGGATTTCAACTGACCCCGGACACGCTCGGTTTGACCCTCGTCCTTTAGACAGCAGGGTAAGGTCCATTCAGGCCACAAGCTCAAGGCTTGTGAACAACTTCATGAACGTAATTGATTTGACAATACAATCTGATTTTGGTCAAATGCAACCGCCAGTTTTTATATCCCCCATAGAAGTCATTATTAGAGGGTGTAAAATAATTACTTCTAGAACAAAGAGGCAAAAATCTAGCAGGTTACAAGCCCAACAAGGAAGATTTGGAATCAGGTGAGGCTTGGTTGCTCTGCTACCAACGAACCAGACGACACTGAAAACAGAAGCACAATGGCATCACCAGCAGACAGAAACAACTGGCATAAGGAACAAATAGCCAGTGGCATTTTTTAGTTCAATATTAGCTCATGCTGAGGATGACTTAATAACATATTACTTTCAACGCTATTACTGACCTGGATGTTGTCTGCCAAACTGAAAATTCCCTAAAGCCCTTCCTCAGAGTAAAGCATCTGCAGGAGGTGGAGAATTTCTCTTCTCTCACTGTTTCTGCAGGAGCGTTATCTTGTCATGGTTCAATTAATTTGTTGTGTTTCCACAATATTTTAGCAGCTTTTTGCAAATGTTGCAGATTGCCATCGTATCATTTTCGCCTACATAATAATACCATTTGTGTGCTTCTTTAACGTGCATGTGCCTGCTGTTGGCTGATTCAAGCTGGCTGAGCCCATTCACTTGTTAAGCGGGCACTGCTCATGTGAAGGGCTGCACTACATCAAAACAAAAGGAGGAGAGGGGGAGGAAAAGTGCTTGCTTCGTGCTGTGACCCCCCACCCCCAAGAGCAGCACTTAAGTTGTAGGTAATGAGACGCAGCCTCACAGACGCAGTCAGCAAAGTTACCTCCTTGATAAATCTGCAGCTGTGCATACGAGAAACGCTCCTACTTATCCCATGACACAGAAATTGACCAATATCCATTCCAAAATCATGATCAATATTGTCGATATATGGATGGATCCTCCCACCATTTGTAAAAATAGGCAAGGGCAGAACACAAAACATTTGCAAGTATATTCACTTTATTAAAAAAATATGTATTAATAATGTCGTATTCTAGAATACAGAGAATTGAAGTTTGTGACTAATGATGAATTTATTATGGATCTGGTGATGTGACATTGCCAGCAGGGGGCAGTATAATATAGTCGTGCAGACAAAGCACTAGCGTTAAGTAACTCCGTTTTTCATAGAGGATAAAGAATATATGCCTTTGAGTATTGTTATTTGTTCGTCTAAATTTCTTGATGTACATTGCAAGGAGTGGAATCTACTGGGTAAGTAAAAAGTCATCAGAGAAATACCGAAAATACTCAAGAAGGTTCTGATATCTATCAAGACATCTGTCCATGTCTGCTGCGTTTTAATGGTTTGTTGATGTTTTGATTGATCAGATAGCATCTGATGCACAATATCTGTAGTTGAGGTCAAAGTTCAAACACCTTCATCTGAAAATTAGCTGGGGGGCGGGGTTGGGGCAAGATGCGACAGCCATGCAAAAAGCGTGCGACTTGTGTGTCGTTCAAATCAAACCAAGGTGAGGATTTCAATTAACGAGACCTCTGACAGGCCCACTGATTGAAAGGGACATCCTCGCCCACGCCAAGCCGAGCCCCGCAGAGCTGTCACCGCCACTTGGCTTTGTTTACTGCGCCTCTTAAGACTAATGAGTCACGGCGCCCTGACCAGCTACACAATAACACAACTGCACAAGAGCGAGAGGTTTGCGAGCAACTTTGATTATGATGCAGCGACCGAGTCTCATGAATCGATCAGGAGTGGAAGATCAGTCTTTATTAGTTGGCAGCGTGGTGGGAAGTTATAAAGTCTTCAGAGGCAAAGTGTGGACTTCCGTGCGATGCATCAACATCATCACAATTCCCAGTTGCTCCGAGGAACGAAAACACAAAAACACACGCAAAGTGAATAATAAGTTGGAGTAGAATGGTGACTCATATCAAAACAAGAATCATTCATCCATTCATTTTCTATCGTGCTTGTTCTCAATAAGGTCATGGGTAGGCCGAAGTCTGATTTAAGGAAAGAGACGTGGTGCAAATGTGGACAAAGTGTTACTCATTAACAGTTTTTGTCACCGTATTTATTTTAATACAAATTTTACACATTATATACCAAGAGGCTGTTTATTTTCTTTTACCCAGTCAGTAATAACGGGAATATTTGGATCAAATTGGTCAATCTCAATAAGGAACCCTAATTGTGTTATGATTAAAATAAACTATTCTAATTGCTTCATAATGTCTACTGCAGTTTTTCTCCATTGATTTCTTGAAACAGTTCTTTCAGTTCTGCATAACTATATAGCTCATTACCAAATGTTCATATCTCTCTCCCGAAACAGTTCGCATATGCTTCAAACTAGATCACTTTCTCATTACCACTATCAAACTTGCAAATATCCTTCTCATTTTTTTTGGGCTCCTTTGCAGTACATAAAAAGAAAATGCACGAGGCATTCTGTACAAGTAAGAAATATAAACACAAATATCACAGTGTAGTTTCTGGTGTTGCCGTGACAACTGACACTTAAAAGCCTGTAATTTCCTCAAAAAACGACGGGGTTGGATTGTAGATGTCAAAGGTATCGGCGTTAACTGGGTTAAGTACAGAAATAGCTTCAAATCTAAAGCGGCCTATGGTGCGAAAAATACAGAAACTTTCGCAACTTCTTTAACTGGTTGCTATCATCACCCTCCCTTTTTCTAGCCACAATCCTTAACCTCCCACGATAGATGCCCTGCTCTCGTTTTGGCCATAGATTTCATCCACATCACAGCAGATATTTTCAGTTGCAATGTCACGAGGGAAAAAAAAAAACAGCGTTAATGTTTGAATTCCATCCCCTTGCACTGATCCCTCTGTGATGTCCTCGCACGCAACATCCATTGCATCGTCCTGAGCCCCATTTTCGTTCACTCTCCATCAACAAGCCAAAAATAAATAAATAAATGAACCTCAATCAGATTGTGGGAAGGAGTGGTTCCATTCCATAAACATTTAGCAAATGTGGCAAGGAATTCTTATACGCTTTATATTTAAACGTAGACTGATTGTGCTAATTTTAGGATACTTGTACAATACCATTTGCAGAGAGGCACTGAGATCCTTGAGAGGTGGTTGAAGACATTTGCAATTTGATGAAATCAATAAGTAAGGACATTCTGAGATGAACGATTGCAAGGCGATTGGGGAATTTGTCCTTGTTAATTGCAGAATGTTGTTTCTGTTGCAAGAAATAGGAACAACCAATGGAGACAAAAACAAGTCCTGACCAAATTATAAATCAGCCCTGTTTGAATGGGCAAAAATATGTAGTTGTTTTAAAATATTAACACGATCAAAACTTAACGTTAATCAGTACCCATGAAGTAGCTTGGAGTTTCAAAAAAGGTTGTTTACTTGTACGAAAACAAGTATATTTATTTTGAATTTAGGCAGAGATAAGTTATGGTCAACATTACATTGAAATATCGATTCTATTACTGACCTTATGAATTTTTGAGACACATTTCCTTCCATCAATTTTCTGTTACACAATAACATATTTTTCAGTTCACCCATTCCAAATTTCAATTTATCGATTAGATTTCATAATATAAAATGACTGTGACATTTGCACTCGTGACACGGGACAACACCGGAAAATAATGCAGGCCGCGTGTCTCGTCATCAATGAGTGTAGCTTCATGAAAACACTAAAAAGTTCAATTAAGAGACTTTATTTTTAATGGGGCTCCTGAAATGAATGGCTCTTAAAAAAAAAAAAAAAAAAAAAGTAGGTGGTTGGTTCATCATCATTAACATTGACCTAATCAATACGTTGATTTATATCACAATGCCTCCCAGCCTGCAACTATTCATTTTGTTTAATTGTGCCAGTGGACAAATGTTTTATCAATAACAGCTCCGGATTGCTGCCGGACATTTGCAACCATGTGTGGAATGACAATTTGGACAATATTTGGTTTTGGCCACCTTCACAAAGTCATGAAATCTCCAGGACCTTTCTTTATTTTGACTCAAATGACAAATCATGTTTGGATATTGTTGCCAGTCACCATTTTAACATTAAACGATTCTTTATACCTCGAGGGATTTTCATTCCTGACCATAAGGAACAATATTCATTAATTATTTTGAGTAAAGCGAGAACCCTTCTGTTTGTTATCACCATGGCGACAGCAACACCAGCCAAGACCCTCGAGCGTGCCCAACAACGACAATGCCAGCTTGCAAAATAGTCACGCTTCCAAAAAACTGCCCTCTGGGCTTCAGCACTGACGTTCCAGACATCGATCCTGAGGCGGTGGATTTAAGTAAAGATATCTTGGGGCCTCATCGTTAAAGCAAAGACAGATTTTATAGACTGTGACAATATGGCAATGAAGCAAGTAAAAAAACATTTCTCTCGTTTTTCTCTCGGGACCCGTGACCAGGTGTGACCATTAGCCAGAGGTCCAGTAAAAGACACCCATCCATTTTCTACACCTCATTAGGGAAGCTGATAAGATGGAGTCCATACCTACTTGACTTTGGGAAAGATCCTAACCCTGAACTGGTCGCCAGTCAAGCACAGGGTCATAGAGCTGATTAAAACAACATTTTTAAAATCAAAAAAAGGATGAGCAAGGCCTTTGGAATAAAAAAAAACAAAACAAACGATATTATCCACATCCGAAAATGAGATTCAAAGTAACAAATCAAAACTGGTAATAAACTTCCTAGAAAAAAAGGTGCAGATAAAGTTACTGATTTTGTTGTTCCAGCACTTTATCAAGGACAACTACTGTTGTCATATTGTGGCAAATCAGTATGTATGTATTTATTTATTTTTGAAGTTTTTATATAATTATTTATTTATTTATTTATTGATATTTTGCTTTTATTTATTTGACATACTGGGCTTTTTCCACCAAGTTCCACATATAGGGATTATACTTAGCAAAACTGGTATGGCTCTTGTTTAATACAATTGAAATTTGCATGGAAGTGTCTGCTATTGAAATTGGTAATTCAAAAATTCCCTCCGTGCCTACTTATATTTCAGTTCAGTTGCTCAGTGGTTAGAAATTGTTCTCTGGGTTTATTTCACACTTCAAGCCCCGCACGCAGATGTTTTCTGTTTCGTTTTTTTATTTCTTAATCCTTTGAGTATTACATGTATTGTCTCCAGGTGCATCTGAAAGATACATTTTTCTATGTTGGTCGTTGTTTTTTCCAACTCAAGTAACATTTTGACTTGTCCATTTATCCATTCAGCTTTGTGAAGATCTTGCAAGTTCAGGTATAAATATTCTCTATTCTACTTTTCTCTTCGCTCGATATACGTGTCTTTTGTTTTGTTTTGTAAGGGGCTCGTTGAGGGAAAAACAGATCCTCTCAGCTTTGTTGACGCAGTAGAGTGGGTTTTTGTAACAAGGGGCAGCAGTTGGGGCAACGTTATCACAATCCCGATTTATTCTCCTGGTCTGTAGAAAAGAAAACGCTTGTTGCTCCTCGGCGCTAGCTCCCCCGTCTCGTGATTGGTGTCGGCGGTCAGCGGACGAATGTATGAATGTGGTTTTATCAGGAGACTGATGATGATCACCTCTTTTATCGCAGTGTACTGCTCCAAATCAGACACTCGATTTTCCAAGAAGAGGAGTCAATTATCTTTTTATGCGTTTTGTATCCTTGAGGGCTTTCATTTCCACCACCAAACCAATAATATTTGCCTCTTGGAGTTTGACAGCGGTAACATGTAGTTTATCATTTGTAAAGTCTTTCAGGTCCATTACAGGTTACCTCTGGCTTTTAGTTTGCGTTTCCTGACGCTGTTTTTATCATTTTGAAGAGGTTGTTTTCGATATTAACGTTAAATGACCTCATGAGGTTCTTGCGTGATAGCAACAAATAAATTGCTGGATTACTAATTTTAAAATCAGATGTCAAGGAATAGTGTCGTTTATTGTTCAAGTTATTTTGGTGAGAAAAATGCAATAACTTAAAGTTATTACGACGGAAGACAATTTGAGACACATGACGTATTTTTGAATAAAAAAACAAATGTTATCAAGTCAAGAATTGAAGATGTGGGAGTTTTTTATTTTTTTAAGCTTCTGATTGATCACTAAATCCAATGCACAGGAGTGATGTCAATTAGCGTCTATGTTTGAAAGCTGTCGAGCCGTCAGTCAGTGGCGAGCGCACTTACCGCGACCTCACGTTGCGGCAGACGGACGTTAATGAAAAGACAGCCATGTCTTTTGAGACGGCGTCGCACGGCGTGAGGCCTGAAATAGCCTTTTTTGTTCCTCTTGATGTTTTTCACTCTACTTTGACTTCCTATTACTTTTTTAAATTCCTAGCGTTAAGAGAGCAAAGGCTTGAAAGCAGAGCAACACCAATCAGTTTGTGTCTTCAAGGGATGCTTTCTTTTTTTCTTTTTTTTTTACGCAGATTAAAGCACAGTAGATGCTATGTTGCTCGGCAACAGCGACCACACACTCACTTGTGCGGGTATGCAAGAGGATGAAAGCTTCACAACTCGATGATTGTTGATTATGATATTCCTCTCACAGATGATTGGCACATTACAGCGCTTAAAAAATAATGAATGTTGCTTCATGACAAAGTTGATACTCTCGTTAACATTTTCATGGCAAAACGACATTTTTGTGGGCAAAACATAACATCTAATTGTCTCATGTTGCCTTGCTCTCACTACAAAGTATTTCAATAGTCATGTCCAATTTTCTGAGGAAGGACCAATTTCTACTCACACCTTTCCTGACATGAGAGCATTATAATGTGGATGTATTGAAAGAATAGCATGCCCGGAACTTCAAACGCCAAAAGCAGAGCCAACATGAGGTCTAAAATCATATACAACATTTTTATTCCTCCAAGGATAATCTCAAACCAAAAAAAAACGGTCATTTTAAAATTGATGTGACACCTCTACTCTTAATTGTAAAAGTGGGCGGGATGATGAACCCCTAAATTATTTAATCTGAAACGTTCTAGGTGGATGTTGAGTATTTTGTACCTGTTTTCTATTTTGACGGACAAATATAGAGACCTTTTAAGACACCTAGCAAGTTTTTTTTCCTTACATCGTGACCTAAAGTAATTCTCTTTGATGGTTCCAATCCTAACAAACACATAAAGTTGTCTTCTTTCTGTGTGTGTGAATGTGTGGTTCAGTAAGGTTGCTTGCACTCTTTCTGTTTGCGTAATGTAGAATGTTGAAGTATGACAAAGAGTATTTTCCTCTATGTTTGACAGGGTCACCCAGTGGCGGGGGAGGAGGCGCTCTTTTAAGCGTCCGCCGCCGCATGCCGCAGCCGGCATCACTATTATGACAAATGTCCCTCACGATGAGAGCACGCTGGTCATATATTACCAGATTGGATCACTGCGGCGTGCTCACCTGCCTCCGCCGTTATCTGCCACCATGGTGGAATTCATCACGGATGCTTTACAGAGCAAATGGAATATGTCGCACAGAAGTCAATTATGTCCAAATGCGACTGCAAAGCTGGAGGGAAAAACGTAGATTAAAAAGGCCTTTTGTCTGCTGTGCATTGTATTAGTGAAGGCTGCGTGGCTTTTATTGAACAGTTTACACATCAACAAAAAATGAGTTGGAATTTAAACTAGTTATGGAGTTTGCACAAGAAGAACTGTTGGTGTCAATTGTGACAAAAGTATCCATTTCCTGTCAAATTAGTTGTTAGGGAAACGAGAGCTGATGGTTGGATGGATGGATGGATGGATGGATGGATGGATGGATGGATGGATGGATGGATGGATGGATGGATGGATGGATGGATGGATGGATGGATGGATGGATGGATGGATGGATGGATGGATGGATGGATGGATGGATGGATGGATGGATGGATGGATGGATGGATGGATGGATGTCAAAACAGGTAGAAAGTACACTTTTTGAAGAACATTGAGATTGTTATAGCTGACTGTTGCACAGGTGTTTATTGTAGTGCGATGCAATCTGTTCAGGTAAATGGCTGCAAAAAAAAAAACACTCTGCCATCTTGCTGCCACTTTGAGCATTTTATGACATTTGACAGAAAATAAATAAAAACTAAAAGTCGTGAGTGTGTGTGCGTGCGTGCGTGCGTGCGTGCGTGCGTGCGTGCGTGTGTGTGTGTGTGTGTGTGTGTGTGTGTGTGTGTGTGTGTGAGTGTGTGTAATTTTGTGAATGTTGGATGGGAAAACATCAAGCAGTCAATTTTCAGCATCAAGCTGCCAGATTGACCGCTGCAATAACACAATGCTACAGTGCTCTGTCAATGCCGGACTCCTTAAAAATGACTTTCCCAAGGATGCTTGTGCGATAAAGTGCAGAAAAATAAGTCACGATTACCAGCATAGTTGGACACAAACATACACGATCGCCCACATGTAACATGAACTAAACTTGTAAATGTTCTAAACTTACGGTATTTCTGTGGGAAGCTATTTTGAGGAAAATGTGGGCCATCTTTTAACCACAACCAAGAACATGACCAAGCATAGCTCTGATGTATATTTTAGTAGCAATATGTTTTATTTCCATAAGAAAATGGCTGGAGTAAGCACAAAAACTTTTTTCAGAACAGTTATTATGTTCAAATGACAAAAGATATCGAAATATAACATAGCCAAACATTGTATTTTTTATCTTCTCGCCTCAGTCCAGTAATATCCGTAATAATACAATAAAGATGCATACTGTGGATGTCATTTTGCCACAAAAAGAAAACTAATTTGTTTTTTGCCATGCCATTGACAATTTTAATGTGAAACTCGAACGCATGTGTACAGTCAATTACAACAGTTTATTGTCTCACCTGATGAGACACTACGCAGAATGTCTGTCGAAATTATTTTGTCACAGCAAAACAGCTTATTTGCCGCATTACAATCCATAAATTGGTGTGGGTTATAAATCGATTTCCACTGTACAACAATAATGATAAAATATTGCTTTCATCAAACAGGGATTTTTAACGATAAATTAAAATGATCGCATTATTTTGGACCTTCTTTCTTCAAATAAAAAATATTGTCTGTGACAAAGAATAGCCTCTAACACACAATCCTTCTCCTACCTTTCCTTTTCAAGTCTTTGTAGCATGAGACACATCGTGAATCTCTGTGCGTTGGCGGGATGGGCAGCTTGATGAGTGACTTCTTTGTTCCCCTCATGATTGCAAAGATAATCACGTCTCAAGCTTTAATTGTTTTATTCACCACTTCAAGAGGCGGGTTCCCATTCTCCCTCGTATCCAAATTAGAAGGTTTTATTATGGAAAATGAATGATGTAATTATACCCAAGTAGACAATGCACACGGCAGTAAGTACTTCTTTATGTGGCCAATACAATCAAGTAGTAATATATACTGCGTGTCAATAAGGTTGTTGACAAATGTAATAAAGCGACAACCAATTTGGTTGCCATTCAAAACTAAACAATCTTAATTTTGAAGTAGCAAAAATCTGCATCCGTATAACTGACACCCGCTGAAATGCATTGTGAGAAATTTGTTTACTTAACCAGCCGCAGCATCAAACAATTTAGATCAGTCAGGCCGTATATAAAAGTTGGACCGTGAGACTGGTTATTTATACTGAGGAAACTCCAAAACCGAAAGTGGTACATACAGTTTGGAGTTCAACCAAAATATTAATCTCAAAACTCAAACAAGTTCAAACCATCCTCATACTGAGACTTTAGTTCACTGAGCATACCAGGGATTTTATTTATTTTTTTACCAAAAGAAATGTGTAATAATAATCATAGGAACGCAATTTACCATGTGTCTATCAAGTATCTTCAAAGAAATTATTTTGACTTTGCTTTTACAGTTAAATGTTTAATATGTTGCAGAAAAAAAGAAAAGTACCATTTAAACTACTCGCTAGCTAGCTGGTTTCTCATGAGATAATTTCGTCAAAAACGCTGCGGCGCTCAATACTGAAGGGAGTCTTCAGATACATTTATTTCAGTGAGTCCAGCTTTGTACAATTTCAATAGCTTTAAATTTGTTCCATAAAAGGAGTTGTAACAGGAGCCGTGGGCTCCCGTTAGGCCAATTTAAGTTGATTTTAATTAATGCTGCTGTGCTGCAACCATGAGCCACGTCTTTGTGACGGCTATTCATGCCGCAGAGCAAAGTACAAGCTTCCCTTTCTTTCTTTCTTTTTTTAATTTTTTTTTCTTTGAGAGGTGAGGTCTCACGGATCACCGTAATCTCTTGACGCCTCTGATTGCAGCTTTGTCTGGGTCGTCTGAATAGCGCCCGGCAAGGGTGAGTCATCGTCGCGTGCAGCCGGCGGAGAGAATTTAATTTGGGGAAGCTCTCCGGCACTTGTGAAAGTTTCCTGCGTGTACCGATAAAAGGATGAAAATGAGTTTTTCAAAGGCAAAGCAGAGCTGCGTTTAAGGTGTCTTATGCTATGATCTGCTGCAGGCCACAAAGGAGCCATGTCAAGCTACATTCCAACTATTTTTTCCCTTAAATATTGTCGCTACATGTGAGCTATTTTTGCTGGATCAGCTATTCTACAAGTAACCAATATTATATTACAAATTATAGTTGAGTACTCGTTGATATGGAGTGCTGATTAAAGACCACAGTATTGATAAGGTTCCCCTCTTAACAACTCTGTCAATGGTCCTGGAGAAATGGAATATTTTTTATTTATTTAGGCTACCTCTCTGATCTAATCTCTACCTCGCGAGAAAATGAATATACGCATCCAAGAAATATTTTCTCAATTAAAGGTGAGTCATCTCGCCTCACCTCGCTCCACCAATATGCCCGAGAGGCTTGAATCAGTCATGCACGGCCCAGACACATTAAGGCGTCCTTCCTGTACAAATGAAGTGCTGATCATATTGCAATATGACAATATAAAAATGTCCATCATGCCATAGAAGCATCAAGCTTTTATGCTGTTATTTTGATGTATGGGTTTGGTATTGGCCTTATAGTCTGCTGTGAAAAAAAAAATGCCGTTCAATCTTATAAACTGAGCCTGTTGGCTCGCCGCGAGCTGCTCTTCTGCCTGTGCACTTGTTTGCTTTCTCCAGTCTGTCAAGCATTGCTTTTAGTACCATTGACATTGCAATGGTCAACTAAATAATAAAACATTATTAATCTCACTTTAGCTTTAATTATTGATTTGTTTACATCTTATTCCTAGGGCGAATATGGCTGGTAGAAGTAAATATACATCTTGGAAGTGACTTGAAAGTAGGCATAATGACGTCACGGCTTGGGAAACTTTCATTGCAAAACTTCACATGCACTTATTTTTTCCTCAATTTTTTTTTTCATTTCGCTGCTTCGCATTCAATCTCCAACAGAGTTTGCAATCTCAGGCAGATGGACTTTTTATATTGCGCACTCCGAATGATAAATAAAACAGGAATGTTGTATATCTCTGAAGACTGAAGAGAGGTCACAAATACTTAAAAACTGCTCTTATTGAAACGTTTTCTCTTTTGAAAAAAAAAAAAGAAAAACAACTAACACACGCACATGAGTATAAAAAGCACTATTTTGGAGTTTAATTGAAATATTACTCATTTAATAATATGCTCTCATATGAACCGCTTAAAATGAAATTAAATGATAGCAGTGTCAAATTTAGCTTTTTAATTGAATTATTATTATTTTTTGCAGGGAGGCAAATATATCATTTATACAACTTGCTTGTCATGCTGTCAGCCATCCGCCCCAAAAAAAATCGACTCACAATTTATGGGATCGGATCAGACGGTGTGACATCACCTGATCCGGCGTTTCTACGAAAAGTTACAGACTTAGATCATGTGGGAATAATGCAAGCTGACACATCTTAAATGAGAATGTGTCTATTATAGCGCAGATCTGGGACACGGGGTTCTCGTGATGGCATCTCGGTAAGGATGAACATGACATTTATTCGAATGTCATACGTAAACATACATGACTTCATAGGACCAATAACGGAGTCAATGACCAGAGTAGACTAAAATCAAGTTTCATCTACTAAAACTCACTAACTATACTAAAATAGTCATGGACCAATCTGACTAAAATACAAATATGACTAAAATGTGTAGACCAGGGGTGCCAAACTCGTTTTTTTTCAGCAGGCCGCATTGTAGTCATAGCTTCTTTCGGAGGGGCATTATGACTGTCAACCCAAATAAATATATGTGCACCTCATATTATATACAGTACAATACTACAAAACAAACTGACAAATAACTCGTTTTCAAATCAGACAAGTAAAAACTGGTCAAATATTTCAGAAAAAAAAATATTAAAAGTGAAGACAATTTGCAATTCTAGTAACGACACGAATTTGATGCACAATTTGTCTTCGCTGGCCACATAAAATGATGTGGCGGGTCATATCTGGCCCCCGGGCCTTGAGTTTGACACCTGTGGTGTAGACTTTTAGTTGACTAAAACTTGAAAAAGAATATGAACATGACAAAAACTAATAAAAAGTAAAAATGACAGCTTGGCTAAAACTGTAACAGGCCACCAAAAATAAAACAAATCACTCTGCCAGGCGCATCTTTAGCAATTGTGATTGCGCCGGCATGTCCAGTTTGGGACAGACCGGTTTGCTAAATTGGCAAGCAGCAATTCTTGCCTCTACATGGAAATCGGAATCGGCCAGCATTGGAGCTGCGTTGCAGATGTGTACTGGATGTCAATGACAAAGAGCCCCTATTTGTTGCAGGTGTGTACTGCCAAAGATAGTTTGTTAGGGAGGTCTCACTGTGCTACTGTGGCCAAAAATAACATACTGTAGCGGCCGTGCCAGTGCATGCTGTTTTATTTATTCTTTTTTTTTTTTTCCCCACTGCCCTAATGGTAATCGATTACCTCATGGACCTAATGAGGGTAACTGAACTAAACGAGCAAAAACACAGGATGATTAATTTAGTGCAATTAAAAATGAATGGATGTAATGTAACGAGCAAGAGGGCGCAGCATGTCACAAGAATCGTGGCTGAATAATTCACATGTGGAGGGGAACAGTGTGGCTGATAATGAGCTGAATCGTGCGCGGGAGGACACGACGCAGACCGAGCACTGCCATTAATGTGGGCTGGGCCCGCTGATCGCTCCTCGCGTGTCGCACATCGGATCCAATAGCATCCCGAGGGACGCAAATAGCACATTTTTCCACTTATGAAATTGCATGCAACGTGTGCGGCTTACATATTGAACGCACTCGGCAACCTTGCTGACGTGAGCTTTTTTTTTTTTTTCTCATTCTTTCATAGCTTTGAAAAGATGCCCACGTATGACAAAAGTATGCAAAGAAAAGTCTGTTGTTTTTATCTTCAAAACCCTGAGCCACGAACATGCAGAGTGCTTCTTTAGCAGCTGTAGTTTCAACAAAGCGACACGTCGTCTCTCCCGAGAGTTCTGTTGTTAAACTTTAATTCATAACTTATCAATAATTTAATGTGAACCTGTCCCTTCACAGAACCTGTCCCCCACCCCCGTTTAGTGTTCCTCTGCTAGTTCAGCTTCCCACATGTGCATTTATTGCAGTGCACCTCCCCACTAATGCAAACCGCAACCATAATAAACATCAGCTGGTAAATGTGATCATTTTGATCATTTATTATCACAAGAAACTGAGACGCGATGACAAATTGCAAAGTTGAAATGCAAGTTGAAAAAACATTATTAGTACTGGGATTGATCATACAAAACAGCATATTATGGAGAATATAAAAATGGATATATTTAAGAAAAAATCATTTTGTATGGATTCAATGTAGAGTTATGAAAATAAGTGTCCTTTTTCCGGATATAGGCTTTCAGCGGATTCAATTTTGAAGTATCATAAAAATAAAATGTCAAAATACTAATAATGATAATCAACCATTGTAGAGGGGTCTGTTGGGGAGGGCATTTTTTTACGACGAGCACTGTGGCCTCTAAACCCAAAACTTTAGGGCTGGAAATACCTACAACATTTATCAGGAACAGAAAATATTCAAGAATAGTAGATAGTAATTAAAGAAAAAAAAACTGCATATGTACTTGCCCCACAGGCAGCTAACATTTTTGGTTAACGTTTTTTAAATTCTCAAACTTTTTGGGGAATTAATCTGTAAGAAAATTGTGTATTATCTCCTCTGGGATCTACATTTCCTCCTCTCACAATTGCAGCATCAGTATTAATATTTCTGCAACGATCAAGAAAAAGTGGTGGCCTTGTCTTATTTTCATCTTATTTCCTCTGTCCTCCCTGGTGTAAAAACAGTGAAGCGTCAAAAATCGACCACCGCTCTGATAGACGCCATCAGAAAGCACAAGCTTGGCCGACATGGTCACGCAACAAGCAGGAAGGCAATTACGGCAAATCCCCCCGTCTGCATGCGGAGCAGGGTCACAGCGCTCGATAGTTGTTGATGAACATCTCTGTGTGTAACGATGACACTTGACGACACGTCTTGAGTGATGTGAGCGAGCCAAACAACAAGTAGAAGAGTCGAATGTGAGGCGAATGTGTAAAGCAAAGGAGCAACTGGAAGACTGGCAAACTCACATCATTCACATTATGTGTGTCCAATGTCAATAAAGAGACATCAATAAGCTGCCTTTTCAAGAACACTGTTTTTTCCCATCTTGTCCCTGATCGATTCTTCATGACTCAACAAAAGAATCTTGGGAAAACCTGTTAGTGGAATTACATGAGCGGACCCACAATACGCACCCACAAAACCACAGTGTTTTCATTACAACCAGTCTTGTAAAGTTCCAGAGTAAAAATGCTTTATGAGAAATACTGTACTTAGAATTAAGGAAAAAAAAAACAAGGATGTTTGATAGCCCTTTTTTTTTCAGCCCGATACCAGTACGAGTTCTCAAATCTTGAGCAGTCAGCGATACCGATACTAATTACCTTTAGTACTTTCATACATAAAATTGATAATTGTAAAGAAACCTCTGATATTCAAAAAATTAACAGCAATTTTCTATTCTTAAACTCTCTAATTTCTTGTTCCTGATCATAAAATGGCCACAAGAGGGCATCTAACTGTCGTGAGTACCGACACTTTGAAATAAGTACCGATACCTGGTATTTGTGCATTTTTGGAGGCATACACATTATACAAGCATTTGACTTAGGGGTTGATTGTTAATGCTCGAAAAGCATTGTTATAAGTCTTGCGCCAGGGTTTAGAAACTGAAAGGAAAAATTGATGAAAAAAAAAAAAAAGCTTGTTATAAAACCAAGGATTAAGAAAAATGTATTTTTGGAGGTTAAAACTCTGAAGTTCGGATAAAGAAAGAAAAGATCTTGAGTTAGTTCAATGTTTGCTGAGCTGGCAATTTGTACTTTTTTAATGTAAAAATGTGAAATATTTTGGAATTGCACCAAATCAGTGTGACATGTGCAGCAGTTGAGGTAAATAACGCTGAACACGATGTCGTTTATATCGAGTAGCACCATCCTCGCGCTCCAAGAGATTTATGATTTTTAACTTTCTTGAAGCGACCTCTCGTCCGTGTTCCTCCTTGTATCTCCAAACAATTAAGACCATTTAATTACCGCCAAGTCGACGAGAATCTCTCTTCTCCCACTCCACTGCCAGCGAGGTGTCAAAATACTGGCGAGGCCCTCTTCGGCCCACCGCTTGTAAATTGTGCATCTGCCTTATCGGCCCTACGAGAGCTAGATGGCTGCATATTTATAAGAACACGGGGCCTCCAGATGAAAGCTGCCGCTGCGGGCACGCTTTCCAATCGTTCCCTTGAGACGCCATTACTGTAAACAACCGTGTTGAGAGAGGTGTGTGGGGGGATGTTTGGCGTTGGTGGCGAGGGTGTGGAGCTTCATGAAATATTCTTTGTCTGCACTGTCGAGACAAAAAGCTTATTTTTCACCTTTTTGCTTCTGCGACATGAATTTTCTTTGCCTATTTTTGGCCACGAGTCTTAGCTTTTTCCTTTTTTATACATACACAATAGCCTCTATTAGCTTGTTGCGTATGCAGTTCAACTGAAGCTTATTTATCTTTTCATTAAAACATGTTACTCTCCTTTCATCTCGTTTTCATTGCCCCGGATCTTTTTCCCTTTAATGCTACCCACTTTTATCCTGTTTTTGTCTTCTTTTTTTTTTTTTCAAGACCTTAATTAGCCTACAACACAGCCTCATTTACTCATTTACTCGTTTATTACCGCCACCAAGGAGCTTGTGTTTATAGCACCAGGGGTTGCATATTACTTAGAAGGATTACAGAGAAACTACTTTATGGATTTCCATCCTGAATTGCACAACAGTACACGGGCTGAACGGACCATTGTAAAATGAAGAGGGGAAAACAAAAAGGCAGTTGGCCACTTACACCTACACATTGAGTGATTCAATCTTGACAATCTACCAACGCACGTCAATAGAAAACTGCAACCGCACACGGTTTACTGTATACTGCGCTGTGTTACTTTTATTGAATATAAAAAAGATGGCATGACGGTCAAGGAGGAAGCTAGTCGCCACAAAGAGATGAAGTGGGTAGGAATATGGAGAGAGTGTGGTGGATATTTAGAGAGGCTACCTTGCTCCATTCACTGACTGAATTGCACTTTTGTACAGGGCTCGAGTGCATTTTAGCGGCAGATTCTGCTTGCTTCACTATTTTATTCCCAGGTACAAATGGTATGAAACTATAAATATACACTTGTTACGTATTGTAAAAGACATTATAACAGATATTATTTATGTATATTATTCTATATTGGTATGGCCCACTTGAACTTAAAACTGGGACATTTTTTTTCTACCCTACTATTTTTTTTCTTCATTCTGCTTGTTTTGCCTTTTCATCTGAATTTTTGCTCATAAGTACTATCTTGATTTTTGTTTCTTGTACTTTGGCTTGTGTAGGTTTTGTGTTTTGGTTTTTACCTGTTGTCTTGTGTTAGGGTTGAATAGGCCTCGACTCATATTCCAAGTTTTTGAAACCTGATTTTCTATTGGCGATAGTCCATAAGGGGTTCCCAAATGATTTTTTTTACCGATATATACATGTATACTACAAACTCAACTCCTCCAGAGCCCATTATCCAATTTTCACGAATGTCGGTATGTGTGGTGGTCAGATTGAAGTGGCCATTCCAACCAGACAGAGCGTTTTGACAGGGATTTATTTTGGGCAAATGTTATCGAGTTGCTAGTTCAATGGCGTATTAGCTAAACTGAAAATTAAACATGACCCGAGACTCTTCACTGACTCCTCAAACTCCTGCACATTCCAGTGGGCCATTATTTGCGGAGATCATCCCATCATTTTCAGCGATTGAGTTCCAACCAGCTCTGCCAGGACAGTAAATCCTGCGAGTTCTCGTGTTGATGCCAGCAAACTATGTTCCACCTCCAATCCAGGGCCAAAATGTATCTGAATTAAAAATCATGGCTTCTAGTGACAAATATTTTAATTTGATTAAAATGTGATTAATTGCAATTTCTCTTGATGTGCAGATGTGGTGTTCCTGTCGCCACTGATGAAAAATGTCCTACAAATAAAGTCCCGACTGATTGCTCTGTTGATTGATAACACCGTGTCCTCATTAAGGTTGTTGTCTTGATTGATTACTGTTTATCTTCATTAAGGTATTTATTAAATATACCTGCACGCTCTTAATGTCATGATGGCTAACTAAAAAAAAAAGGATGCTCAATTGTTTCCATTCCCAACGGGATGGTCTCTTTCTTTCCCTCACCACCTGCTTTATTGGAAGCATGCTTACCGCTGCTGTTTGCTTTTTATGAGGAGCGTTGTAGTGTTGTTTAGTTTGCACTAAAATATCATCTGGACAGATTTAGGGATATTACACACAAAAGCGGCACACTAGAAGTCATCCGTGGGAAATGGGACGGCGGGGATAGCTCATAAGGACCATTCCCAGTAGTCACGTTATGTTTTGAATTGAAAAAGAAAAAAATGTTTTTGATGATGTTGTGTTGAAAGTCAAAACCATGCAAAGCATGCTGTGGTGCCTTTTTCTCCCCCTTCCTCAATAAAATTGATAGATGTGGAGGTCATTTATCATGGTAGTGACTGGCTAATGCTATCAGCATGCTGGCAGCAGCTTTTAATCATCCGCTTATGGATGAAGAAAGTGCTATATTATCCAATCTCAATCCATATCCTGCCGAGCATGAAATGTTATTAAAAAGTTGCAAAGCGCCTCGATTGGGGCCGACTTTTTCCAAGTGGAGGGCCGCGCTTGATTTCGCCCTTTTGTGGCAAATATGTGGAATACCGTATTGTATCCTCCCAGCACAAACTCAAATAAGCTCCCGAATCAATGGGGCTGAGCTCATATATCATATGGCTCGCAAAGCTTTGAAGCGCACAATGTGTTAGCAATTTAACTGACTGAGTAGAAGCGGGAATCTCTGGCGAAATCCTCGTGTAATTGCTGCATTATTGCAAATACTTTCATAAAGGTTGGACCTTTCTCTCGGAAAAAAAAGAAAAGCCGGTTCATTCTATTAACCGGGATGGAAAGCTTGCATACCTGTCTATTTTTGTTGTATATTGGATGTTAAAACGAGGGGTGCGGGAAAAAGATACATATTGATACAAAAAATGTTTTATACAGTAATAAGTTTTTTACAATAAGAAGTGGGTTCTGAAAGGGTTTACCCCCTCTCGCCCCCAAAAAAGTGCTCTTTAGTAACTCAGAAGAGAGCGACTTTCCGATTCCACTTGGCGATGCCACTAAATATGAAAGATGATGATGGTAGCAAGGATCTGTCTGCTCATTGGGAAGTTTGCAGGTAAAAAAAAAAATCATATACAGTGACTATGTTGGATTGGTAAAGAAGGTGATGAGATCAGTGTTAGGTTTCTGAAGCAAAGTTATAAAAAAAAAAAGGGGGGCACATCTCCAATCAAAAGCATTTTCAACGTTTGTTATTTTCAGCTTAAAAAAAAGCCAAATAAAGTGAAAAAAACACTCAACCCTTAATAATAGTAAACAAAGATTGACCATATATTCATATCAATGTAGTACAGCCCTGAGAGGACTTTTGAGAAAGTAAAATGCAAGAAGGTTTCTCGCCCGAGTGCCAGACTTTTCTCATTCTAGTGACCTTGAAAAAAATACATTACGCTTTACGTGCGATTTGAGGCGAAGCCAATCTTAGGTGCCACTCGACAATATTCTCTCACATAGCGGACATGGCCCCGCGTCCATAAATCACTCCCATGACAGCTGCTTGAACTCGGAAAAAGCAATGAACTTAACTATGACTCACCCTCACCTATTTTTAGTCCACTTAAGCCAGTTGTGTCCAAAGTTAGACCATTTGCTGCCTTGACTTGTTTTGAAAATCAAAATTAAATAAGATATTATACTTGCATGTAATTTTGCTTTCTTTTCCACATCAGGTACAGATTTACTGGCATCCAGGGCCACTGATCACCACCCAAATTATTGTCTCACCCTTGTAGCAGAAAGTAGAGTATGTTTTGATTTATTTATTTTCATTTTGTAGTGTTTTATTCTTTTGACTTGACTTTATTTTTTTGTTTAGTATATTGTGACCTTCTTTACATTGGATTAGTTGGTTCAAAAATGGATGTATGGATAATTTGAGCATTTTTGTGTATTTTTTGGCATGTGACCCTTTAAAAAAAAAATCACTTTACAGATGATTAATTTCAGGTCCATCTATCTTCAAATGTGTCTTTTACGCCTTTTAGGAAATGTCACTAACACCTGAACTCCCACAGACATTTCATGCCCCCCTCACCCGTGCCCGGTTTCATTCCGTGAATTCCTGATAGAAAATGTGAGCCTGTTGGGAAATTATTATCACGGGCGTATCATTTTTCATACGGTGATTGGTTATTTTCCCTGGGAAATGAGAAGCCGGCAACACACAGACAAATGCACACCCGTCCACACGAACACACACACACACCACACAAGTAGCAGGTGTAATCGAGGGAATCAGTACACTGCTTGCTATTCATGGTTCCACTATTCAATGGGACTATCACCCACTTATCACTTTGTGGGTGTTTCCTTGGGAGTGTGACTTTGAAAGATTCTCCACACACACTGTAACTGTAAATGCATGGTAGAAAACTTCTCTCTGAGCAAGCCAGTTGTGATTGGGCACTAAATGTTTGTCACCATTATCCGTCTATAATTTGACTCTTGCTGCGTTGGCAGTGTTCTTCTTCACTCTTTGCTTTGTGTACTATTACTTCCCCTCGGGTAACGTTCCTCGCCTGCAACCCACCTGTGCCTCATCGCCTCCCATCAGTACAAAGACTTTTCACTTTCTTTCCCTACTTCTGTGTACTCCTCTGTTTGGCTCATTTGTTCCTCTGCCTGCTTCTTGCTTTCTGGCTTGCCACCTTTTTTTTTTTCCCACACAGTTGATGTTTGAGAAAAGTTTGTCAGTTTTATTGCCAACTCTCTTGCACACATACACACACAGGTTTTTTTTTTTCCCCAAAACCTTTTCTTAGCCCTCGATATTGGCTCTTAATGGTGCATGCCTTGTTCAAGCACCTCACACTGCACTGGCCTTTATCGACTTCAAGTTATGAAAGGCTCCAAAGTCAAATTCGACTGTATCACAATCTTAAGAGAGATAAATGGTAGGGGGAAAAAAATGAGAAAATAAAATCTCATCCAGTCATTTATTTTTGAGCTAAAGAATCTGAAATTTGTTTGTGCTGGAATTAATAACGTATTTTATTTCAACCTTTTCCTAATAGGATTAAAACATCATATTTATGACTTCCTAACTTTTTTCATGCTATTGACAAGTCTGTGTGTGCGTGGGTGTGTGGTAAGCTGGGGTGCAAATATTAGAATGAAACAATATTTTTATTTATTTCACATCATGTCCTCTTACAGTGGAAACATTCCGTCGCCTATTGGAAAAAATCGAGCAAGCGTACGAGTGAGTGAGGCGCTAAATTGTGCTTTTCCACATGAGGCTCCGTTAGCAAATATAGGCATGCCAGTTGCCATGACAATTGCTAACATGGCCCCAATCCTCTTGTAAAGCTTTTTTTTTTTTTTCACATCAACATTAACAGTGACAGCGGGTGGTCTGATCTCCTCTTGTCTTTTGTCTCATTGATGCTTTAATTGCTTGCAGAGTATGACTGACCGACATAAGAGAAAGGAACATGCTGCATGAATATGTATTTCTGCCATTGTGTCTATCATAGAGTATTATAAATGCCTCAAGGCCGTATGCCGTCGCAGCGCAGGATGCAGGTAACCACACTTTATGGAGCATTCATATAATGATAGACAGGTGAGACAGGCACGTCACTATATTTGGAAGATGTTTGTCTGCTTTCATGCTTGAGGGCAACCTGACCTTGACTGACGATGATCGCAAGTACCTTTGAGGGTTTGAATTCATTCTTTGTGTTTTTGTTTAAGGCTTTTTGTTGATTATTGATTGCAAGAGGTGAATTTATATTATAAGATCTTTGCCCTTTTTGCACATGGCCTGCCGCACACTCTGTGATTTAACATAACACTCACATCTAATGTAATGTTTTGGCCACAGTTGCTGATAAATACGAAAAAAAAAAAAATCTGTATTTGTAATGGTTGCCAGAATTTAAAATGTCTCTTGAATAAAAAAAAGGAAAAAAGGAAAGCCCAGTCCAAATTTAGGGTTAAAAAGGTCATCGTTTGTTTTTGTTTTTTTCTAAATGATAAAACACTGAAATTCTCTCTGAGTACTTCACAATGCAAGATGCTCATCGGGACAACTTTGTAAAATAATTTGTCAGTTTTGAGCAAACATTTACTGCTTCTTTTTTCTTTAATGTTCCCAATATTATGCAAACCTTTTCTTTAATGTTCCCAATATTATGCTAACATCAACTAGCAGAGACTACCAAAACTGCATATTCTCAGGTGATGCCAAAATGATTGAGTACAGAGCTATGGAACCTTTCGCTGCCAGATGCAGATGAAGGTCTAATCTGTTGAAGATTGCACCTACTCCTACTGTTACTCTTACCCAATAAATGTTTAGTCTCCCTTGCGTACAAATGGCACATTTCTCACCAGTGCGCAATGGTTCCCCAACACCTGACACAAACCTTGTTTACCTGAGTGAAGCCCGAGCAAAAAAAAAAAAAAAAAAAAAAAAAAAGCAAAAAAAGAATCACAAACGAAAACCAAAAATACATTCTCAAACAAAAAACGTGCAAACATGAAAAAAGAGTGACAAACAAGCAAGCAAACAAGAAAAAGAAATCATCAAAAAAGCAACAAAACAAGAAAAAGGAGTTGCAAAGAAAACAAGAATAGGGAATCACAAACAAAAACCAAGCAGACAAGAAAAAGGCCCCACAAACAAAAACAGCAAGCAAACAAGAAAAAAGGAAACAAAATAAAAAAAAAAACAAGAAGAATCATAAACCAAGAAAAGCAAGCAAAGAAGAACAAAAAAGCACAAACATCGAAACAAGCACACAACACGTTCATCTGCAAATGGGTCTCATATAAAAACATCAGGTGAGAAACCCACCACCATTTTGTTTTTGTGGCAAAGGGAGACTGTTGAGATTATGTTTTTGTTTTTAATCAACTTTAAATAGTGAGAAAACCAACGTGTTCATTTATTCATTGTATTGATTTATTCATTGTACTGTCACTCTGAGTGGTTTTTATTTTTCAATGTCACCATTGATGTTTGACTCTTCTCTACCTTCGCCAATCCGCCTGTGTAGTCTGTCCAAAAGCGGCACGAATAACAGCCCGTGACTTCATAATGAGAACAAATCAGCCTTGCTCAAAGAGACTCTGTGTTAATAGAAAAACAAGCAATATAATCCTCACAAAAGGGGGTTTTGTCATTAAGGCTGGCATATCATTCTACATTAAGTTAATGTGTTTACCTAATAATCTGGCAAATGAGTTCATTAACGGGCCTCTATGCGGTTACAGCTGATTTATTGATACAGATTTAGGCCACGTTTTGTAACAATGAGCGCAAAATTGTTATTATTTGCAATCGTGATGGATTTCTGTCTCTCCTTTGTTCATATCAAACCTTTTTAAACGTGTATCAATTTCATCAAGGAATTGTAACAACATTTTGTCTTTAATCTGGGTTGTCAGGCAGTTTGAGAATAATTTGGGGGTGGGCTGGGGCCAGGGATTTGTCAGACACACACACACACACACACACACACACACACACACACACACTTGCTTCATTATAGCCTATTTATTTATTCATGGTGTTTTTAATTGTCCTAATTAATTGTTTTTTAAATATATTCTGTACATTCTTTCACTGTATTCTAAAGCGTAACCATTGAATAAAACTGTAAATTAGCTCAAGCTTGACAACTTCTATGAGTTGCATATTCCAATTTTCAATAATAATAAATAAACAATAACAGAAAAACAATAAATAAACTAATAATCATACCCAAAGTCAACATTACTAAGGCAACAATGAACAAAGTCAGGGAATACAAAGCAATTCAGTGATCCAGTATTTCAATTTATTATAACAGGCTACAATGAATCAAGTCAAGTTGATATTAGTCTAATGACTGGTCTAACAGGCTGCTAATTATATTTCATAAAGTTGGGTGACAACAGTTTTGATCACAAGTTGAACCATTATTATTGGTTTTAAGTGCCTCTCGCAATAATTCAAACTATTGTTTCTTGGTTCTAAGTACCTCTTGCCAGGATCCAAACTATATTTAAATTGAGGCCATGGCCATTTGTAATCATATCAACTTTTGTCCCAATTTTACTAATTATAGCACCCACTGTAGGTACTACTTATGGCACTTGGAGAAACGTGCAACAAGGGGTAGGTATGAATTCAATTTCTCCCAGTTCTGTTTACCTAACATTTTGAAATGCTATCAACTATGGCATCTGCGTAATAGTTGTAAAACATATTATTAAATGAATCCCGCAATCATTGTATTTCTAAAAGCAGAATTGTTCATGCAGCTCTCGTATTGAATCTCATTAGATCGTTCAGGTTGTTTGAACGGTGTAGTAGTTGGTCAGTGTATTGTAAGATTTATCGCTGCAACTGGCAAAACTAATATCCAGTTTTGCATTTTATGACTGAATGAACATCCTGGACATTGATGCAAAATATTAAACAGTTTCAATAAAGCAGCTTCCGTTAGCTCCCCAAAGAGCTGTACATTTTTTTTACCCTTC
This sequence comes from Syngnathus leptorhynchus, assembly GCF_054491065.1. Classification (NCBI taxonomy): domain Eukaryota; kingdom Metazoa; phylum Chordata; class Actinopteri; order Syngnathiformes; family Syngnathidae; genus Syngnathus; species Syngnathus leptorhynchus. Next base: position 6,618,875 of record NC_141203.1, read on the forward strand.
AAAGAAATTCCCCCATTTCACCAGATGAAGCCTACTTCATATTGTAGATTGGATTGGAGACACTACTGTGTATAGTGTTTGATTGATATGTGTGTGGTCGTTCCTTCAAACAGTGAAAGCCAGAATACATAAGAGCAGACTTCCAATATGTGAAAAGAACACATGGAATGGACTTGGCGTGCTGAGCAAACACAGTACTGCCTGTAATTGTAGCACTTCCTGCGCTCGTTTCAGTGTGCGGAGTCCCATGTCAAATTTAGCCCTTTTGTTCACAGTCGATGTGGTCAACGGGCAGAAAAGAAGGTAAGACTTGACTGATGCTAAAAATCTCGGAAAGGAAAAGCAAAGGTAAAAACAAGTAAGTGTTGGAAAAAAAAAAATCACATTTTACTGTATTACTGATAAATACTCGCAGGAAATATTTTTTTTTTGCAATTCACATTTTATTGTTTAAATTTGACATTTTATGATAAAAGGGTGAACGGTTGTCTGTCAGAAGCAGAACAGGCTCCATATATAATACAACACTAAGTTTTAGTGATTATCTCATTAGTAGCTCTGGCGCCTCAGCTCTTTGTGATCTACAGTCTGTAAGGAGGCCCGCCCTTGCACCGTTTAGTATGCAAATGAGTCCATGTCATCTGATTTTTCTTCTGCACTGAAGCAAGCTCATCAAAAGCTTTGAGGAAGCACTGAAGCTCTATCAATGCTTCACAATCATTGTTAGATACTTAATAAAGCATTAACAAAAAACAAATGTTGATTTGGAGCTTGGAATACGTAGAGCAGAAAGTGCTAATTGCTCAGTCCAAAAATGAAAAACATAAATACTCGCACTTGATGTTTATGTATGATGCCACTTTCTCTTTCTTGCCTGCTCCCGCTTCGGACTTGAACAATATTCAGCAGAAGTATGACAACAAGCTATTCTATGCAGCACAGTATCGAATAACCACATTGGCCTCAAGTGCAGTTTAAAATGTGCAGGGTGACCTTCTCGGTTATGTACCAAATATTCCAACTGCCTGACAAACCTTTCAACATTTCTGATGGCTGTTCAAAGTCAGAGACGCTGTGACTGAATTTAAATCCAACTGGGAAGTCTTTCTAAAGCGTTGACCCTCTCATGAAGCTAGATAAGGTCACGAGAATATAAGAAGGAGCTCTCATTATGCGTCAGTCAGGTGCGTCGAGGGAGCGGCATCTCTCTGCGCCGGAACGCCCAAATTGGCGCTACCAAAATCCAAACACGATAAACTTGACTTGACCTGATACGAAAATGAATTTGCGGCAATTTTTGCAGCGGGCTCACAGGCACCTGGCTACCAATATATGTTTCGTATGGGTTGTGTGCTCCCATCTGACACTAGGCACATATTGTCGTTCAGATTTTATACTGGGTTGCCAAACTGTTCGGTTTCATATCTACATATACCAGGTTAGGTTATCCCATTAGTGTACACTCACGTGATTTTTTTTTTCAAGAGGTTTTATTAATAAAACTATCTTGAGAAATTATAACCTATATCCATAAATAAAAGGATTAACAGAAATGCAGGTTCATGGATTTGATATTAATACTGGTTTAAACAACCCTGCAAGAAAAAGTTTATGGAAATTACACTTTGTTGACAAGTTCATATGACTTCATCCAAAAAGAACTGGCAAGCTTTTCCATTTAGCCTGAGGAGTCCAAATGTTTTCTTACAAGGGCCACATACTATGCTACAAGGAGAAAAAACAGGAGGCATGGGCCAGAATGTTTATTCTGCAGTATATTGAAAAAATAGTTGCAAAACAAAGCATCAATAATTTTTCATGATTTTGGGGTGCCCTGGTGCCCTATCAAATGATGTGTGATTGTGAGCTAGTGAGCAGTGAGAACAAACTACTTTTCTTCTTTAATGCTACCTAGTGTACAGTATAAGGTTATAATACCTGTGCTGTACAATAATATTCATCTGTATGACCATAAAATATATTGTCTTTGTAGTCTACTGAACTGAATATAGATTGAAAAGGTTTTCATTATTATTTATGTTTTACACAACGCCCAACTTTATTAGTATTGGGGTTTGTATAATCATATAAAAAACTCTTTCATCAAAAGACTGAGGCTTGATGCGTGAAATACCTTCTGTAAATTAAGTGATCATTGCAAAAATTAATGACGCAAAATCAAATTCATTGCCATGGTGCTCTTTTAATTTGAAATCTGGGCTTTTGTTTTGAAAGCACACAGGAAGCCTCAATACCTCAATCGTTTTTTTTGACAGGTTTTAGTTTCGGTTTCTACCTGTCAGATACAAACAGAACACGTCAGTTCGGTTTAAACTTCCAAAGTTTCTTTAATTCTCTAAATCGTCGTGTTGAAACCCTGGGCATTTTGTATCTTAGAACTAAACTGATTGTCACACCGTCCTATTTACGGTAGGCCTACATGTTTACCCAACTAAACTGATTGTCACATCGTCGTACATGTTTTCCCTCTTCCGGGGCATTACGTTGCAAGTCAGAGTTGTTCGTATTGTGTCACTGCGTTGTAACACATCGAACTATCCTGAATTGTTCTTGTTTGTGGGCTCATGCCTGTAAAATATGGTGAATTTGTTCTTGCACTTATTTTAGTTTGCAACGCAAAAGAAATGGGTTGGGTGTTCCCCTGGAGGTGATGCTGTTTAGTATTATCAAATACAGTGGAGCCGAGGTTTTCGAACACAATTTGTTCCAGAAGGCTGTTCGAGAAGTGAATCATTCGAATTCCGAATCATGTTTTTCCATTACAAATAATGGAAAAAATGTAATCTATTAAAAGGGGGGGGGGGGAAATCCGTCATTTTTTCATTTGGGCATTTTTGTCCGATCGCGCAACTGCAGCGCACCGCCGAACGCGCAACCGTAGCGCGTCGCCGACCGCGCAACTGCACCGCGCTGGTCCCATTATTGTGACAGAGCCGTCGCTGAAATTTAGAGAATATTTTTTAAGTCCTGACGTACTTTCCAAAATTTAAGTGGATTTCAGTGGGCAGGGAGCTTAATTTGGTCCGATCGCGCAACTGCAGCGCACCGCCGAACGCGCAACTGCAGCGCGCCGCCGAACGCGCAACCGTAGCGCGTCGCCGACCACGCAACTGCACCGCGCTGGTCGCATTATTGTATTATTAGATCCATAACAACGTGCTTGACAACAAAACTGCTTATGTTCAGCATCCATCTAGTAACCTTCAGCGATGATGTCATTTACAATAGGCAGAATTGCCAGTCAGCCATTCTATGCATTGTTGATCATTCCGTTCACTGCGCTTTGCAGTTAATATTGAGTTATTTGGCGAAAATGCCTCGGTGTTGTGTGACGATGCACCACCATGTTATAATAAATATCCTTCTTCGTCACCATGTTGCAATGCCGTACTTTTGCAGTGATGAAAACCAAGTGGCCAAGCCTATTGACATTGGAGTGTCTTCTTTGTGCAGGCATGGCTGTGTTTGCTAAATGCTCTGTGCTTATGGACTTGAAAGATTTGCCGTTTAAGGAGAGGCGGAGCTTGAAGTTGTCCGTGACAAAAAATGGAGGAAGTCTCTGTTTTGTGGTCACCAAACAAGTAAGACAACATGCACAGGTTCATTTTCTTTTTGCCAATGATCTAGAATATACAAATGTCAAAATATAAATGGAAATAAAAAGTTACAATCATTCTGAAAATTGGTTTTCATCATCCATAATCCAAAGCAACACATTGTTTTGAAAATGTAAAGCAAAAGGGCCACTCCTAACACTGAAATATTTTCCTTCATTCACAGTGCTCCTTTGTCGTGGTTGGCAATGTGTCACACCTAAGCTCCAGCAGGCTCCGTAGCATCTGCAGGTTCCAAACGCCGGTGGTGGGGCTGGATTATGTGCACAGTTGTCTGCAGAGTGGCATCCTCCTGCCTATTGAGGACTTCAAGATAGACATATCCTCCCTTGATGCCTCCTCTCAAACTCTTCCTCTTTACTCATCTAAACAAAGTCCATTCCATGATGAAGGTAACATTTATTTTGGGAATAAAAAAGTCAGGGGAAATTTTAGTTGCAGCAGACTGGATAAAATACCTCATATCAAAGTTGTTAATGAGTGCTTTTGAAAAAAGAAATCACTGGTCTGCTTTTAAAAACATAGTGAGCTCCACAATTACTGCCTGATTGTTGGGGAATATAAAGTGGGCCAATTGCTCATCTTTTTGTTTTTGGATAAAATGTTGATACCATATTCACCATACAGTTTTTTTTTTAGAAGCTTAATGAAAGGCATAACATTGTTGAAGTCAAGTTGCCCGTTCTACCAACTGATGCACTTCCATAGGAGATGCAGCCGGTGTGATAAACAATAACTCATCCTTATGAACTTCACATTCATCGGCATGCTGTTCATTATTATTATTATATGTCTTCTATTTTATCAGTTAAGTTAGAGCATGTCACTTTTTTCACCCGACCGCTTCCAGGAATGGAATTTTTCAATAGGAGGGTCTTGAAATTCACCAAGCATGACAGCAGCATTAAATAAACAGAGATGTTAGGAATAGCTCTGTATTTCCAAGTGCTTCATCATGGGACGTTTTCATTGAAGGGGTGACATTGCAACATATATTTTCATGTTATACAGCCCCCTTTGTTTATTAAAACTAGGCTACCTGGCATATATCTAGAGCAGGGGTCACCAACCTAATTTGATACACGTCCGAAACAATAAATTTGCTCAAATTACCTTGAATAATAGTATGCGTTATTATAAATAATTAAAAATATTCATTTTCAGACACTGATCAAATGAATACCTCATAATAATTAGGAAACAGATAGTGTAAATAAATGCATTGATGACTTCTGATGTTTTATCCTGTATGCCAGGTTTTTATTCCATTTTGAGGAACAAAGTTATTTTGATTTGAAACCCGACCTTTTAATGTTGTACATAGTAATCCCAAATATTTGTTAATTTATTGAACATTTAAAATGGATTAACAGTTGTGTTTAAAGAGCCGTCAACTTCAAATTTTATCAATTATCTTTATAGTGGAGGAGGGTGTCGCTTAAAATTGGCAATCGGATTTTGGGATAAAAAAAAAAATACTAATAATAATCTGGATCATTATTTTGAAGCCATATCACCCAGACCTAGTTTGAAATCAACAGGATAAAGCCAACTGCAGGATGGAATATATACTACTACTGTAAATGTGTGTAGGTGGTGGTGGGGCTGTAAAAGATTTAAGTTTTGCTTGCACAAATCCCACCTTGATATATGCCCACGAGCGGTGCAGATAGAGAGTGCCATAAATATGAGGCGCAGACGTGAGGACTAATGGAAAAACAGCCCATGCAGCATGTGCACTCTCCTCTGTTTACACAGTGCAGACAGATTGAATCTGATCCAACCGACACCCACCCAGTTCGAGCCAAGCGACTCCTGGCTCTTGACGATCACGGCCTTCATTTGCTTGTGGCGCCGACACGAATCAAAGAGTAGTGCTCTTTCTTGGCTGATGTATGGGCCCGTTGATAAAGCCTCTGCGTCGGGCTCGCTCGGCTCGACACACACGGCTCGGGGTCACGCAAAGGTTTCTTGCAGCAAACCGGAGCCATAAAAAGATTGAGTTTGTGTCAGTTGTGTGAGCTTTTAGACACATTTTTTTTTTAAGTGTATTGAAATGAGTGCAGAGTCACTCTTTGTCCAGACCGCCACAAAGCGGATGACGCCGCTGTATCATGTGACTAACATTATGTGTGTGTGTGATTGCTTTTTGTATTTGCAGTGAGCAGAGCCGTTGTTCAGCCTTCCAAGCAGGAAGCCACACCTCCAGATAAGAGTGGAAGCGTACAGGGCAAGTTCAGGTGTGTTTATCAGGATAGGATTAGGTACAGAAAGCAGCAACATCATAATTAACCTGTGCACTCGTCGCGCCGCTCCTCTTTCACACGGGTCATCCAAGCCACCTTTTATTTTGAAAGTAATTTTCAAAAAGCCTTGTATATTTTTCATGAATAATCACAAAGTGTGAAGCCACTACATTTTAGTGCATTGTCCCTTTTTGGCATGTTCTGGTGAATTATTCTTTATCGATGCGCTGCGGATGCATCATGTTTGCCTGCACTTAAAAGGAAGTAACGGAACAAAAAAAAAAAAAATCTACTTCAGTATTAAATCGATGTAAACCATTTTTTTGTAAACACATTAGTCTAACTGTTTGACCTCTGAAAACATGGATTAACACTCCCGGGCTATTTGATTAGAAACTAAATACCTCTTGCTTTTTTTGGGGTGGCTTTTTATTGATCAACATCTGACTCAGCATCCACAGCATGTTCCAGCCACTTTGCTTTATGTTACGTAACATGTAAATCACGAGAGAAGAAGAAGCCAGGTGGCGTTGTGTGTTAGCAAGACAAGGAAAATAGTGCTACATTAATTCAAAGGAGTCAATATTTAGGTATAGTATCATATTTCGGTAAAAGTACAGTATATGGAAGAGAAAATGTATTTAAAGTGCCTACGTTAGATTTGAGAAGGAGAGTAAAAATAAATAACTGTAATAATGGAGTTGCACAGCTGTGCACACCCTTTTATAACTTGGACATGGCTGTCACCACCAAAGTGCTTCATAAACTCCCAAATACATTTTAGCTATTTTATCTGGCTTTTTCTGACGTTACTTTTTACCTTACCACAGAAGTGTTTTTATTTTTATTTATTTTTTCGTACTGACTGCTCTTTCAAATTGCGAAAAATTCCTTTCACCTTTTCCGAGGCCTCAGTTCCAGCTGAAGGAAAAATATCCGCTAAGTCTGACGCAACCACCACCGAGCTTTACTGTTAGTTTTTTAGGACCACCAAACTTACTGTATTAATTAAAAAAGTGGGTGTGCATACTTGCGCAACCTTATTTTAGTTTTACATTCCCTCTTGAATCGATTCAGAATAACATTTTACAGACTATACAGTACTCTGAGCACGATGCTTTTGTTTGCAAAATAAATATAACATGTCATGGTTGTTGCGTTACAAAAAAATGTCATTCCCTTGTCCTATAGACGCGCAGACTTATCATTCTAAAGCTCCCTCAGAATGAATTCCTGAATGATTTCTATGAAAATACACTAGCTGTACTTATCTTGGCACTTCTGCTGTGGATTTTCCCAGGATTTATACAGAACAGGATGAAGATCTTCCAGCATATCCGGATGACTTCAATGTGGCCAAGTATTCCATCTTTCATAAGGTGACTGTGAGGCGCCATATCTTTGTGCCTGACTTGTCAGAGGTAATAATGTGCTATAATGTACCCGTCTGTGTAGGATGACAGGAGAACTTGGTGTGTGTTGGAGCTGCAGAGTGCCAAAGGAAAGAAGAGGCAGCAGTACCGCGTGATTCGCTATTGGAAGGATGTAAGAGAAATAAGTCTTCTCAACGTGTATTGGTGGTTACGTGTCGTTTGTTTTTGTTCTAACAGCAGACGTTGCCAAATGACATGGTGACGTTCCCGTCGACCTCAGAAGAGGCTGTGGAGGTCTACCAGATTCTGACTGAAACCCTACTGGCTTCGGGTCTGCGCCTATGGGCCGGCATTCCCCCGCAGGATCAGAACCTTGGCTCGGACCCCCTGCAGCAGGTTCTTCACCCTCACCTCGCAACTTAAAAACACAAATATTGGAGCAATTATAAAAACAGTAGCAGCCAATTAGTCTCTAGAGGGCGCCACTGAGATATAAAAGATTATTATACCATAAAACAGCTCAAGCTTTCTCTGTGGATCAGAGGTAATACTCGCAACATTATGAGGCAACATAAAATTTATTGTGAGGGGACACAAACACTGCCCCAAACAAAACTGACTCTGTTACCTAGTTGGATTCCTAGTTGTCACAATGATGCACTTCTTCACTCTTTTTTTGTGAAGCCCAATAGACACAACCTTGAAACCTGGGACCGCATAGGTTTTTGTACTTCTTCCCACTCACTCCCTTTCAACATGTAAACAGTTTTGAACTATATTGATTTTTCTTTTTATTCTAAATGTTTAGCTTTAGCTTGTAATGTCTTTATGTTCAATAAATCCAATCAATCAAGAGATTGATTGGATTTGACATGGCCAAGCTCAACATTTAGGGTAATTGCAATGTCATAAATGTCATCCCCCAAATAATAAGTGTATATAACCTCCACACACAACACACACACACACACACATCTTCAACCCAAACAGGTTGACAGCTGCTCTAATGAATTGTTTTTGGTGACGCTTGACCTTGACATTGAGGAGATCACTTTTGGTCAAAGCCCACAAGTAATAAGGTCAGATATCCATTTACAAACCACAGTGGATCACACATCAAATTACAGGGCTTGTTAAAGGCTTTGCTGATCCTCAATTTTGTCGTTGTGGCCTCAGATGATGATGTAATTACCAAATGACAGAGCCTTTTATACTCCAAATGGTCCACTGGTTATTGAATAAAAAATGAACACAAAATCATTCATGAAGGTTTTAATGCGTTTATAGACAGTAATAAGTGACTTAGTACATGTTTTCATAGTGGTTGTCGTACTGTGTTAGGTATATTTAAGGTACTGATTGTTTAAATAGCCTTTAATCGATATGCATCATTGCAATTTTCGGGAAAACAAACTCTCATCTTCCATAATGATAACCTACTTGTAAAATACTGTAGCGTTCATATGCTTCACATTCAGAGGTTGTACCGATCACTCAAGTGCTAAAAGTCTCTTCCTAGGGAGTATGAGTAGGCTTCCCAGGCATAAATGCGTTCATGGCACACTTGAGTAGCATTCACACATCAATGAGCTGAGGTGAAAGAGTCTCGCAAATGTCACAGGGTTACTCAACCGCCTGGCAAATCATCTCCGTCACTTATGCTCTTGATTGATACCAAACTTGTTCAACTGGCAGCTGCTGCTGGAGGAGAAGCTCAACTCCGGAGTTTTGTCACAAGACGTGGGTGTCTTTGTGGAGCTTCTGTGGACCGAGGCCCTGGGTCACCTTGACAACATTCTCCGAGTGCCTGTCAACCAACTCAGCCTCAATGATGTAAGTCTTTCCTGTTTGTTTCTTGCAATACCCAGGAAAAAAAAATGGGTTTTGCCTTGAAAACAATTCAGCCTAGGATGAATTTAACTACCCGGGGAGAAGCCACAAAATGCAAAATCTACACAAATGGTACTCTCCATTCAGTCTTCTCGTGCTTCATTCCCGTGTGTGTTATTAGGTGAGCAGAGCTGAGGGATTGTTGATTCAAGCGCGGAGAAATCTGAAGGAACACAAGGATGATGGCGCAGCGCTCTCTCTTCTGCTTCAAGCTTACGACCTGCTGCCGCTAAAACAAAAAGATCTAGCTTGCAGTCTCAAGGTTATCTCTGAAAAACTGGACCTCTGTCAGGTATGACAAAACGCACGTATTCAAAGAAGCACATGATAATAATAATATGCGAGAGATGAGGAAGGGGAGTTTTCATAAGTGTTTTCTGGTCTGCAATTCACACTGCTGCAATAGAGACGCGTCCATTGCAATTAATATTGCCGGCTTGTAACAAACCACAGCCCAAAGAGACTTTTGTTTTGCCTCCTCAATTTGGTTGCGCTTTCTTCTGCTTCTGAAGCCTGTCGAAAGCACTTTGATGAACTCACAAAAATACCCTCAAGCTTGTTTCTTTCTCTGCTTTTGAACATTTGAAACGCTGACAGCCTTCAACAGCAAAGAATATACTCATGTAAATATATATATTTTTTCATTTACCTACCTTCTTCTTAATTAATGTATAATTGTTAAATTGTTACGTAATTGTCACGTTAGATCTTTATAGGTCAAATTTGCAGGCTGAGCAGTGCGCGCAGACAAAACACGTAAGCGCACCTTAAAATAACTTTATAAATAACCCTAAATATTGTTTTCCTATAACTACTCAATGTATATTGTATTCAAACACAAAGGAGCAGTGGTGGAAGCACAATTTTAAAGTGACACATAATGAGGCTATTTAGCTAAGAACAACAGTGTGCGTCACTGGAAACAAGATGTTGACATTTTCTTGTTGCATTTACTGCTGCAAATATTTTGGGGAAAGTCTATCAGCTTTGCACAGACAAACACAATTTTTTCTTCTTTGCAAAAAAAAAAAAAAGCTCAATCTCAGACATCTGTGAAATAAATTAAGTACTTACTAGTTATGCACAAACAAGTAAGAGCATTTGTAAACATTTATTAGTCATTCAGGTCCACTGATTTACTGGAAAATTAATCTCCTCCCCAGTCTCAAAACCTTTGCAGCCGCCAACAGGTTTGAGCTCCATCTAGTTTGATTTGACGAAAGCACTTTGCGATGTTCCCTGACATGCCAAATGAAACTTTGTGTGCCTTTCTTTCATCAATGGCTTTCTTCTTACCACTCTTCCATAAATGCCAGATTTGGTACACGCATTCTCCCAGCTAAGCTGTGCATTTCTGTAGTTGCTCGACTGAGTCTCTCGGCAGCTTCTCTGGCCAGTGCTCTCCTTGATCACGCCATCACAATTCTGTACATGCACGTCTTGGTAGTTGTGCCGTTGTGCCATATTTATTCCATTTTCGGATGATGGATTGAAGGATGCTCCTTGAGATGTTCAAAGCTTGGGATTAAAAAAAAATAATAATAATTTTTAAAAAACTACTTTTTTTTAACAATTTTTCAAAAAGAAATTCTTTAGATGTAAGATGAGCATAGTGGAATGTGTGGTCAAGCTTCTCAGAACGTGACCAGAATTCTCCTCTCGCCGAAGCGCAACGTGGAAATAAATGACAGAGGCCACTCTGCTCATTGCATGCTGATCGAGCATCAAAAAGATTTATGGAGATGCAGTTACTACATACTAATTGAACCAAAATGACAGATATGGTGTTATTTAGAAAGAATTGTATTATGATTGGCAGTTAAGTCATGCATGAGGATGTTCCTTTATTTCATTTTTTGCATGTCAAATGACTCATAAAATTATCTCCTGCTTACACACAAAAAAATACCCGCACTTGTCTCTCTGCACTCTCATCAAGACTCAAGAGATTCATTGGTTCTCCTTGTCTAGCTTATTCGAGATATGTTGAACGTGAGTGAGATGACTCTGAGAAGCCCCGCCCCTTCCTGCGTCGGCAAGTTTCGCGCCCTGAGGTGCAGCATTGAAACGGTGGAGCCTGGCTGCCGCGAATATCTCACCGTGTCATCGCTGCTCGATGACAGGTAAGAAAGTACAACTCAAAAGATGGATATTTTTACAAATTTATATTTTTCAGTTCCCACGTGGGAATATTATCTTTTGCAAAATATGGCTCCATATAATGTGTTGAGCATGAAAAGAAATGATTTTGGAGATGATGGTAAGCTTGCAACAGTTTGATCTTGTTTTGGTTCTGATTCTATGGCCAATTTTAATGTGTTGAGGAATTTCAAATTCACACAGGAACCTAAATATGAACTCAAGACGGCTGAATCCTCAGGCAGATATGCTAACTAGTCAGCCACCATGCTGCCCATAATGTACCTTCTGGAATTTCTTTTCATGTTATTTATACAATGTATGCGCTTTCAATGTTACGATAAATGGATGATAAGATATATTTGCTTTTTGAGGCTTAGCTTCAATGGTCCTTCTTGTCTGGGGCCCCCAGGGAGTGTAGAAACACAGTTAGATGCTCTGCTGTGATTGGCCGGTTTGTTTGTTGGTCTCGCTCAGCAAAAGGTCAGCTTGCATGAAGCTTGCTGTCATCCGTGCCACCTTAGTCAAGTAAATTTCTTAAACAGACGAGACTTTAAGCTTTTCTGACAAACTCAATAGATGATGGATTTGGAAACACACTCTGCAGTTTTATCTCCACAGGGGCCTTTTCAGCCACAGCTCCAGTGGGTTCGCTTCAGGCTTGATTGATCCCAGTAGGCTAATAAAAGCTTACTTTTCAATCACAAGAGTCACTTGCAAAGTAAAGGCCTACCTCATTTCCCTTTTCCAGAGCTGTGCAGATCCATCAGGTGTTACGTATCAGCAGAGCCGTGGAGCTTCAGACCTTTCACGGCAAACTTGGCAACGTGAAGTCCCTCCTTCACTCATCTGGCGTCAGTAACTTTGTTGGAATTCTGTCACGGTGAGTTTAAGCACGACAAACACATGCATGAACATATATATATATAATATTCACACAACACAGACATAGCAAATTTTGGGTCCAAGGGGATCCACTACATACTAAGCTCCTTATTCCAATGTCAGAACAATTCAATCTCTGGACCTTTAAAAGCCACAGGGGGCTACCGATAAAATAACCGAATGATAATAGAGACAAATTTTCAAGCTGTCTCTCTAAAAGATCTGATGTTTACTAATTGTGGAATATCATTTGTGTTTAAAATATATTTTTTTAAATGTGTGTGTGTGTGGGGGGCATTATTTGTACATTTTTACAGACGGCAGTTTTGTCAACCCAACAATCTATATGTTTGACCTTCACTCTCTTGTTAGTGGTTTGCTGCTGCCTTGTGTTGGAGTGGAAGATTATGGGATTAAACGAACAGATGCTGGCAGTCTTGGAAATGGTATATACTTCAGCGATAGCATGAGGTCAGTAAGAAAAGGCCTTTGAATATTCTCACATACTTGTTCTTCAACACTGGACATTTCCCCCCCGTCACAAGCCATCTTCACTACGCGTGTCTTCCTCCATACAGCACCTGCCTAAAATACTCAGTACCCAGTGTCACGGACGGCTCTCGGCTGCTGCTGGTGTGTGACGTAGCCCTGGGGCGCTGCCTGGAGCTTCACCAGAGACACCCTACTCTGACTCAGGCCCCTGAGGGACACAACAGCGTGCACGGCATCCGCCGCACAGCCACTACTCACTCTGAGTTTGAGGTAGGGCTGCAATTTTCTTTGTGATTAAATTGGTCTGGTGTCATTAATAACATATAGATTTGTGTGTTATCGATCTTATATTGGATTTTCTTTGTGGAATGTCCAAAACAGAACATAGCATCGCAGTCCTGTGATGCTGGTTTGTTCAAATTTCAAAAGGTGATCTGTGTTGTGTTTTTTTATTTTTTTATTCAGGTATTTTGTTTTCTTCCCACAACCTGAAAACTTGCTTCTTAGGTTAAAAGAAGACTCGAAATTGTCCCTGTAGGCCTAATTGTGAGTGTGAATGGTTGTTGTCCATCTGCCATTCTGGGCGTACCCGCCTCTCGAGAGCTCATTGTCAGCTGGTACAAGCTTCAGCTCACCCGCGACCTTAGTAAGGATAAGCAGTACAGGAAATTGATGGATGGATATTAATTCCTCCAATAATTAAGGTAGCTAATCTGATTCGGTTGCAGTAAGAAACAATGCATTTCCGCGTTGTCACAATGACATTTAATTAATATTCGATAGAAAGTTTAGGGGTCAAATGTGGCTGTGGCTAATTCTGTCCCACTACATGTTCCAGGGTGATGAGTACGTGGTGTACAGTCCAGATCAGGTCAAGCTGAAATATGTTATCCGGTTCAGCATAGATGGAGACCAACTGAAGTCGTTCAGCCCAGCTGTAGACGTCTCGGCTGAGTCTTGTCTACCCCCTGCTGATTTAGGTGAGCACTGCAGTGCATTCGCATACTTGGTTTTAGTGTAGAAAGAGTCCCAATTGGATTTTTTTTTCTTCCAGGAGTCAGTGGTAGGTCAGCCTTATGTGTATTCTCTTTAAAAAGTCTATCTTAAGGTCTCATTTCCACAAGATGCCATTCATTGCCGATTCCATTCAAGGCGACAACGCTGTAGAAGAAATAAATAAAATGCAAAAGTGATTTGATGTTGAAGAACCTCAGGGGCCGTGTTCACGGAGCTTCTTATTGTAGCATTGCTCCTAATTGGCACTAAAAATTCCTTCGCCAAGACTTTTCTCTCAGGATCAGTTGGCAAAGTAGCTGAGCACAAGTTTTTAGTCAAGTAACAACTCCCAAACTGATACAAGACTTAATGGACCATCCTGCCATCCCCACGGCGAGCGTGCATGTCAGTGAACTGCATAGAATGTATTTATCATTACAAAGGAGTGCGATAGATTTCAATGACTCCTTTTTGTGAGCCAGTTTGGGTTTTTGTAGAGAAAATAGAGGTGTTATTTAAATAAGCTGGCATTGCCTGTAACACTCAGGGGAGGAGATAATGAAATCATGATAATGTGTGTGTCTTTTTCGAAGCGGTCCTTCCTGATGATGATGGCGGTGTTGGGAACATAAAGAATCCATTGGATGATGTGACTGCAGGATTACTTGACAATTCAGGGCAGCAGCTTCCTCTGCTGGCTGTACATGTGAAGTGCAAGTTGATGGATTTGCTCTCTCATGTAAGTATTTTTTCACAATAAGTGACTTGAATTGAACACTTTCAAATTGTAGCACCCTGGAAGACAGATATTTATTTTTTGTGGGGGGAGTAGGTCATCATCTTTCAAAGGTACACTAATCAAAGCAACGTGCCCATTGAAGCCAAGTACGTCTTCCCTTTGGACGAATACGCAGCCGTTTGTGGCTTTGAAGCCTTCATTAATGGGAAACATGTGGTGGGACAGGTACGGGATGTTAAAATATCATTTTTGCTATCAAAACGGTATCAAAGCTAAGATTTTGATATTGATACTTTATGTCCTTGGCTGTCAGGTGAAGGAGAAAGAGCAAGCTCGTAAGCAGTATAAACAGGCTATAGAGAAGGGCCATGGAGCCTACCTCATGGACCAGGACGCCCCAGTAAGCACTCCACACACACACACACGCACAGTCAATAGAGTTGATGTCACCTGCAATGTGGCCTCTACGCCCTTGCTTGCAGGACGTTTTCACCATCAGCGTGGGCAACCTGCCAGCAGGCGCCAGCGTGCTCATTAAAGTGACCTTTGTGTCCGAGCTCATCATCAAGGACGGGAGTGTTTTCTTCTCCCTGCCCGGTAGTGTAGCACCATGGCAGGAAAGTGCTGCGCTCAACCAGACTACGCAGGTAAGATGGGTTTGGCTAGGATTCACACAAAAACAATTGATCTTTTCAATTATTTTCAAAGACCAGTCAAGTGTTCATCATTTCCGATTTTTGCTCAATTCTGAGGTTTTTGTTCTTTCAACAGGTGACAGTGGACAAAGTTTGTGTAACGGATGACACAGCAAGGTTTGTTTTGAAGTAGATGTTGTAGAAGACGACAAAAAAAAAAAACATTGTTCGATATCATTCTAGGATAAAGAATAAAAATAATTCCCTCATATATTGAAATACTACAAGTACAAATAAAATAGTTTTCAAGTTTCAAATTGGCTATAAAATAACAGCTTTTTCTGCGTCACAAGAATTTTGTTGATATGATCTCATCAAAGTCATTGGTCTCCCTCAGAGAGTTCAGCCTGGACATGTCCATTGAGATGCCGTATGAGATCAGCAGCCTGCAATGCATTACGCACAAAGTCAAGATCAAGGTTGGTCCCATGTTATTACCTTCATGTATTATTATTAGATCGGAACAAACTACTTTTCACTTCTTTTGAAGGTGTAGCTTCATTAAAAATGTGCAGGTTTTCTTTTGTACTTTTGATATTTTTACATTGCGATCCTCAAGTGTTTCATTATCACGCATTGTCACATCACGTTGACGTGTTTCTGATCATTTTACTCTCTCTCATCACGTTCTAAATACGTTTAATTTATCGCGAGCGTTATCCCGCAGAGGACCGACTGCAAGGCGGTTGTGAGTTTGCTACCAGGGCAGGTCATGGCTCCAGAAGGATTCCAGCTGTCAGTCACTCTGTCGGAGGTACATCTGCCCAGGATGTGGGTAGAAGAACACCCTGACAAGGACAGCCAGGTTTGACAGCTCACTGTCTGTCTGTCAGCCTTGATCCGCTGCTTCGCTCCAGGAATTCTTTTTTTGATGACCTCTTTTGTCTATCCCGCAGGCCTGCATGTTAGTTTTCTACCCTAACTTTGACATCAAACCCACTTCTGGATCAGATGAAGTTGTCATTTTGCTGGACACGTCTGAGTCCATGAGGGGAGAGCCTTTACTCTGGGCCCAGAGGATTGCCCAGCACGTCATCAAAACCCTTAACGGTGATCTTAAAATCAACATCGTTCTTTTCGGCACAGGTCAGTACCACTTCTTTTTGTGTCAGTCTTTCAAGCTTTTGAACGAAACAAAACAGTTTCATGGTCTGCACTCTATGGAGAAAAAAACCCAAAAAAAATGGATGTAAATTTGACAGAATCTGTGTTAATTTCAAATTTTCATTTCATATTATTTTATTGTTATACTGTCAGATCACACTCAAGCTTTCCTGACACCACAACCACTTGATAAAGCTCGACAAACAGCTGAGAACTTCATACAGGTCGGTCCTGACTGCCGAATTGATCAATAGGATGACTAAACTTGTGACTATTCGCCGCCATTGACGACTATGGAAGTCAAAGAGACATTGTTTTATCAGTGCTGCCCGTGAATGAGTTAAAAAAAAAACAAGATGATGAACCCTTCTGGGACTTTCTAGTGACTCATAGGATGCTATGTAGATTCACCAAAAAAGGGACATCTGTACAGTACTCCATGCTCTCTCTTGGCATCTCTCCAAGCAGTCCTTCTCACCCGTGGGTGGCAGCACTGAGCTTTGGCGGCCCCTCCAAGCTCTCGCACTCCTGCCTCCATCCCACGGCACCCGCAATCTTTTCCTGCTGTCCGACGGCCACCTCCAGAACTCCGATGTCACTTTGCAGCTGATCAGGGACAATGTTGAACATAGCCGACTCTTCACCTGTGGCATCAGGTAAGGCAAGGGTTCACGGGTTATGTCATAGGTGTCGAACTCAAGGCCCTGGGTCCAGATACGGTCTACCAAATCATTCGATGTGGCCCGTGAAGACAAATTGTGCAGCAATTTCATGTCAATACTAAAATTATAAATTGTTTTCACTTTTAAAAAATAGAAAAATTGCGAGACAATTTTATTGGCATTCATTTGTTTTAAAAGCATTTAAACAGTTTTTACTAGCCTGTGATTTCAAAACTAGTTATTCATCAGTTTGTTGTGTAGCCTATACTGCAGATAATATAAGGCATTGTCATAATAGTCCTCCGAAGGAAACTACGACTACGATGCGGCCCGTGACAAAAATGAATTTGACCCCCCCTGGGTTAGACGAAAATTGCAGGATAGGTTTACAAGTGGCTTATGGCTAAAACTGCTCTGTGGAAATTATGGTTTGTTTTTTCTCCCAATGGGTTATGGTTTTTTTTTTTTCCTTTTTAGCTCTACAGCCAATCGGCACATGCTGAGAACCCTTGCCCAGGCAGGATGCGGAGCCTATGAATTTTTTGATGCCAAAAACAAGCACAAGTGGGCAGAGAAGGTGAGGAAACATATGTTTTTACATTTGATTTGCATTTAACATTTGGGCTTGCGGTGGAAACAAAATCTGGTCTCGATCACAGGTGGAGTGTCAGGTGAGGCGCATGGCGTCTCCAGGCTGCAGTTCTGTGTCAGTCAAGTGGCAACAGTTCAACCCGTCGGCAAGCCCTCCTGCCCAGGCCCCCAAGCAGCTCCATGCGCTCTTCAACAACTGCCACACGCTGGTCTATGGCTTTGTGCCAAACTGCACACAGGCATGTCACGGTTCACTTATTTATTCATTCATTCAGTCATCTTTCGTACCGTCTATCCTCACAAGGGATGTGGGAGTTCAGTTATTTATACTTTTATGAATTGAAACATCTTCATAATCTTTATGTTAAAACACACATAGAATGTGGGTCGTAGAGTTATTTTCCCAATTTTGCATCGTCAATATTGACCAAAGGTTCGTCAGTCTGTCATCGAAAAGCTGCCGTATTAATTTTCACTGAACGCTCAATGACAGGGGCCCCTTGATGAAGTCCTAAGGTGGGTAGTTGTAAGTCCTCGTAGTGGGGGCATTTATTGAGCAAATTTCAGTAAAGCAAAGAACGGTGGAACTTGCAGTCTTCCTCGGCCCTCGCTCTCCTCAGGTCATCCATTTTGTTGGGCAAATTTGATATTTGCCAGGTCAATAGACAGACAAACTAAATGTTACAAGTAATGTTTGTTAGTTATTACTGATGTGAGTTTGCCTTTTGCAGGCCAGCCTGTTCGGAAACCTAAGCGGCCAGGAGCTAAGAACCATGGTGTCCACCAGTGAACTGCAGAAGACCAGGGGCACGGTAAGAGGATTCAGCGCTCTGTAAGGTATCGTGACGATAGCGTGGTGCGTAATTCTGCTATAATGTGTGCGCCTCCAGTTTCTTCACAAGTTGACAGCGAGAGCTCTCATCAGAGATTACGAAGACGGAAGCTTGGATTCCAACCAAGCTGAACACGAGGTGACATACAATCGTCCCGATTCTAATGAAGTTGGGATGTTTTGTAAAACTGTCCTTGGGACATTTTAATGAAAGCCCCTCTCAGACATTTATTAAAATGTCCTGCATCAGTTTTAAATATGATCTCTGTGTCCTCAGGGGAAGAAAAGCCAGTTAAAGTCCTTCATCATTGACTTAAGCAAAGAGTTCTCCATTCTGTCTCAGTTCACCAGCTTTGTGGCCATTGAAGAAAGGGTCTGTTTGTCCGCCCGTCCATCATTTTGTTTTTCTTGTCACTTGGATTGATTCATCCATCGTTCACCAAGAAATGATGTCATGATGTTTTTGGGATCTTTCAGGAGCCAGTTGAAGCAGAGGAGGGCTTCACAGACATCCCCAAGTTGTTGGCGGAAGAAGATGTGGACATTCTTCCCTACATCAACTGGATATCTCCTCCTCAGTCTTGTAGAGAAGAAGAAGACGAAGATGTGACCATTCTATCCTGCATCAACTGCATATCTCCTCCTCAGACATGTAGTGAAGAAGAAGACAAAGATTTCTCCGAAGCTCTGTTTGGTTTCTGTGCAAAGAAAAACATAGTATGTCACATGTTGCGTCATCTTGGTTCTTCATTTGACTTCTGGTCATTTTCTAAGTTGCTTGTCTGTTGTTTCGTGCAGGATCCACGTTGTGGATCAGACTCAAGTGAGACGATCATCTATTCGCCCACGGTTTGTCTCTCTGCCCTCATTTTTGTCTTTATTAGACGTGTAGCTGAATAACCTTTGTTTTTGTGTCCCCCCCCAGAGTTCCGGTTCAGCTTCTCCCCCTACATTTCAAGGGACATTCATGCGCATTACTCCAAGACAGCCTATATTGAAGACCAAGGCGTTATTTGAAATGGACTCTGGAAGTTTTCGACGTTCTCGTGATACTAGGTCTAGGTTGTTAGTTATTTCTAAAAATCTTGATGCTACTCCACCTCCTCCATCAGACAGCCCATCAGTTGTTCCACAACCACAATCCCTTGCTCTGCCCCCACCATGTGCACCTGCCCGCTGGTCATTCTCTGCTCCTCAACCTCCTCCACCTGGCCGTTCTCCAGATGTAAACTACATCCAGTGTTTAGGCTCATCAATCCCTCCACCTCCACCACCTGTTGATTATTCTTCATTTAGTGCTCGACCACTTCTCTGTGGTGAAGGTCTATCAGGCCCATCTTTTGTTCCTCGTCCACCAGAACCTGTTCACCAGCCTTCATTTATTGCTTCTCCATCTGAATTTGTTGTTGAATCTCTATTGCCCTTTGATAGTCCTCCACTTCTACCTCCCCATCCATCAGGTGTAAGCTGCATCATCACACCACTGATGAACAGGGAAGGTTCGTCTCTAACTGCAAAGGAACACGATCGCTCCAAAAAACAGCGGCGTTGTGTTGAATATCCACCCTCTGCCAGGGGCAGTGCACGGCTCAGTCTACCTGCCAAGCAATTCTTCACGGAAACCGAAGAGGCAGATGAATTGATAACTGATGGAACAGAGTTAATGTCAGTGTCAAGAATTATGATGCCAGAGATGGAGGCCAACATTTCTGCATATTCCAGTCAACCTGAATCCGACACTTATGGTGGCCAACAACAATTTTCTTTACACTGGCTTGATGAAGGCCTTTGTAATCAACAAAGGGAAATTACAGAGCAAAAAGCATTGAAGAAAAAAACATCCAAATTCCAAGATGAAACTTCAACCCAGAGTGCTGAAAAGAACTTGTCTGCGGTGGGTTTTTCATTTGGGGTCCAAGCTGCAAGCAAGGCTGTATTGAACAAGGTGCAACAGGAAGCCAGTTCTAAACGCAGAAGTTTGGTTGGTTCAACTATGCCAGGACTCCAAGTAGCTCATCAGACCGACTGGTAAGTTTCTAAACACAACTGATCTTTTGATTCAGTAACTGGTATTGTGTTTTGTTGTTTTAGTGTTGTTTGTGTGTAACCTTTTTGATTTTTTATTCATTTTGATTGATCATGTTTTGGTTCTTTTTTTACTGATGGTTTTAAGATCCTGTGTATCACCATAATAATTTCTCTCATCTAGACTACTAATTAAAAACAAGATCTTGTTAATAAAGAAAGATCAACACCCGCCTGGGAATAAGATCTGGTCAGAAAAAAAAAAAAAAAGGTTATGTTGTCAGGTTGCTAATTTAATTGCAACTTTGTTTGACTTATACATATGTGATTGTATTTCATTGATCTTCCATTGTAGTTGGCAATGCATTTAACACTTTTTAAGTAGATTGAAAATTTAAGCACATTAGTTCATCAATATTAGTGTTGATACTGTGCGTGTTAATCAGATAGTCTATTACAAATTGTATTGCAGGACCATGTTTGAGAGCAGAGCGTTTTGTGGTATTTTGAAATGGCCCGAAATCTTCCGGATGCAGACTTCTGTAAGTCAAAAACTGACTTTATATGCATGTTTTTGAAACGTTTTTGACCATTTTTGCTGCATGCTTAGTGATTGTTTCATTGGGTACTTCAACAATATGACTTGAGAATTTTTGTAGCACTAATGTTTTAAGACAAGTGGCTCGTGGAATATTTTTTTGTGTCGCAGGATGGCTACTGGGAGTTGAGCACTGGATTGGGCATGTGCATCAATATTGATCTCGACGGCTTTGCCAACGTGTTCCTCGAAAGTAAAGGCATCCGCTCACTCGGTGAGATCCACTTTCTCCTCGGCGTTTAATGGAGGCTAACTCATTAACCTTCCTCATAATTACACACAAATCAAGTTTGGATTGGTGGGATATTTTAGCCCTTTTAATGACTTTTTTTTTTTTTTGGTGCGGGCTAGGCGTAAAGGCCCGTGCGGACATTCTGAGGCTCCTGGCGACTCTTCTGGTCCTGCAGCTGATGCGATTAGAGAAACTTCCAGAAGGCACTTTGCTGCGCACGCTCTTCTGTCTGAAGGATACTCCCGTCAGGTGAAGCTCACATCGTGATCATCTCAATTAAAAAGCTCAAAATTCACCTCCATTCCCTTTTTCAATTTAAAACTCATCGAAGCCCTTTCAGCTTGTTAATGTTCTCCAATCTGTCTTCCTCCATGAACGCAAACCGTGTTGAATCAAAATAAAATACTTTGATTTACTTAAGTAATAATAATAAGTATTTTTGCCCATATTCCAACATCTTATAAAGCAACTAAATCCTAATTACTTCAAACAGAAAAAAAAAAATCATGGAATGATTAATCGACTAAATTAATCGATTATTTAAATAATTATTTAGTCCTTTCAGCCCACTTTTGTGACATCGCCTTGAAATGATATTTTAAAGGTTTGACATTGAGTATGTCATTCAATTATTTTTTTTGTCACTGCAAAGCAGACCGCCCCATTGGTGTGAGGTGAAGAAGGCGGTCGACTGGGCCAGCTGGGCAGACCGCCAGTACCCGTGCATCTGCAGTCGCCTGGAGTTCGGTTTCACGTGGGAGTCGGCTACCCGCCAACTGCTGGGCTACGACAACTTTACCTTCTTCACGCCTCTCGGCGGCCTGCCGTTGAAGAGGAACATGTCCAACGCCCCTGCCACTCTGGTTGTCCACTGATTCTTGTCAGAACACACTTTTTCAAATATTTTGCATCTGCTCTTATGCTCTCACACAGTTTTCCAAATAAGATACAAAGTGTGCATGTTTCAAGCGGTTTTTTCACTCCCAGTTGAGGTTTACTGTAGAAATTCATTTAGAATCTCTCATTTTAATTTGTTTTACATTTTGTTTGGCTGCCATATTGTTTTGATGGTTGGATGTGAGATATTTGTTTTCTTGTAATTTTTTACTCCCTTTGCACTAAATATTTTGAGAATGTAATGATTTGTAATGGATTAAAATGTAGGTATAAATATTGATTGTAAAATTAAATTGGACCATTTACAGATTACACCATGAATTATTTAGGGATTATTTGAGGGTTAATGCCATTTTTTTTTTGTGAATTCATAGGTTTTTGTTTTCTACTGCTTTTATTCATCACATTTGCATATTCATTCTTACATGATTTATATATCTTTCTTCATAGGTAAGTAATTCGGACCAATGTTGCGTTTTGTTTAAAACAAAAATCACCCTTGACCCTGTATTGTTAATCAGACCTCCTTGCTGTACTAATAAATGTGGACAAAATTCAAGCCTTTTCTTTATAATACTGGCATTTATTTCAGATTAAAGCACAGTGTTGATGTACAAACTGCGGATAATGTACTTGCTGTGAAAACCCGTGGAACGTAATACGACTTTAAACGGACAATGTAATATTTAGTGACGTTTAGTGGTGAACTAATAGAATGCAATGACCTAAATTCAAAGCGCGTGCCTCTCGAAGCGCGCGCACACTACAGTGCCAGAGAAAACATACGTCGCGAGCCTATCACAATGTCGTCAGCAATGCTGCAGGGGAACTTTAATGACAAATTACTTTTAGTATTCGCATAAGTGACGAAGTTATTAAGTGCATTGCGCGATTTTACACAGTGTAATAATTGATCCGATGCAATTGCGATTCGCTATTTTTGTCCCATTTTAGTGTCCGGTATAAAAAGATGGCGGTGAGGCATGACGACATTCTGTAAGTAAGGCTCGACTTCTGCATATTATTAAATTTGATAGTGGGGGTTTGAAATGACTGAAAATTGATGATTCAATGCTGTTTGCACATCGTACCAACAGTGGGGGGTGGTTGGAGCATTTTCGTTTCGTTTATTTCAAAGGTGGAAAAAAATGTTTGCCACTTACTGTCGACTTTAATGAATTACTTCTTCTGTATTAATGACACATATGGGGAGGGGGGTTTGCAATCCTTACTGTTGCACTTAAATACTAGTCCTGTAGATGGCAGTATTGTTTAAAATACAGTATTTCTATCCTTCCGTCTGTTTAAATCATCTCATCAATTTTTATCTACGTTACACATATTGTTACAATTTAGCTTTGAAAACCTTTAATGCTGTGTTGTTTTAATAGGTACAAATGTAGTATTTAATTACTTTTATACAAACTGTTCAGTCTCTACTTCCTGCACTCATGTGTGCAATTAAATATCAATCAATTTTCTATAAACTTGCCTTCCTCTTCTTCTTCATCCCCCTCATCCAAGCTGAGGACAATAAAGCAGACATAGCAGGGTCATGTCACATGCAGCATCATAAAATATTATGCTGCTCTTCCACTCAGATGCTATTCTGTTCAGGCTAACTCATAATAAACAATGCCACGTTATAAAAAAATAAAAAATGGAAGGGCTAGCAGTTTTCAACAGCATTTATACTTAACGGCAAACGTGGAAGCTGCTTACTGTAATAATTGTCTATAATTGGTGTTGAACGTGAGCCAATTATCAGAATCATATAACAGCCAGCCTGACAGTCCTATGATGTAATCCCGATGAGGTCATCGAAGCCAGATTGAATGAAGTCATAAAGGCTGATGTTTGGTCAATGAAGGCGCCATGTGCATTCATGAAGGCTGTGTTTTGAGTTTTAAAAGCTCACTCCCAGTCATGAAGGCTTATGTTTATAAATCACCATCCACATACAATATTGTCATTTGCATGTCAGTAAAATTTGTCACCATGCGAGTACCGGAAAGAATGACCTTAATCAGACAGGGTAATCGATGTTTAGCACACTTTAAGACAAGGAGATGGAATCAGAAAACATCTCAACGGCATCTACTGAAAATTCAAATGTACCTACCTCAGATGAAAAAATGGACTATGTCAGGCTGTCTTCTCCATTTGGGCAAATGTGTAGAAGTGATCAGGACCAAGAAGTGCGACGAATAAGGAGCTCTCAAAACTCAAAATACCAGATCGGTTCCACAGCCTCCTCCCCCGTCGAAATATACTTGAATGAGGAACTCCAGGCTGCAATAAAAACCGCTTCCAAAATCGTGTATGAAGGCATGGTTCAATACGTTGATTTCAAAGGAAATGTAAGTGTGGCATCCAAATCCTCAAGATCATCGCCCTACGATGAGCCGAAGAGAGGTGTGTCACTGGTTGCCCCTTTGGAGGGGTTATATCCTGAGGATAGTGATTTGGACCTATCAGCCGCTGAAATCATCAAATCATCATCCCAAGAGGAACACATAGAAGAACCATTTTCTGTCACCAGGGTGAGCCCCACTGGGCAAGAATTAGATCACAAGGTTGGCACGCCAACAGAAAATGTCTTAGAGGAGCAGTACAGTGAAGCCGGACTATCTTTGGACTCTACTTATCTGGAGTCAGATGCTCTCGAGGTTGATCATAACTTAGATGAGATGACTCCATTGAACCTCTTGAGTTCATCACCACGAGAGGAGCCGGATGGGGAGGAAGCACAACTCCCAGCCTCTGCTTGTCAGTCAGACGCTGAAGAGGTTGATAGAGATGCGGATGAAGAGATTATATTAACATCTTGGGGTGATGGGAATGCAACACCACCTTCTTACTCCACTAGCCAGGGATTTGATCCCTTTTCCGTTGGCAGTGATGTGGATGAAGACAAACCATCCATGAGTAAATCACCAAAGGAGGAGCAGTTTAGGGAGAAAACGCCATCCCCAACTTCTTGTCAACTCTCAGATGGTGTGGCGCTTGATAGTAATGTGGAAGAAGAGAAACAATCGAAATCCTTAAGTCTGTCACCTAGGGATGGGGATGCAACACCACCTTCTAGCTCTACTGGTCAGGAGTTGGATCCTTTGGATGCTGCCAGTGATGTGGATGAAGAAAAGCTATACTTGAGTCAATCACCAAAAGATGAGCACTATGACAAAACACCCCCAACCTCTCCCATGATGGTTCAAGAGCCTCCGACTGACGTGAATGACGAGAATCCATCTAAACCTTTGAATCGATCACCCCCGACCTCTCCCATGATTGATCAAGAGCCTCCGACCGATGTGAATGACGAGAATCCATCTAAACTTTTGAATCGATCACCCCCAACCTCTCCCATGATTGATCAAGAGCCTCCGACTGATGTGAATGATGAGAATCCATCAAAACCTTTGACTCTATCACCTATAGGTGAGCAATATGACAAAACATCACCTTCTCCCCCTATTGGTCGAGAGTTTGAACCTCTGGAGGTTGACTGGGCGGCTGTGGATGAAGAGAGATTTACAAAATACTTGAGTCTATCACCTATAGCTGAGCAATATAGTGAAGAAGGACTAACCTCTCCCTCATTTTGTCAAAGTTTTGAACATCAGGAGGTTGAGAGCGACATAGACGAAGAGAAAGAATCAAA
The DNA here is from genome assembly GCF_054491065.1 of Syngnathus leptorhynchus. Lineage (NCBI taxonomy): Eukaryota > Metazoa > Chordata > Actinopteri > Syngnathiformes > Syngnathidae > Syngnathus > Syngnathus leptorhynchus. The sequence continues at coordinate 6,644,570 of NC_141203.1, forward strand.
ATCCTTGAGTCCATCACCAAAAGATGAGCAATATGGAGAAACCCTACCACTCTCAAACTCAAGGAGTCCAAGTTTTGAACATCAGGGGGTTGACAGCGAGGTAGCCGAAGAGAAAGAATCCAAATCCTTGAGTCCATCACCAAAAGATGAGCAATATGCAGAAACGCTACCACCCTCAAACTCCATTGGTCAGGATCTTCTTGATGTCCTCAGTGATGTGGATGAAGAGAAACCATCAAAATCCTGGAGTCCATCACCACCCGGTGAGCATTCTAGTAATGCAACATCACCCGCTACCTCTATTGGTGGAGATTTTGAACCTCTGGAGGTTGAAAGCGTTGTCGATGAAGAGAAACCATTGAGTTTATCACCAAGAGAGGAACATGATGAGAATGTAACGGCAACCTCTATTTCCACGGATCACGCTCATCTGGATGTTGATATTGACTTAGCAGATCAGAAAAGGGATGGAACTCCACCTTGGAACTCCACTCAGGAAGTAGCTCTTGTGGAGGTTGATAGTGACTTGGTTGAGGAAAAATCCTCAGAATCATTGAGCCCTTCACAACCGGAGGAGCAGGAAATGGGTGAATCTCCACACCACTTAGTTTTCTCAGAGTTCGATGCTGAAAAGGAGCTTGAGAATGTTGTGTCAAACTCCTTAAACGCATCACCACGAAAGAAGAACAGCAATGGAGGATCTCCTGAAAGTGATCTGGTTTCCCACCAAGATTCAACACTTGAATTCACAGGACATGGAAGCCACTCTCCAGGACATGGAAGCCATTCTCCAGAGTGTTGCAATGATGCAGATAAACCAGACTCAAGTTCACCTCTTCAAGACTTACTTCCAGTGGCTGATGATAGTGGTGTCATACTCCCTGAATACGACCACGAGGATTCAATTCCAGAATCTTTCAAATCAAAGAGCAGCTCTCAATCCTCATCTCCCTCCTTAGCGTGCTTAGAGGCAGACATCAGGCCTACCTCCACTTCCATCTGCGAGGCCTCTATTCACGAAGATGACATCACACCAAATGAAGACACTGCATACGAACTGAGGCCATGTCTATCCATAGAGCAGCTTGCGGATCTAGCTGACACGTTTGAGGATTTTGGGAAGGAAAACTTCAATAAACCAAGCCCACATGACGAGATACTTTTAGTACAAGAGCTGTCACAAAACACAAGTCCTGTATCGCCCGGGTTCACCCAAGATCTCATTCCTGAGGCTACCACCTATCAAGATCTGCACATGGACGAAGATAGCATCAACGAGCAAACGGAGCAAGCACAGTCGTCAAGCCATCCACAGTTAACATCATTTCCGCAAATTCTAGAGAGGTGCTTGAGTGACGCAATGAAAACTTGCTCCAGCGCCATACTTCAAGCTCTACTCAATCAAGCGACGGAGTACTCGGCCGCTGCGAAAGTAGGCAAAGGGTCAAAACAAAGAAAGGACATTCCACAATTTCAAAAAAATGCCACAACTTCGGCTGAACAACAAGTGGATTCACGTTCAAAACATTTGGAACACAAGCGTTGCCAACGAGGAGCCTTCAGAGACATTCTCGGTGAGTATTTCTCCGCAAACATTCTCCAACACTTTTGATAAGTTATGTTAATTAGTCATACCAGAAGTGACGATGAGGAGTGTGAAAATGCCATCTGTTACAGATAAACATCCCGAAAAGGCCACGGCTGTCCCGGATAGTAATCCCGATGACGCCGAGATCCTGGCAGACATCGTACCGAAAAGTCAGATTTGCAAAGTTCATCCGATTGTAAACAAAATGGAGGATGACAGTGAACACCCATGTCCACACTATCTTTTTGAGGTTCCTAAAAATGAAAAGACAAACAAAGCCAACATTGCGCAGTCAACTACCAAAGAAAATGTGACTTATGAAAGCAACAAGAAAAGAGAGCACAAACGTAGGCCCTCAAAGGACTCAAAGAGAAGTCGAAAATTAAAAAACAGAGGGGTTCATAGTACCACGCTGGTATCCCAACAACAACTCCCGGTACTGGACGCAACTTGCCGGGAAAAAAAATATTTTCTGAAGGTAAAAAACTTCTTTGCCAGGATGAGGAGGTGCCAAGTGTGTCCCAAGAAATGGAAATTGTAAAGATAAAAAAAAATACAAAATTCTCCGTTTTCAAACAACTTTGTAAAATGATTTGGCGATGGTAAAACAAATAGCATAGCTCTTTTTAGTCATCAATGTCATACATGTTATGATGAGCTGGACCGTGAGCACTGACTACAGCAAGAACTACAGCATATTGATGAGTTTAGAAGGATTTCCTGGGAGGAAGACTTCAAAAAAAGTCACTGGAATATGAATATGGGCAAGTACAGAGTCAATATTTGCTCCGTAGCACTCAAACAAAAAGAAAAGAAAAACATGATCAGGCTTGGTTTCCCGCTCTCAAGGTGAAGAAAACCGATGTTCCTGCTAGTTTTCAGTTCCTCAATTTTGACCATTTTTGAGCAGCTGAAAAGGAAAATAAAACTTTCCCCCCATCTGTCTACCTTGTTGTGTTTTTTTTTGTTGTCCCTTAACTGCTGCTACTTTATTTTACAGCTATTTGGCTCTAGCTGGTGTTACAAGTTACGATTCTAGTAGCTGGTCAGCCAGGATTTTTTCACTTCTCACCATTCATCGGCCACACACATTTGTCACCAAAATAAACTAGTTAGTCCCGCTAACGCAGCTACAAGGCCGGGTCATCCCATAAACCCGCCCTGACTGTGTTGTGGCAACACCACCTCGGAGAGGTCAGAGTGTTTACCTGCCGTCCCAGCGGGCAAACACATGAGCTCTGAGGTTGGACCATGTGGTCGATGATGAGCCCGAGACAGCAAGTCTGTCTGCTTAACTGAGTTGCCAGTAAGTGATGTCAAACATTTTCCGGCTTCAAAGCTCTTTATTCTAAAACAGTCTTTGATTTTGACATAATGCAACAGCCTAAAATCAATGCCAAATAAAGAGATGAGTGAGTGAGCGAGCGAGCGAGCGAACGAACGAACGAATGAATGAATGAATGAATGAATGAATGAATGAATGAATGAATGAATGAATGAATGAATGAATGAAGTTACTGTTGCAGACTGTTGAACGAAATTATCACACAGTGAGCCATTCATTTGGGGAAAGCCTTTATTATTACAATTAAATTTGAAACATTGTTTCAGACTGGCATCTGGAATGGATGGATGGATGGATGGACGGACGGACGGACGGACGGAGTCACGTCACACTGTACTGTATACCTTTAGAGTGTTTTAGTAGTGTATGATTAGGTAATCTCGTTTTTTTTTTATTGATTTCCCCTTTCACGCAAATTGTGCTTGGTGCAATTGTCAGACGGTTCCTCATCCGACTTGGCTGAGACAGCTCGGCACATCGGTTTGCTGCTCAGCCCCGATAAAGCGGCCAGACAGTGACTTCCTCCCCCTTTTCGGAGCGTGGCTGGGGTGCTTTTTTTTTTTTTTTTTTGAGGGGGGCTGTCTGTTTTTCTTCAACCAAAGCAAGAACCGTTTAAGGGCGTCATGACGGCACCCGGTATGCCACCGGCCTTGTCCGATAGGCCTGGGAATCGGGAGACATGTCGGATTTTACCCGAGAATATGAGAGCAATGGGGATACGGCACGAGAGCGTCTAAAGACCTCCTCTGTGGGCTGCTAATAGGAACACTAGCATTAGCAGCCTTGGAACGGAGCTAACGGAACCAGCCCATCGGTCTTCGGCGTAGGACATCGCCGCTTCCAACACTGCGAGCCATGGTGTCAGCACGCTAAACGTAAGGGCAGAATTATTATTTTCCTCAGGTTTCGTCTCCCTTGAATGTAACAAGGTATGTGGGATATTTTTAATCATCGGGTATAAGCCCCTCGCGAGCTAGCAAGGTAGCTAAGCTAGTCCGCTAATCGCCCGGACCAGAATTGAACCGTCAACGAATGAACTCGTGAGGAGACGTCCGTCATACGACGAAATATACACGACTGTGCTGCATTCCGTGTTATCTCACACGGCTGTTATGTTGTCACGCGGTGGTTAAATGTGTTGGTATTTTAAAAAAGTAGTGACTCGCGTAATGGTTACTAACCCATCGACTGAACGCTTGGACTCAAACGTCTGCTTTGCATGCACTGTCACGATGAGCGTTTAAACCTCAAACTGCCACAGAAGGCGTTTGGCTCAAATCCATTCATCACCCGCGCCAACATCTGCATCTATCTATCTATCTATCTATCTATCTATCTATCTATCTATCTATCTATCTATCTATCTATCTATCTATCTATCTATCTATCTATCTAGTTGGTCGGTCACAGTTGGCTTGACTTGTCTGTAGCGACTGCAGGAAAAGGGCACATTCTAAGGTTGATGCAAATGAAGTGTCAAGTTTGTTGTTTATTATTTGTTGCGTTACATCTAATGCAGCGATTCATATTTTCCTATGCTACAGTAATAAAAGCTTAATGTCGCTTAATGTTCAAAAACCGGGATCGGTCATCATCAAAATCCATGTGCACATCTGTACTCAAGTCCACTTCGACTTCTAAAAATATTAGAACCATTACCTCAGTATTTGGGGTTTTATGGACAAGAAGCCCCCCCCCCCCAAAAGCCGAATATCACATAATATCTGCAAATGAGTTGTCACACAAATTTATGTGACCTCAAAGCACAGCTATGGTAAATGAAATGCGTCCACATCGCAGGTAACAGGTATCAAAGAAAGTACGCTCAAGGGCGACTAACCTGCATGGTTTAGACGTTTGCTTTCTCCAACCCACCTGATTGAAACGATAACTTAATCAACAAGCTCTGAAGATAATCATGATAAAAAGTGGCACTTTGTTGCATTGTATCAGCGGCTGATTTTCGAGCGCAGACTCCGCCATACCTGGTGCAGGTTTGGGTTAAACTCAAATAGGCTTATCTCTAACCGCTTGCTCATTAAAGAGGAAGTCAACCCCAAACTTTTCTTTGCAATGGAATCTGTGCAGCCCAACTAGCTGAAACTGTTGTGATTAATGTTTTGTTTGTGGAATATGAATTTCACATTTTGCCACTTGCTGTTGACCTAAAATTGCACCAGAGTTGCCACGTCACAGCTCAGCTACAGAAAATCTGGTGAGCCGTGATCGGTTATGACCGCCACGTAACTGTGATGTCATTTTCAGTCGACAGCAAGTGGCAAAATGGCCGCCGCACCTGAGATGAGAATTTTGCTACATAAGTCATAATCCACAAACACAATATTAACCAGAATACCATGTTTATACTAGTGAAGGACACGAACAACATATTGCAAAGAAAACGATTGGGTTGACATCCTCTTTAAAAATATTAAATATGTGTTTCTGGTCGTTGCTTTGCTAATTGTTGCAATGCAGCTTTGTGGTTTCCTTTTGTCCAACTTGTGTCTATTATCCAGCAGTGATATGCACACATGACATCTCGTTGGACCCAACATTGACAAAAAGTGATTGGCCTTCAAATTCCCGATTGTGTCAAACCTATCCTTACTTTGTATCTTAACGGGTTATTTATTCATTTGTGTCTTGCAGAATGGTGATGACGCTTTACCTGCTCCCAAGTCAGTCCTTCACTGAGGGATCATTTCCTCTTTTGGCGTTTGGACTTGGCAGCCCAGGCATGAGATAATAAAGTCAAGCAGCTGCAACAAACGACACCTGCGGCGCTTGTGGAGGCTGCCGCACCTCTTCCACCCGGCCCGTATTCTTCCCCATCCGTCCCGGTGCTTTATAGTCCTTCAGCAGCCCTCGACATGACCACGCCAGCGCTTTTACCGCTCTCCGGGCGCCGTATACCGACGCTGTCGCCGGGTGCCTCTTCCTTTCCGCACCACCGCGCTACCTTGAGAATCTCTGAGAAGTTCATCCTGCTGCTCATCCTCAGTGCCTTCATCACTCTGTGCTTCGGCGCTTTCTTCTTCTTGCCTGACAACTCCAAGCACAAGCGCTTTGACCTGGGCTTGGAGGACGTACTCATTCCACACATTGAGTCGCCCAAAGAGGGAAAACATGTTTCTGGACAGGTGATCATACACAGTCAGGGAGGACATGATGAGCATCGACACAGGTACGTTTAAATCTCTTATTCTTGCTTTAACTCATAACTTTGTGAGTTGGTGGGGCAAATACTTTACCAAGGTATTCAACACACTCTTACACCGAGATGTGGCGATGGCCTGAATTACTTTTTGAAAGCGGTGTTAAGAAAGGAGAGGCTAAGGTGGAAAAAAAATAGCTGGATTTTACAACAGCACCAATTTGCTGGTCCAATTGAAAATCGCTGTCCAATTTAAGACCCAAGATGGAGACTATTGCCTTTAGATAAGGTGCCAGATAGCCCAAAAACCTCAGTGCCATCCGGCTCTTGATTTCATTCAAAGAATACAAAAGTGGCCTCAACGAGAAAACGTCTTTTATTGTTCCGCAGACATAGATCTGACAATCATCCGCATAGCAGTGGAAATGAATCCAAAGTTCACTTGGGGGTTTCTGTTCCGCTTTCATTAGGTATCACTATTGTACAGAGACCAAGCACTGCTTTTGTTGTTGCTGTTTCATAATAAGTTCCATTTCTTCGATTATCACCATCCTATTACAATCTCGTGTCCTCGAATATACCTGTCAAGCAAATCTTTATTTTTACAAATAATGCGTTGGTGAGCAATGCAAGCTGTGCAAGGAGTTGATGTGCGTGCGTACCACTATTTGACACACAACCTAAAGGTGAAAGTTGTTTGAAAAAAAAAAAAAAAATCCCATTGAAATGTTTATGTGTGTAGAGGAAAGTATAATTTTTTTAAATTGATCAGCCAATTAATTAATAAGTGGTATTTGTCTTTCTGCTGAAAATGGGTATCAGCAAAAAAGGCATCTCTGTCAGGCGTTACTCTGTACAGTTTACATCCTATTTTTCACATGCAACTCTGTCAAAGATTGTTTTTATTTTAAAGGGATACTTTATGGCAAAGACAATAATGGTGTAGAGAATTATGAAATTCATTAAGCACATTTTCAAGGGGCAGTGTCCAAGATTGCCCTTCATTTGGATTGTTTTTCTTTGCTCTTGACACATTTAATTAGATCATAAAGATACCTTTCTGGCCAGTTACACAGTTTATTTAATGTCAGGCTTGCTTGCCCTGTTTGTGCAAGATAATTATCTGAGGATATTTTCCTATTTTCCTTGCTTCTTATAGGGAGGACAAAGAGAGCCTTCGCGATAAGATTCGTGCCGACCACGAGCGGGCCCTGCAGGAGGCCAAAGAAAAGCTACGGAAGTCGCATGAGGAGCTACAGGCTGAAATTCAGACTGAGAAGAACAAGGTGTTGAAAGAGCTGAAGAAAAAGGACGCAGAGCCAAAGCCCTTGCCGCCCGTGCCCATGCCCAAGGTGGTGGGCGTTGGCGACGGCGAGCCTCTCGAGCCCGAGGTCAAGGAGAAACGGAACAAGATCCGGGAGGTCAGAAAATTACTTCTGTTCTTTAATCTCCTCTTACTTACTACGCAAATTTTTCAGTGTGATAAATCCACCATAATCAGGACGCGAATGGCTTAATGTCTAATGTCGCTATGACGTTTCAGATGATGAAGCATGCATGGGACAGCTACCGTCAATACGGCTGGGGTCACAACGAGCTCAAGCCACTCGCCAAGAAAGGACATTCTACAAATATATTTGGTAAGATTCCTGATAAAACTTACTTCAACATCACTCACCTTTGCACAAACCTTAGAAGTAAACATGCCCCCCTTTCACAGTCTTGTAAATAATCTCAGTCATTCTGGAAGACAGTCAATAAAATGCTATGTTTACACTTTCCCGGGGAGAGAAGTGTTTTGTCCGTGATAATTCAAGTTTAAATACCTGTTTAAATGGGGCTTATTCAAATTTGCTCTAGTTTTTCTTCTAATTGATATTGATACACATGACACAAAAGAATGATAAAGCTTCTAAAACTTCTTTCGTTGCTATTTTATACAGAAATGACCCCCCCCCACCCACACACACACACACACATTGGCTGCCTTCCGTATCGATTACAAGTATTTGACCCAGTTTGAGGTTCAACAAACACATCGAGTCCCTGATGTCACCTTTATGCGAGAGACTGGCCCACCCACTAAACATGCTCCTCATTGTTTCATTGCCCTTGGGGGGTTGCAGATCACGTTACGTTGATCACACCATGAATGACTCTCTGTCACACATGATGACCGAGTCATGCTCTCTGTTCCTCTATGTACAGTGATCTAGTACTGATACCACTAGTCGTAGGCGGACTCAATCTACCTGAAAGAATCACTTTTTTCACTCTTTGGTTTAATTTCCCTTTTAATTGTGGGCAAAAACAAAACAAATATGAGTTTCCTTATCTGTCTTGGGCAGGTAATTCTCAGCTTGGAGCATCCATCGTGGACGCCTTGGACACGCTGTACATCATGGGCCTGCATGAAGAGTTCAAAGATGGGCAGGAGTGGATTGATCAGAATCTGGACTTCAGCGTGGTGTGTATCTAACGCCAATTAATTCACAGCTCGATTATCCAGTGGTTCCAGAATGCTGCCCTTCCTTCCTTCCTTCCTTCCTTCCTTCCTTCCTTCCTTCCTTCCTTCCTTCCTTCCTTCCTTCCTTCCTTCCTTCCTTCCTTCCTTCCTTCCTTCCTTCCTTCCTTCCTTCCTTCCTTCCTACAATCTATCTATTTATTCTATAATCTCGCATCAAAATTAAAACATAGAATTGAGAAAGAGACATTGCAGAAATTAATCCAACGTTCGCTGGATCGTCACTGGGAAAGTCAAGCAAGGAAAGTTTCGAAAGGCTAGAGGGAGGGAGAGATTATGTGGAAAAGTGTCAGACCACATAGCGGAATAACAAGATATGCTGCTATCATTCTCCTACTATCTTTTCCTGTTTTTTCCAGAATGTTGAGGTGTCTGTGTTTGAGGTCAACATCCGCTTCATCGGCGGCTTGCTGGCAGCTTACTACCTCTCTGGACAAGAGGTCAGCACTCACCTGTGGTTCTTTATTGATAAATAATGATGTGACGGTTATTTTGTTGATCATTGATGTATTTAATTTCCATCTCTTTATTTTTATATTGTAAGAGTATATTTTGTAAATTGACAGTGCAGAAAATGTATAAACAGAATTTGTATCAGAAAATGGGCAGAAAATAATCATTTTTTCCGAAGTAAAAGCAATTTTTTTATTTTGATTCAACACAGATGATTGTTGTGATTGGCAGGCGACCAATTGAGGGTCTGCAGTTGACATGACGTAATACTGACTCGATTTGGCCCACTCCTATTAGTCAGTCACATTTAATGAATAATCACTCTTAAATTTGATCCAAATGACTCAATAGTAAAGTGTACACTGAACCGATCATCAGATAGTCTGCAAAATCGGTTGCAATGTCATAATCTGGTCAATCAATGATGTCATTGACCTTGGAGAAAACCTCACGAAACCTTGCTTACAATTTTTATCACCGTGTTTTAATCCACTTCTCTTGTCTCCTTTAGATGTTCAAGTTAAAGGCAGTGCAGCTTGCTGAGAAGCTTCTCCCTGCTTTCAACACCCCCACAGGAATCCCTTGGGCCATGGTCAATCTGAAGAGGTGAGTGATATTGTCAACGGTGTCAATCACATTCCCTCTCCAAAGGAGCGTGACACTTGATTTGATAGGAGACGTCTCAGCAAAGTGGTAATAACGTCCACATTTCTTCCCTCAGTGGTGTTGGACGGAATTGGGGTTGGGCGTCGGCCGGCAGCAGTATCCTTGCAGAGTTTGGAACGCTGCACATGGAGTTTGTTCACCTCACATACCTGACAGGAAACCCTGCCTACTACCAGAAGGTAACACTTAGGACGTACATAACTATTACTGCAGGAAACAAGACTTTCAGTAACAACCCAGACTAAACTTTGTCCATCCTGACATTCAATGTTTGTCTCTCAGCCGAGTAATAGCATACATTATCACTTACTAATGTCATATTAAAATTAAATAAAGATCTACTATGAAATGAAATTCATAATGTTTTGCAGGTAATGCACATCCGAAAATTGCTAGCCAAAATGGATCGACCGAACGGGCTCTACCCAAACTACCTGAACCCTCGTACAGGTCGCTGGGGCCAACGTGAGTGCACTTGATGTATTGTAGTATCGATTGATGTAATATTCTGGTTTTGGAAGTGAAGCAAGGGCTAACAGTTTTTCCACCTCACTGATCACTTTATGGCAGCTTGCTCAAAGACCTTACGTGTCCCTGCGTAGCGTCACACAATATTAGCAGCAAGTGAATGGAAACGATGGTGCACTCCGAGCTCATCATCCCAGACAGGCACGGCAGTGAAATATTTCAATATTTATGAATAAACCCAGAAAATGTCAATTGATTTTTTATTTTTTTTCTAGTCTGGACTCTGATGCATTCCCCAGCTGCTGCTAGCAAATGAGTCCAGCAAAGTTAACATTGAGGCTAACACAATCGCTATTATTCATATCAGCAGCGAAGAATAAATAGCAATGTGCACACAATTTCTGCTCCATCCATTTATCAGTCATATAGTGAAAATTAATGTGAATGTGAACATTTACACTGCAGGTTGATTTGTGTGCAGAGCTAGATTGTGCCCTTACAAAAAATTGTTTGGAGCCTTGAGCAGTGATGGACTTTAAAAGCTTGTGAAAGGCTGGCTCGGAAGGGCCTCGCTAAATCAAATTATTGAAAGTTTTCTTTGCTATCTACAGACCACACTTCGGTTGGTGGACTGGGGGATAGCTTTTACGAATACCTGCTAAAGGCATGGCTCATGTCAGACAAAACAGACACAGAAGCACGCAAGACATACGACGACGCCATTGAGGTATGACTCACGTTAGCATGTACACAAAGTCTATCTTATCTCAAATCTCTTAGTGCTAATGGAAGTTATGAAAAGTAGCTTACACTGCATCTGGCATTTATTCATAGAACTTTCCACATTTTGTCATGTTTCAGCATCATCCTAACCTTTCTTCTCAAAATTCTACACAATTCTCGGGTTACAACCAGTTGCACTAAATTACTAAAAGTAACTTAAATGACTTATTGCACACAAATTTCGCATTCACGGTCAAATATTTTGCAAATGTGAGTGCATGTGCCAACAAAATTAGGACATTGAAGTGGGGGTGCAAGATTGGGTGGGTTAGAATTTGAGGAAGAAATGATCTGATATATTCAGTTTTGATTACCAATTTCTTTTATAATTTTCTATCTGATATTAGGAACACTTCTCAGCATGATATGCAAACAAATTCAAATGTCTGCCTCCACAGGCAATCGAGCGCCACCTGATCCGCAAGTCCAACGGTGGCCTGACATTCATTGGTGAGTGGAAGAACGGCCACCTGGAGAGGAAGATGGGCCACCTGGCATGCTTTGCCGGCGGCATGTTCGCGCTGGGCGCGGACGGCTCACCCGACGACAAGGCTGGCCACTGGCTGCAGCTTGGCGCAGAGATCGCACACACTTGCCACGAGTCGTACGACAGGACAGGTAAGTGATGCCACCATATATATTTGCAGTCGTCTTCTTCCGCTTCCAGTTCTTCTTCTCCTTTCTTTTGACAATTGGCCAGTACTTCTGGTGCATTTCATGCCATAAAGATCGTGGCCAATAAAAATCTTGAGGTAAATGTTACATTTCGGTCAAAACCCATATAGGATATCGAATGATATATTGTGCAGTCCTAGTTTGAACCAAAACATTTCATATTTTGTTCAAGCAATACAACACCAATTCAACATACTTGAGCCAGTTTGGCATTGCAAATGAGTATGTGTTCTCAAATTACTTACCTGGATTAAGAAACATTCTATAAAAAAATAAATAAAAAGAAACATTTTAAAATGCCATTGTGCCCCCGCCACCCCTAAAAAAAAAAAAGTTGTTGTAATCACTCCCAAAATTTACAGCAGCTCTCAAAAGTATTCGCCCCTGCCCCTCCTCAGCAAAGTCTTTTTCCTTGCTCTTATAAATTAACTGAAATAAAAGACAGTGGTTCTTATGGTCCAAGGATTCAAAACAAAATGTTCTCTTTCAAATTGTACTGTACTGTGTTGTGTGTGTTTTTTTAAATTATTATTTGACAGTGACAATCAAAATTAGACAATGACCATCTTTCCCCCTCCAGTGGTGAAGCTGGGCCCTGAAGCATTCAAATTTGATAGCGGGCTGGAGGCGGTTGCTGTGCGGCAGAACGAAAAGTACTACATCCTACGTCCCGAAGTCATCGAAACCTACTGGTACATGTGGAGGTTCACCCATGACCCCAAGTACCGCCAGTGGGGCTGGGAAGCAGCACAGGTACCTGCCTCATAACCTTAAGAACAAATGTGCTGCAATAATGGTAGCTGTGCCCACTATGTCAATGTGGTGACATCACAATGTTGTACAGAGCCTGTGGTTTAAACAAAGTGACATAATGGCATACATATTCCAAATAATGACAAAAAATGCATAAGTAATTGGTTTATTTACACTTTACTTTGCACAAGAAAACTTGTATTTAAATGTCATTTTAATTCTGACTAAATGTATCTTCTATCGCCCCCATAGGCCATCGACAAGTACTGCAGGGTGAGCGGAGGCTTTTCAGGCGTGAAGGACGTCTACTCTTCGAACCCGACATACGACGACGTGCAGCAGAGTTTCTTTCTGGCCGAGACACTCAAGTAAGCTCCTTGCTAATAGACTGTTGAGTGCATGCCAAAGAAATAGGTGGCGCTGTATCATATTGCCTTTATAACATATATGGGGAAAAAAAATTAATAGCATGCTAGGCCTAACTGTTATGTCTTGCTAACATCTCGGGCATACTTGTGAGCAAATGCCTTTCACATGCATTTTTTTTTTTTTAACAAACATATTAAGGTCCATTGACAGTTATAGTTCATCACTCTTGTAACTCACGGGTGTGTGGTGTTTTTTTGTTTTTTTTGTTTTTGCTTTTTACTTGTCGGCCAGGTATCTCTACCTGCTGTTCTCTAGCGACGACTTGATGCCACTGGAAAGTTGGGTCTTCAATACGGAGGCCCATCCGCTTCCTGTGCTCCACCTAGGCAACATCACCCTGCCGGGCAGCGAGCCAGCCCAGCAGTAAAGGCCCCCCCCGTTCGCTAACAAACACCTGACTGATTTTTATCAGGTTCTTCAGATGTGGACCATATCGGAGCTTGAGAACTCCCTGAAAACTCTGTTACCCCCAGAGTGGACCATTTAATTTTTGTTCCAATGTTTGGTGTTTGTTTGACCAAACTCTTTATCTTTCTCTCTTTATTGGGGACACACCAGTTGAATCCAAACTTTAGTTTCATGCCACAATTTTGGCGGCCATCTTTTTGGACAGGTGTGGATCCTTCAGAGCGGACAACAGAGCAACAGTTTGACTGGCTTCATCATCGGTCCAGCTAAAAATATCACCGCCTACTCAAAACAGAAAGGAAAAAAAAAAAAAACCTGCTGCTACGCTATGATTGGATGCTGCTTTTTTTTCTTACCTTGCCCACTTTTTATTTTTATTTTTAAATGTCCTTTTTTTTCCCCATCTTTTGTGTGCTTCATCTGTTTCAACTTGTGCAAATCTCATGATGAGGATGAGCAGAATCAGTCGCTCAATCGTCTGACTCTTTGGCCGCTCGCTGCCTTCATTCATCATTCAAATGCTTCATCACCTCCTGCCTTTTTAGCCATAAAATATATGCTATCATCAGCATTCTGAAATGAAGTAAATCTAATTTGAGGTCCTGTGGTCTGGTTTTCCATCTTTTCCTGAATGTTGTGTTAAATCTTAAAGTTGGCTTGTTCGTGGGTTTACAGTATATTCATCGGTCCTGACTTTCTCACACTGAATTTTTCTTTTGCGCCAGGATGATTAATTGCATTTATAATGTACTTTTGTTCCCCGAATTTGTTACAATGAGCTCAAAAAGATCTCCTGTGAAAGCTGACAACTTTGGCCAATCAGTTTTGTGATGTCCAATATCCGGTTATTGATACAGTTTGGATCATGGATCGTTTAAGCGTAAACGAAAAAACTTTCTAATCAGATAAATTTGTTGCCTTATAATAGTTTGGTCATGAATAAACTAACTTAAAATGATTGCTTTATCATAGTTCAATCTAATTTGTCAAGAAATTTTAAAATCACTCTCCTAAGTGACTTTGTAGTTGCTTTGGCAAAACCTTGATTACAAATTTGAAGATTGATCAGAATTTTGCAACAATTAAAGTCCAACTAATCAATATATCATATAAATTAAAATGTTAATAATTGATTAACCGATTAATATAAAATTGTCCAAATTCTCACAATTTAGCTTCTCAACAGTAAATATTTTGATTACGTTCGTCCTCCGTGAATGTACACTTATCTTTGTATTAAGTCAAAATAAGGTTTTTGCAAACTTATGCTTCTACTTCAAAAGACAATGATCAATATTTTTGCCCATCTTTTGACATGTTATGGACCAAAGCAGTGATTGAATATCAAATTTGAATATTTAATTCAGTCAATTTGAAATGTCCTGTTTTTGAATACTAGTTGAAATATCAAGTCAAATATTAAAACAATTGTTAGTTGCAGACCTAATTGAGTTGCAATCAAACTCAGAGATGGTTGTATGCAGATAAATCCTGAATTGTGCATAATCCTGATTTTTTTGTTTTGTTTTATTCTTTGCTGTTTAAAATATTTTGACTGCTTAAGCCTTATCGTCTGTCGTGACGCAAATGTGCCATTGCCATGCTCTTTTACTTTCTGACATTGTGATATTTTTTATGGGGGGGGTGCTAAAAGTTTAGAACTGTGATGTGAAGCAGATTAACAGAAGACTGAAATGACGACGCCGGTTCAATTAAAATGCTTATGGAATTTTCTGAATTTTTTTTGTTTTGTTTTTTGATGCAGACTGAATTGAGCCATCGTTTGACGCTGTAAAAAAAAAAAAAAAAAGACCAAAAAAAAAATGAACTGCTACACATTGTCGCTTTTCAATGAAAAGCATGTATCCTTAGATGTTCTGAGTTTTGTTGTTGTTGTTTTTGTTTTTTTATCCCAAATATGACAAATGACCTTTCCTCGCGTATCAGATAAAGAGGGGGATAAAAAAAAAATCTAAATTCTGAGAAATATTTCTTTTCAATAGACGGCGATGTCATGCATTATTAGGGTCCTTGTTTGCAAATGTAAACTTGAGGTATTTTTGTTGTTGTTGATTGTTAAATTATTATTATTTAAAGTAAAACAAACTCCAGTATTTCTTAATTTGGAGGAAGTGCATCAATTTTGGCCAGATAATATTGGGACATGTTGAGTTTCATTATGTCACTTTCCTCCGCATCATCGCTTTCAGAATCCCGTCAATCATGTGGCTGGTGCTGACCAGCCAATGAGTGACTGTGTTCTCTATTTGTATTTTTACTTAACTACTAAGAAAAAAAGTATGTGTAAATATGTTTAAAAGTCAGACACATTCAATAAAGTTGTTGCTACAAGTGACGATCGGGAACCCGATGTCTTGTTTCAATTGTGTAAATGTTAGTTTTGGTGAATCTGTGATGTTTGTCTTGTCTCGTCAAATACACTTAGTTCAATTATGTTGTCCTTTATTCAAGCTCCACTTTGACCCCAGGAGATGAAAAAAAAAAAATATCCCGAAGCCATTACTCCCCCCCCCCCCCCCTCAATTTCAGTGTGTAGTTTCAAAGTTGTCATAGTGTACAAACAATCGTCCCTCAATGAAAGGCATCGGCTAGCAGATGCTCCATCCAATCAGCAGTGAAAATGCCGATTTCTCTTATGACGTAAGATATGCCGACAGGTGTGTTACCATGCGGACTTTCCCACAGCGCTTTTTCACTATATCCTCCCTGCAGAGGATCATCTGTCCTACAAAATTTATGAGCAGTTCAAATCCAGCCCTGAATCCAAATTTGGTCATGTATGTGAATCCCCATAAATGACCCTCTGGAAAATGTTTTTGTATAGCAACAAGAAATTTGACTTTATCAACTCACGCGCTAATCACATTCTGAATTATGATGTTGATGATTGTATACTTTCTTCAAGTTGCTTCATGCACTATCTTGTCATGAGCGTGGAGCACGAGGGAGAGTAAAGATGAACACAAAGGAAATGATGTCAGAGGAAGTTGTGAGCTGTTAGTGGGCCTGACTCAGTCACTGAGAACAGATAAGATCGCAGTGGAATCATTAATGGATTACTTTGTGTTTGCATGTGGACGTGTGTGTGCGTGTGTGTGTACTGTTTAACGTGTTAATGGCGGTTGGTTCTGCTAAATCGGAACAAACAGAAAAGCAACAAAAAAAAAAAAGTGACCTTTCGTTTCACATTTCTAATCCCATTGGAAATAATGTCAATTCAAATTAACCTATTCCAGATTCAAACTGTGACTATGTTAAAATCATCTTGAAATGTGATGCCAATGTTTTATTACATTTTTTATTGACCATGCCCAAATGGTATGTTCCAGGTTAATTTTGACCCAGAACAAACTGATCCTCATAAATGTCTATATCAAATGAACAACTGGTCTTTTCAGAACTATGAAACATTTTAACGTTCTATTTCCCTGAAAAACAGTTAATGCCTTCTGTTCCGTATGTATTATCATCTTTTGTTGTTTTGCTCCTTGTTTTCAGTTTCCTCCACTAAGATTTAAAATCTTATTAATTTAGCTCCACTGTAAACGAACCTGTGTAAAAGAATGTCATTTAAAAAAACATTTTTTTTGTGTGGTATGGGTCCATTTAGGAAAAGTCTTCAATTTTCAGGATGGAAATTATATTTTGGGTATTTTTAATGCTGGTAAATGGCAAAATCAGTCAAAATTGGAGGGAATACACTAATGTGATATGAGGCTTCTAAAAAATGAAACTTAATGTCAACTAAATGTATTTTGTATTTAGTTTCAGATGAACGCAATGTTGGATGAATAGTTTCTGAGTATTTTTATTGCATTAAAGACATCACAAGCAACCTTCACCGCAGGGATTTCCCATCGGTAGCTTCCTCTTCTGCTGACTCACAACTGATGTAGAAGCCCCTCTTTTGGTACCACCACCCCCATAGACACACACACACACACACACACACACACACACACACACACACACACACACACACACACACACACACACACACGCACACACACACACACACACTTTCATTGCTAGTTTCATGTTACCGTTACGAAGAGGAGGATGTTCTTTCAGTGTGACTCTTATTGACGTACACATTACACAACAACATATTTCCTTTTCACCGCAAAGAAATGGCAAAATATTTTCAGGCACAGCCAATAACTCAAGTACACTTTTTATTCAATCATATTCAGCCTGTTATCAATTTATCATATGATGACCAGGTGGATATTTAAAAAAATAAATGAATAAAATTAACAAAATTCTAATCCTGTCTTGAAAGCCTAATTTCTACGTCCAGCCCTTGTTGGAAACCTTTAACTTGGTTTGAAACCTCAATTTGCAATCCTAATCCCAAAATCCTAATTAGACCAATTTCAAACTGTAACACTGATATGAAAGCCAAACCCATCCTGGAATCCTAAATTGAAAGCCTAACGCTGTCTTGAAATCTTAATTTGAAACATTCATCCTAATTTTAAATTACCGTAATTTATAAAGTAAAGTCTCTGACCCTGTTTTGAAATCATAATTTGAAACCTTTAAACACAATTTGAAACTCTCACCAGTGATCTAATCTCGACTCTGTTTAAAACCTTAATATTACATTTTATCTCAAGTATAATCTATATTCTTTTGATAAAATCCTCAGGAAAGTTGGACTCGAACTCAGAATACTTGCACTGAGAGACGTACAGATCTCAACGTACCGCATGAATCAACTGAAATTGTGCAAACCAAATTCTTGAAGCTTCTGTGCAAATTCAACGGATAATTTTTGGGGAATATTTCCTCGCTATTTTCAATAGATGACTGTAATAATAATTTTAAAAAATTAAATGAATTTGAGAAAACGCCAACTAGAGCGTAAATTTGGATCCTCTGCTCCGGTCACCTGGCAACACAAAACACAGATGGCCAATCAGCGGGCTCATACGGCGCATTGATACAAACGAACTGAGCAATAAAGTTCCGTTTGCATAAATTATACAAATAAATTATTCAATCCAATAATTTATTCGAGTTGTTTTTATTTAATTTGAAGACGTACGATAGAAAAATAACATATGAAAGAATAGAAATTAAGGAGGACAACGTGGGACTGTGGGACTGCGGATGTTGATCTTCTTCGCGCTGTCGTGCCACGGTTATATATAAAGGCTCCACTGCCGACCGCTGGGAGGACGCTTATAAGAGCGAACTTTTTTGGTCTCGTCGCTTGTCCGTTACAGTCTGCGTGGACTTATGCTGGCTTCTGCGTGTGTATGAAGGAAATGTAACATCTTGGGCCACTTTTTACACCTCAACACACACTCCGAATGACTCCGTGGACCTCGTTTGGAAACGTACGTATTTCGCCCATCTCTTGTCTTTACTTCTATTTATTCGGGCTAAATTGCAACAAAACGACTCGGGATTATAAATGTATGTTTGGAGCGCTTAACGCGAATGTAACGTTTCATTCCGTGATCTTGTGGACTGATGTTAAACAGCTGTGTCAATGTCCGGTGCCGAGTGTCGCCATATGGGCGACTTAACTGGCCAACTAACTCGTTAACAAAGTCAATAACTAGCTAACCCGTGACCCACCTGGTTGATTTAATTCGATATGATGTTAAAACACTTTTTTGAGCGAGTGACCTGCTTTTTTTACGACTTAAATAGTAATTTATTTTCACAGTCGCCCGGCTGGTTAATTTTGGATGTGGTTGTGCGCGTGCGCGCGTGCACGAGTGTTTTTAAGGAAGTCTCTGGAAAAGTGGCATAATGGACCGAGCGCGTGAGCTGTTCTGGAAGCCTCACGCACTGTGTGTACACGCGTGGGATACTGTCCCACACGAGTGAAATCAAATATTGCCAAACCCACACTTGACATTAATTTCGACTTGCCCGAAAGCTTTCTTTTTTTTTTTCTTGCTGATTGACGTGCCAAGAAAATGCTGAGTGACACTCGGAGAGAATTTCATTAAGTACACCGTACATAATTGTAACGGGGTTCAGATATGCAGTGGCTCGTTCTAAGGAAGCACGTACAAACGTCTACCAACATTTAAAGTTAAATTGAACTTATTATAGAGATGCAAATTTCTATGAATTTTAGATGGACAAAGTAATTAAAATACGCAGACATTTGGAGTTTGGGGTCCCTTATTTTGCCATTACATCTCAAAATAGTAGGCCTGTAGTAAAAAAACCAAAACAAAAAAAAAACAGTTTTGACCATACAATCGGTCACTCCGGGCCAACCAAACTTAAAACGAACGTCGCAGTTACATGCTTCAATGGTGCCGAGATATTATATTTTTGGAAAAATAAAAACTAGACCATCCATCCATCTTCTGAACTGCTTTTCCGCCCTCATGAGGATCATAGGCGTGCTGGAGCCTATCCCAGCTGAATTCAGGCACTTGGTGGGGAACACCATGAATTGCTTGCCAGCCAATGGCATGGCACACACAGACGGACAACAATTCACACTCAATTAAAAAAAAAAAGTCCAAATGAAATGGAAAAGTAATTCTACTGAAAATCTTAAATTATTTTAAAGCTGCTATCAGTTGACTGTCATGTTTCCCCCTTCATCCTCAGCTAAAATAAAGGCGAGAACATGGCTGCCAAAGGGTCAACAAGCGCCGCTGTCAGCGTTCTATCGTGGGAGCAAGTGAGTCGCCTGGATGAGGTCTTGAGCGAGGTGGTGCCGGTCCATGGCCGCGGCAACTTCCCCACGCTGGAGGTGAGTCTGAAGGACATCGTGGCTCGGGTGCGCTCCAGCCTGGCACTGAGCGGCGTCCGTGTGAAAGACGTGCGTCTGAACGGCTCCACGGCCAGCCACGTGCTGGTGCGCGACCTGGGCTGGAGCTACAAGGACCTGGACGTCATCTTCAGGGTGGACTTGCCGCACGAGTCGGAGTTCCGGCTCATCCGCGACGTGGTGCTGGGCACGCTGCTGGACTTTCTGCCCGAGGGCGTCAACAAAGAGAAGATCACGCCAGCGACTCTCAAGGAGGCCTACGTGCAAAAGCTGGTCAAGGTCAACACGGAGCAAGACCGTTGGAGCCTCATCTCCTTGTCCAACAACAACGGCCGCAACGTCGAACTCAAGTTTGTCGACCGCATTCGCCGCCAGTTCGAGTTCAGCGTCGACTCCTTCCAGATTGTCCTCGATTCGGTGTTGGCCTTCTACGCAGCCGGCGATGCCGCCGCGTCCATGTCCCCCGAGCACCACCCAGGGGTGAGTGGCGAGAGTGTCTATGGCGACTTTGACGAGGCGCTGGGCCACCTGCGTGACAAGCTCATCGCCACCAAGCGGCCCGAGGAGATCCGTGGCGGCGGGCTGCTCAAGTACTGCAACCTTCTGGTGCGCGACTTTCGGCCCGCCAGCGAAGAAGAGTTCAAGGGCCTAGAGCGCTACATGTGCTCGCGCTTCTTCATCGACTTCCCCGACATCGGCGAGCAGCAGCGCAAGGTGGAGGCCTACCTCCACAGCCACTTTGTGGGCGAGGAGTCCAGCAAGTACGATTACCTCATGATCCTGCGCCGTGTGGTCAACGAAAGCACTGTCTGCCTCATGGGCCACGAGCGGCGCCAGACTCTGCACCTCATCTCACTCATGGCGTTCCGCGTGCTCGCCGAGCAGAACGCCATACCAGACGCCTCCTGCGTCACCTGCTACTACCAGCCGGCACCGTACGTACGCGACCACAACTTCAGCAACTACTACGTGGCCAACCAGAACATTCCCACGTGGCTGCCGTGCAACTGACTGCCGGGCGGGCCCGGGCCGGGGGTTTGAGTAAGAGCTGCCAGGGAAATGAGACAACAGAAGGTCACCACATTTTCTGCACGAGGCCTTCCCTTTTTTATAATTTTTTTTTTTGAGTTTTTGTTTTGTTCTCTTCCGATGCGTCAATGAGAAATTTTAAGTGTACAAATTTTCTGTCTCGGTGGATGCCTACCACCCCTTAAAAGGTTACTTTAAAGGCAATTAAGGGCTATTTGACAATGAAGCCTTAAATTTTTTTTCCTCTTCCTTTCTGGGATTACAAAAAGGTGGAAAATGTTTAAAAAAAAAAAAAAAAAAAAAGAAATCGCTATCTCCGGGTCAGTGTAGTAAGTTGTCCAAAAAAAGAAAAAAAAAAGACTGGGTTATTGCTTCTGAGTCCATCTTCTTTTCATTTAACATTGGACTCGCTCACGGGTGCACTAAGGCAACAAAAACAAAGTGCCTGTAATGTAAAAGAAAAGCAATTTATTTTCCAATGTGTTCAGAAAGAGTTGATCTTGGTCATGTGATCACTTGTCACCGTGTTCCCAAACGAAAGGACGTGCTTGTGGGCGAGGCGAGCCACCTCCAGGCCAGCCTATCTTCGCCTTGAAAGAGAGCCATCGAAATGGCCAATCGTGCCGACGCGTGCGTGTGACCGAAAAGCACACAGGTGGATTTTTGTCTGTCATTCGTGTCAGGGCCCTACGAGACGGCTGTCGGACCCAAAGGCCATTCCGGTCAGTCTTGTAGCGTGGCCTTCCTTAAAAGCAGACGCACGTGGCGATTTCCATCGCACTCACCCTGCAACCCGAGCCCCCCTTCTATAATTATCCCCGCACTGTCTCCACAGGGGTTGGGGGTAGCCGCCGCAGCCACCATCACTGAACCCCCATGTGTGGTCATAGGGTAAAGATACCATGAGTGCTTGATGACGTCATGTTATTATTCTTAGCTTTGTGAAGCAGCGTTGGCGACTGCAGTTTGTTGCCCCCCCCCCCCCCCTCCATTTTGAGCCGCCCCCACCACCAATGCGTAACTGTCCCAAACGTGGGCCCTCGGCCTTTTCTGAGAACCGCTTGCCTTTTACGAGTGCGCTGCCGCCTCTGCACATGTTTGCTCCAGATAACCGTCAGCAACCCTTATCTGGAGTTGAGGGCAATCCCCCCCCCCCCACACACACACACACCCAGTTGTCTCGCATGCACCTTGACTAGTGTTTTTAACACACCAGCAACATGCTGCCCACTCTGGACCAAAAAGTGTGTTGGTTTTTTTTGAGTTAGCTTTTAAATTTGAGTTGTTTGAATTAAATTATGCTGCGCACGGAAGAGGCGGGTTGTCTTTTCTGTTCGGAAATAAAGCTGTGCCAGTGCAGTCTCTGTTCAGAAAAATTCTGGTGGGTAATTGGAGTTTATCTTTTATTATAGTTTTATTTTCTTTTTTTTTTGTCCCCTCCCAGCCACCCTTTCACTCCTGCACCCCCTGAAGGATTTCAGTCCCATTTAGCCTATGAAGAACGTGAATAAGCTAACAAGCGGTTGCTCGGGCATTTAGCCGCTCCCCATTTGATACATTTTTTTTTTACTTTAATTTTTGGGGGTGAATCCATTTCGAATGCCCTCAAGCTAACATAGGGGTCTCTGTCTTTTTGGCAGATAACTCTTCTGTTAGGAGAGACTTGATGTTTGCTCCTGTTGCTCAGGCAGCCATCTTGGCTTTGTGAGAAAAGCCTTGTGGTTTTCACACTTGGTTTAGTTGGCCATCACTGAGTGATGACGCCTTGTGCTTGCGTTTTGTGGCCAGGTCTTTATGCTTCATTGCAAGCTTTTGGCAATTTAGATGCCAAGAAAACTTAGGGGAAGAAACTGTGGCCTGTAATTGTTTACGCTTGTTGCCTCTGATGACTGAAGATGTCTGCCTGTCAGTCCGCTGTCAGGGATAAATGAAAAAAAAAATGTGAGGGTGAAGTGCCTTTTTGTTAAGTTTTTCAGAGCTCATTTCTGCTGTAAACTTGTCAGTGTTAAATTTTGCCACTTCCGTTGTGCTTACTCTGTGCGAGGCGCAGGTGGCGCTCACAAAAGTTTTGTTTAGCTCGCTCGGCGGTGGTGGCGGATGGTCGGTGGTCTTATGCCATGAGAACTTTCTCAAGAGTTGTATTTTTTTTCAGTGGAAGGCTTGTGTATGTGTGCGTGGGTGAATGCTGGTGGACATAAACATGTCACACTTTATGTTTGGAAAAAGAGTTTTTTTGTCACCGTGGTAACTGCGATGACAATTTGAAGGGTTTACCTCCTATTTGTCAGCACTTTGACCTCACTCGACCTTTTCCTTATTGGAAATGTTCACATGTAGCAGGAAATGTGCTTGAAAAGGAAATGATGAATAAAAGATATTGAAAGCAACATCTGCCCCTGTCTTTTTTGTTGTTCTTTTTTTAAATGTAAAGTTATAACCTTTCAAACACTTATTGTTTAATATCTGCTACTGGTTACACAAAATGAATAGAAAACTCCAGAATTGTATCTCCACGCACACACGTGTAAAATAAAATGCCTCTGTATAGCCTTTGCCACTGGTCAACACGATTTTTCTTGTTTTTCAACAAAGCATTTTTGGGGGGGTGCTGAAGCCAGTCTGGTGTTAGTTTATGCTAATTATGTTTCTGAGATGAAAATATGTTCCCCCCCCAAATGTTTGTACAAGAATGAGGAGGAATAATGTTGGAAATTGAAGGGTGGTTGCCTTCCTTAATGAATTTTCAAAGCTACTTTTCTCCTTGCTCACCCGCAAATCACAAACATGACTTTAAAGTTTTAAGAGTACAAATAGATTCACGTACAGTATATTAAAATAAAACGTCGGGGACTGACAACAGTCATTCGCAAACCATTGTGTGCAGTTGAGAACTCCTCATTTCAGCATTTTATGATGGCAGATGTTCTCTTTGACATCTGTTTGAATAAACCAAGCACCTTGTTTATTCTGCTCATTTACATCTTGCTCTAACCAGAACATCAACTTGCTGACACTTGTTTTTCGTTTCCTGGGTTTCAGAAGACCTGAAACTGTTTGGTGCAGGGCCTTCATGGAGGAGATTCAGGTTGATCTCCCTCACACGCACACAAACATGCAAAAAAACAGACACATTGACACACAAACACACGCAAACACACACCAAATAAACATCTTCATACATCAATCCAAATGAGCTGATGCAGTTTATATGACTTCATGCTAGGTGCAAGAGACCATCCGAGCTTACGGGAATGATGACGTTGCGGTAAAAGTGTGAGCAGCAGGGTGCTGTGCAGCGGGCGGGGTATTGGCACTAAAATGTTTTACAGCTGCTGAGCTCTCACAATGGCCATCAGGTAAACATAACACACATGCACATACACAATCTGGTCATGTGACTTGGTAATTGTGGAAAGTGTTAGTCAAAGTGGATTTATTATCAAAGTAGCCTCAATATTTGTCCATTCAAATATGCTTAGTCAGTCTTTTACTGCTCTATTCATTTTTTCTTAATACCCACATGCATACTGTACATATTTACATATGTTCATATATAAGTACATACACGTGTTTAATTAGCAAAGTCATTTTCTTAATCAATTACTTTATTTGAGGAGCATTTGTTTGCAGGTTAGTGTCCCTGGGGCCTGAAGCAAGGGTTTTGACTAAACAACAAAAAAATGGTGATAACGATTAAACTTGCTCAACGTGTTGACTTAATAAAATTGAGCTTTTAAATTTTAACAAATTTGTTGAACTATTGACTCAAGTAGTGCTCCATAAATAAAATGTCTCAGTCTTCATGTAAGTTAACAAAATCTTGTTTTTCAAATCACATTTGTAACAGATTGCTATGAAATTACTCCTCCTTACTTGTCTTTACTATCCATCCATCCATCCATCCATCCATCCATCCATCCATCCATCCATCCATTTTCTGTACCGCTTTGTCCCCACGGGGTTCGCGGGCCATCTTTACTATTATGGCCTAAAATTTTAAATCAATAACTTTTTGAAACATGGCAGTTGCCATAAAACAATAGAAAATAATTTAAAAAAAAATTATATGTGTCTATTTAGTAATTAAAACATATGAAAACGACCTATAGCTATACATAAATCTACGGGTGAGAGCGACAACAATGTTCGGCTGTTATCGCTCATACATTTTACATTACATTGCACTTCTGGAACAGATGTTTCCACTACTTTAATATCTTAACGTTAACCTGCAAGTGAAGAAAAAAAGATGTATTAGGAGGTTTTTGCTCCCCCAGTTGGAGGCTTGTGGGTTCCTGCAGCGACTGTTAAGACGCCAAAACAGCAGGATGTCTCATTTGGACAGACTGCCACCATATGCATTCACTTCACTTTTGTAATCATATACAATGTTAGCTGAAGTAACATTCATGTATGGAAGCTAGTGAAAGAAGAACATATGGTTGAGAGCAATGTCCCATTTCATAAGGGCATGCGTCCACTTACGGTTTCACATTTTTACCACCTGCTGTCCCATACATAAACATGTGGTTAACGTCATGTGGTGTGTGATTGCGGTTCATCATAGGCCACTTTTTTTTTTTTTTTTTAGCTCCGTCGGCATATTATGTCTACAACAATAAAAAAGTCTTTTTGTCAATACCAATCAAACAAAATATATGCTTTTTTTTTTTTTTTTTTACTGAAGTGATAAATTCAATGCGGTTTGAAATCCTCGGGAACAAAAAACTTATGTTGCTATTTTTCTTTTTGACACTTTCCAAACAAAAGCAAATGCAAAAATAAACTTGGCAGCACTGTTATGCACTCAAAACAGCACAAGATGCTTGTATTTTTGTATCCAACAGCAGGAGGAGCTTCCATTCTACACAATTCAAACAAGATGTATATATTTGTTGTCTGAAAAAGTGCTTGAAAATCTAACAATCATCTTTCATGTCACTATAGCCTCAACACGTGACACGTCTGCAATGTCATCGCTCAAATGCTGACCCTAAAGTTGCCTGCTATGTTGTGGAAGCACAGTGTAGTGTAGCTTGAGGTCTAACTAATAGGCCAGAAGTAGCACTTAATGTCAAAAAATAAAGAAATACTTGTAAGACTGTCATTGAGTTGAATTGTCATACATGTGAGGACTGCGTGTACTATGTGCATTTTAAGTGAATATCAAAAATTCAGAATAAAAGCTTAGGAAGCTTTTCATCTTGGCATGGGAAGAAATATGCAATGTGGAGCAGCTCGTGCAAAGTGTCCACCTCTCAGAAAGCACACAAGCTGCGCAAATAGAACAAATCGGCCTTAGCCCACCACCCACGCCCGCACCCCTTTGACTTCCAGCAAGAGGCGGGGCCAGCGCACAAGAGGACGTGACACAGGTGACATTTGGCCGAAACAGAGACGTGCACCAGTCCACGCATCAGCGCCTTCCTTCTCACAAACATGTCCTCTTGCCTATGAATTGCACTCACCTACATGTGTCAATGATTTTCCCTTCTCCTCATGCATTCAACGATAATTCAAATGTTATCTTATTATTTATTGATATGTTTGTGTAAAAGTAAGAATCTAAATATGACTTATATACATGAGGAAAGGTTGGTTTGATAGACAAGAAATTCTTGAAAGAACTTTTACTTGTAAGTCAAGGAATCACTTATCTCTATGGACATCTATTCACTCTGAGCTTAGTCAGAGGGACTAACATAGTATACTGCAGTGACGTGCTGTGAGGTTCATGACTGGGGAGGCACTGACGTCATCCCCCCCTCCCGGTAAAATGGCACTCGTGATGTGCATTCCAGTTCTCTTAAATGAACTGAATCTTTAGAATCAGTTCACTCAAAAGATTCGTTCAAACAAATTGTTCAGCGAATCGTCCCCCCCACACACACACACGCACACACACACTGATCCTTTTTTTCTTTTTTTTAATAAATCAAATGATCAAAAATCATGGTCAAAGCTTCACGGAAAGTGAAAAGTGCCACACCCGCCCTCACCCCCACTTGCTGATTGGCTGGTCGATCTGTGACGTCACTCGGACACTCCATTAGGTACACCGCCATTTTCAGGTGTACCTAATCACAGGCCACTTCATTAGGGAAAAATAATGGTCAAAATTGAAATGAAAGTGAAAAGTGCCACACCCAAACAACCCCCCACTTGCTGATTGGCTGGTTGATCTGTGACGTCACACTGACACAGGTGTACCTAATCACTTCATTAGGGAAAAAGTTGAAGCGAAAGTGAAAAGTGCCACACCCAAACAACCCCCCACTTTCTGATTGGCTGGTCAATCTGTGACGTCACTCGGACACTCCATTAGGTACACCGCCATTTTCAGGTGTACCTAATCACAGGCCACTTCATTAGGGAAAAATCATGGTCAAAATTGAAATGAAAGTGAAAAGTGCCACACCCAAACAACCCCCCACTTGCTGATTGGCTGGTTGATCTGTGACGTCACACTGACACAGGTGTACCTAATCACTTCATTAGGGAAAAAGTTGAAGCGAAAGTGAAAAGTGCCACACCCAAACAACCCCCCACTTTCTGATTGGCTGGTCAATCTGTGACGTCACTCGGACACTCCATTAGGTACACCGCCATTTTCAGGTGTACCTAATCACAGGCCACTTCATTAGGGAAAAATCATGGTCAAAATTGAAATGAAAGTGAAAAGTGCCACACCCAAACAACCCCCCACTTTCTGATTGGCTGGTTGATCTGTGACGTCACACTGACACAGGTGTACCTAATCACTTCATTAGGGAAAAAGTTGAAGCGAAAGTGAAAAGTGCCACACCCAAACAACCCCCCACTTTCTGATTGGCTGGTCAATCTGTGACGTCACTCGGACACTCCATTAGGTACACCGCCATTTTCAGGTGTACCTAATCACAGGCCACTTCATTAGGGAAAAATCATGGTCAAAATTGAAATGAAAGTGAAAAGTGCCACACCCAAACAACCCCCCACTTTCTGATTGGCTGGTTGATCTGTGACGTCACACTGACACAGGTGTACCTAATCACTTCATTAGGGAAAAAGTTGAAGCGAAAGTGAAAAGTGCCACACCCAAACAACCCCCCACTTTCTGATTGGCTGGTCAATCTGTGACGTCACTCGGACACTCCATTAGGTACACCGCCATTTTCAGGTGTACCTAATCACAGGCCACTTCATTAGGGAAAAATCATGGTCAAAATTGAAATGAAAGTGAAAAGTGCCACACCCAAACAACCCCCCACTTGCTGATTGGCTGGTTGATCTGTGACGTCACACTGACACAGGTGTACCTAATCACTTCATTAGGGAAAAAGTTGAAGCGAAAGTGAAAAGTGCCACACCCAAACAACCCCCCACTTTCTGATTGGCTGGTCAATCTGTGACGTCACTCGGACACTCCATTAGGTACACCGCCATTTTCAGGTGTACCTAATCACAGGCCACTTCATTAGGGAAAAATCATGGTCAAAATTGAAATGAAAGTGAAAAGTGCCACACCCAAACAACCCCCCACTTTCTGATTGGCTGGTTGATCTGTGACGTCACACTGACACAGGTGTACCTAATCACTTCATTAGGGAAAAAGTTGAAGCGAAAGTGAAAAGTGCCACACCCAAACAACCCCCCACTTTCTGATTGGCTGGTCAATCTGTGACGTCACTCGGACACTCCATTAGGTACACCGCCATTTTCAGGTGTACCTAATCACAGGCCACTTCATTAGGGAAAAATCATGGTCAAAATTGAAATGAAAGTGAAAAGTGCCACACCCAAACAACCCCCCACTTTCTGATTGGCTGGTTGATCTGTGACGTCACACTGACACAGGTGTACCTAATCACTTCATTAGGGAAAAAGTTGAAGCGAAAGTGAAAAGTGCCACACCCAAACAACCCCCCACTTTCTGATTGGCTGGTCAATCTGTGACGTCACTCGGACACTCCATTAGGTACACCGCCATTTTCAGGTGTACCTAATCACAGGCCACTTCATTAGGGAAAAATCATGGTCAAAATTGAAATGAAAGTGAAAAGTGCCACACCCAAACAACCCCCCACTTTCTGATTGGCTGGTTGATCTGTGACGTCACACTGACACAGGTGTACCTAATCACTTCATTAGGGAAAAAGTTGAAGCGAAAGTGAAAAGTGCCACACCCAAACAACCCCCCACTTTCTGATTGGCTGGTCAATCTGTGACGTCACTCGGACACTCCATTAGGTACACCGCCATTTTCAGGTGTACCTAATCACAGGCCACTTCATTAGGGAAAAATCATGGTCAAAATTGAAATGAAAGTGAAAAGTGCCACACCCAAACAACCCCCCACTTGCTGATTGGCTGGTTGATCTGTGACGTCACACTGACACAGGTGTACCTAATCACTTCATTAGGGAAAAAGTTGAAGCGAAAGTGAAAAGTGCCACACCCAAACAACCCCCCACTTTCTGATTGGCTGGTCAATCTGTGACGTCACTCGGACACTCCATTAGGTACACCGCCATTTTCAGGTGTACCTAATCACAGGCCACTTCATTAGGGAAAAATCATGGTCAAAATTGAAATGAAAGTGAAAAGTGCCACACCCAAACAACCCCCCACTTTCTGATTGGCTGGTTGATCTGTGACGTCACACTGACACAGGTGTACCTAATCACTTCATTAGGGAAAAAGTTGAAGCGAAAGTGAAAAGTGCCACACCCAAACAACCCCCCACTTTCTGATTGGCTGGTCAATCTGTGACGTCACTCGGACACTCCATTAGGTACACCGCCATTTTCAGGTGTACCTAATCACAGGCCACTTCATTAGGGAAAAATCATGGTCAAAATTGAAATGAAAGTGAAAAGTGCCACACCCAAACAACCCCCCACTTTCTGATTGGCTGGTTAATCTGTGACGTCACTCGGACATTCTATTAGGTACACCGCCATTTTCAGGTGTACCTAATCACAGGCCACTTCATTAGGGAAAAATCATGGTCAAAATTTAAATGAAAGTGAAAAGTGCCACACCCGAACAACCCCCCACTTTCTGATTGGCTGGTTAATCTGTGACGTCACTTGGACACTCTATTAGGTACACCGCCATTTTCAGGTGTACCTAATCACAGGCCACTTCATTAGGGAAAAATCATGGTCAAAATTTAAATGAAAGTGAAAAGTGCCACACCCAAACAACCCCCCACTTTCTGATTGGCTGGTTAATCTGTGACGTCACTCGGACACTCTATTAGGTACACCGCCATTTTCAGGTGTACCTAATCACAGGCCACTTCATTAGGGAAAAATCATGGTCAAAATTTAAATGAAAGTGAAAAGTGCCACACCCAAACAACCCCCCACTTTCTGATTGGCTGGTTAATCTGTGACGTCACTCGGACACTCTATTAGGTACACCGCCATTTTCAGGTGTACCTAATCACAGGCCACTTCATTAGGGAAAAATCATGGTCAAAATTTAAATGAAAGTGAAAAGTGCCACACCCAAACAACCCCCCACTTTCTGATTGGCTGGTCAATCTGTGACGTCACTCGGACACTCCATTAGGTACACCGCCATTTTCAGGTGTACCTAATCACAGGCCACTTCATTAGGGAAAAAGCGAAAGTAAAAAGTGCCACACCCGCCCTCACTCCCACTTTCTGATTGGCTGGATGATCTGTGACGTCACTCGGACACTCCATTAGGTACACCGCCTTTTTCAGGTTCGTTCGCGAAGATTCACGAGTGAGTGACAGACAGCGTTGCTGCTATGCCAGCCGACACACGTTATGCCGACATTGATGTTTTAATATTGTATTTGTTGGATTGTAGTTGATGGTGTTATTCTACCGAATGTGTTTGTGTTTGAATAAAAGGTTGGGAAAAAAAATCCGTTGTGCCAACATTACTTATTTTGAGGGACACCAACTCATATAACAACGTAAAACATATAAAGCATTTAACCAAATGTCTGATTTTTGTTTTAATTGGCGAACATAAAAACAATGAATAAAACACCAGACAAGTTTAAGATAAATGTTTATTGAAACAATAATAATTATTAAAAAATAAAAATGAAAGTAAATTTCAAATCAGCACTCAATTGTGAATTGCAGTAGATATATTGGATAACAATATTCAGGCGTGCGATGAGTGTTATAAAACAAAGATTACCCAAAGAGAAGCGTACTCTCCGTTGTTGCATAACGGCGCATCCTTTCATGCAATAAAGTTAGCCGTTAGCTTGGAGAAAACGTGCATAAAAGTTGTGCTTCTATCTTTCCTTGGCAAATCGCAAATCTACATTCTGTCTTACATAGTTCACACCAGGAGGGAGACGCAACAAGTCCACTGACTCATGCATTGATGCACGGGAAGGAAGGCAGTTGACCCATTGACTCGTTCGCGAACGGGAAAGTCGGGATTCGTTCCCTCGCTGATCCGTTCGTTCTCGCGATGAACTGGAAATGCAAATCACACACTGACTCACTGACTCGTTCACTCAATGATCCGTTCAGGTGGTGAACGGGAAATGCAATTCACGACTCGTTCGTGAACGGGAAGTTACGTCATTTTCTTCTTCGTTTTATTTTACGGCAAGGTGGCACCAGCTTCAATGCGCATTACCCACACCCATTTTCATGATGGCAAAGGGGGGGGGCTAATAAATTATATAGAAACACATTTTAAGAATATAATCTTGTAGATCATTGAAGAATGTCTTTGGTTAGCTTTTGCTTTGCATACTTTCATGCTCATATGTTTCATGAAATTGCATATGCACCGTGAGCCTTTATTTGCTGCACAAATAAAACACACCCAAGTGCGTTAAGTTCCCATGTGCATAATTCATTAACACTTATGAATAAAAAAGTATTCTGAAAATATTTTTTAACAAAATTAACTCAACTAAGAAAGTCTAGTCTTTTGCTTGGCATGACTGATGGAGTGTGATTATACTATTACGTCACTCTTAACCCTCAGGCGATCTTTCCAATATCGATGTAGAACAAGAAGATTTGGGCTGTATTTCTCAAGAGTTACTTCTTGTGGCCAAATTCCAAGAAAATTCAGAAACTCGTGATGTTTCCTTTGAATTTGCTTGTAAATATAAACTATTCATGAAGAATACCGAGCTGTCAAAAGAGTTCCCAAGGTAGCATTTATTCAAAGCAGGAAAGAGGACTTTTAAACGGCTTAGAAGTTCCCGAAGCAGAGGAGAAAAAAGCGAACAGGAGAGATATTCTCCCAAAACGGGATGTCAGTGACTTCATGAAACAAGACATTTTACCTTCATTAAAACTTAGATTAAGTTGAGAATATTAAAGTGTGAAAGTGAACAGGATGCCATAGGGCCTACGGTGTAGGCAAATAAATATAGCTATCACTACACATAGACTTTATTTCTAACAAAAAAAAAAAAGCCTTACTGTAGTCTTTTTTTGGGTAAAAAAGTATACTGCATGTATAGTACTATACATGGTTGTTTTTTGGAGTTAGGGTCAGGAGTTAAAGGTCACGGTCAAGGAGTTATTCATGTCAAGGGTCATACATGGTCATGGTCAAAGCCTTACTGTTCATGGTCATTTCGTGTGTGTGTGTGTGTGTGTGTGTGTGTGTGTGTGTGTGTGTGCGTATGCGTGTGTGTGTGTGTGTGTGTGTGTATACTGTATTTTTCTTGTCAGAAAAGAATTTTGATCATGAACAAAAAGGATGAATGAACAAATAATCCTAAACTTTCTCCATTTATACATTCATTTTGTCTTTACTTTGGGTAGTTGAAAAGCGAGTCTCATTTTTAGGGCACGCTGATGAATATGAATGGGTGTCAATTTTCATCTTTGCTAATACTAGCTATGGTTTGAGTGTAAAACGTAAATCAATTAAAATAAAAAAAGTTGTGGTGTACTGATAAATACAGAGCAGCCGTGTCTTTCTCTCAGATTTGTCTCGGGTTGCTTAGTGAAATATTTGGTATTTTTATGCCTGCTGGAAGCATTAATACGGTTCAAATCAACGACTTGAACCGAATTGCATTCTCATTAATGTGCCATCATGCATCTTCATAGGAACAATCTCCACTTTAAAACATGGTCACACTTTCCACGTGTTCTGCTGCTTTTTTTTTTTTTGTACAAAGTCGACGTGGAGATCAGGCAGCGTTGCTCTGATTTAAGCATTTGATTTGTCTTGTTGGCTTGTGCGCATCAAGTTCTGTGTGTTGTTCTTCAAAACTTTTTCGAGTCTGTGTTTGATTTATCTTTGGTCCCATCAATAATGCGTGAAGTGTCTGTCGAGACGCTGAATCTGAACGGCTGATTTGTTGCTCGAACTGGTCCAATCATTGATGCTAGGAACCATTTTGCTCATTGGTTCCAGATAAAAGTGAAGCAGAAAGCAAGAAGTTATGCCAAGGCTAAACAAAAGTCATAGATTCCTCCTGCCTCAATTTCAAACTAGCAGTAAACATACGAGAAAAATTTGAAAACAAGATGCAGACGTGTTACACTAACTTTATACATGAAATAGGTCAACCGTTTAAAAAAAAATACACTAGTCCTCATCGAAAAGGAGTTTTATTTGTAAAATAATTAACAGTATTATTGTTGGTCACTGTTTGAATTGTAACCGCGCTTACAGCACTCAAATAACTCAAAGCGTATTGGGAAAGTTAAATAAAACATTTCAAAGTTACAAATAAATGTTTGAAGATAAACAATTATAGGAGATGAGACACAAATGTCTTGTACTTGAGGTGAAACGCTTCTGGTGGAATTATTGCATCAAATATATGGATGGAAATTTTAAGATGTCTCCAAATTCAGCAAACTTTACTTTAACCATCTCCAAAACTTCAAATAACTTAGCGGAATGTATGGATTGGTATGAATCCTTCTGGATCTAGTGGCATACTCCACATGGGTGACATCATAGCCTGGAATGATATTAAAAGCACTTGAACTCGTCGCCCCAAAGTTTTTCCAAGTGAACTCGGTCTAGCGTTCAAACATCCAACAAGCGCAGAATTTGGAAAGCACACCCGCATTTTCATTCTCAGCTATTTTTAAAGCTTCTTCAGAACCTCATTTTACAAAGCTGGATTTGTGAAAGTCTTTCTTCCCACTATCTGTCAAGCTGGCATTTTCACCACCTTTTGGAGTGTTTCGTAATTTTTTGTCCACCCCACTCCACTGACACAATTCTTAACTAAAAAAAAAAAAAAAAGGAAACATTGACCTCCACATTTTTGTCTTTGTGAAATGTCAGCTCGTCCATATAGCCATCCAAAATCACGCAAGAAAAGAAAACAAAAATACAAAATACAACAGATAACTTTAATCAAAGTATAAAAAAAAGTTGACAATTAACATTTGAATTAAAATGAAATAAAAATTTTAAGAGCTACATTTCCAAAAATCAATTTTGCACTATTACCCAGGAAAAACCTCCAATACTTCCAAACTATTTTATTCACAGATTCACATTTCTGAGGAAACCTTAAAAATGGAAACGTCCAGACAAACACAACCTTTTGAGTTCAGTCTTATGTGTCGAGCTGGAAGCAGTGTGAAGGTCATGTGACCACTAAACAGATTGTAAATCAGAGGAATATTTTAAAGTACTCCTATAGTTTTGATATCCCCCCCCCCCTCTTCAATGGCAACTCGGAAAAAAAAAATGTGCTTGTG
This sequence comes from Syngnathus leptorhynchus, assembly GCF_054491065.1. Classification (NCBI taxonomy): domain Eukaryota; kingdom Metazoa; phylum Chordata; class Actinopteri; order Syngnathiformes; family Syngnathidae; genus Syngnathus; species Syngnathus leptorhynchus. The sequence goes on from NC_141203.1 coordinate 6,679,302, forward strand.
CAAACCACAAAATTAAGTAAACAAATACAAATGTCATTGCCATTAGAAAACCAAAGACAATTGTGTAAAGCAAAGCGACGCCATGTTGACAGAATGGAAAGAATGAACCGGAAGCCATCCAGATGACAATCAGGCAATTTGGAAGCCGCTAGAAGCCAATCTATTAGCTCTGACAAGAATTTTGTCTTGTATCTCCTAAACAATGGAGTCCAATGCCTTGACGTCATCTGGCAAAATAACGCTGAAGCAGTAAAAACATTTTAAAATGCAACTTTAGATTACCGTTTGCTTGCTACCAGTTAGCTAACTTTCCATTTCTCATCTGGCAGAAGAATACTCAAGCTTCAATTGGCATTAAATGATGTTTAAATTTGACTAATTCGCTGGATTCTAGCTAACCTGACAATTGTTGATGGAAAACATCAGTAGGTCATCATTTAAAGCCCCCCCCCCCAACAAAAAGAAAATATCCGATTAAAGTGGAAGTTTGGTGACGACTTGTGATTTTTTTTTTTTCATGATTGATTTTGAAATGATAATGATAAATCTTCAAGTGTGAACAGTACTGATTGTAACGGAAGTCATTTGAATGGCATGAAAGTAAAGCTTTTGATTTTCAAATCAAAACATTCAGTGCTACATTGTGGTCGATGGATTCCAACTTAAACTTGCTACGACATTTTCTCGATGTCATTTAGCGCCAGAGTGCCTACCTGCGTTATGACCATCACCGCGTCACGTAACTTTGAGTCGTCGGACATTCCGGGTATGGAAAGAGTCCGCTGTCGACCACAAAATGTTCATAAATGGTTTCCGACCTGACAGAGTGTAACGGGTCGGCTCTCACGGGCCAGACGACTGGGAACGTCCGTTCAACTGTAATAGAGAGAACAGAAACAGGGCCACAAATGAAAGCTTGGTCTTAGTCACAAGTCTTGAAACGGGAGAATGACCCAAAATATACAGCAAACATTTTTTTTTCTTAAAAAAAAACAACAACCAAGAATGGCTAAGATCACCAAAAAATGGACGATTTAGGTTTAAAGTCAAACTCAAGGTTGAAGAGTAGCTCAAGCCAAAAGTTTTTTTTGTCAATCAAAAAACCTGACTTGACCTGCTTTCCAATTGGTCTTTTCTCAATGGAAACTTCCATCCCCAAAAGACTTTTGAGCTCAGCTGTTCCTCTCTCACATTGCTTATCACATTTAGCAATGAATAACATGCGATAGACGAAAGAGAAGCCGTGTTTTTTTTTTCCAATCACAAATCATACTGTAATCAACACTTTACTTCTGTTTTAGTGATATAAAAAATATGCATATTTTTTTTCTTGTAATTGTTCTTGAAACTGGGTCACAATTTATTAGTTTGATTTCGTTTAGGAACGTTAAAATGTCATGAGCCAGTAGCGTTAAAGTTTTTTTTTTTTTTTTAAGTGAATCTTCTTGAACCTTGACATGAACACTTAACACTGTAATCAACTAAAGCTGAAAGTTAGCATGGGCTGACCCGTGCATCGTAGTCCAGCACAAAAGGCGGGATGTCAATCTGCTCTGGCCTGATGCAGGTGAAGAGCTGCTGCAGGTTGTCAAGGTAACGCACTTTGTCTTTCATGCCGGACACGCTGAAGGTGGTGAAGAACCAAGTGGACATCTGCAAGGTGGGACAAGAATGGCTCATGTGGCACGACGACATGCTTCACAATCCATCAGGTAACCGGAAAGTTTTTGACAGATGACAACACACTGCAGTCTCCCCCATCTATTATTCATATTGACTAATAGATAATTATGAGCTTTATTGCACAAGTGTGCACACCCTCTCTTACAGGAGGGGATTGCTTGATATTTGACATCAATTGATTGGCCATAAGCAGCTCCTGTTGGAACACCGACCAGCATTTAAAGTACATCCATTGAAGTCAACTCAACAGTCGGCTGCAAACAAAGTGACAATTAAAACAATAAAGTATTCACATCAAACAACAAGTCTTACTTTGGAACGAAAAGTCGGATGTACAAAGTAGAAGGCCTTTAAATTCTTCTTAAACCTAGAATAAATGAGACAGAAAATAGGTCTGATTAGGTCTGGAAAAGAATGCTGTGAGCTATAAAACAAAATATATATTTAACCAATGAGATTATTACATGCTGGAAATGTTCGAAAATAAATTCAAAATAAATTATATTATTATTATTATGTATGCCTTTTGTTTTTATGCTAGGAAATTTTTTGGGGGGCTAATTTCACATGTCTCTGAACACAGCCAGTAATGAGTGGAAACACTGCGGCACGTTCAGGCGATCTGGAGCCAGAAGAGGCAAGATGGGTTGAAACGTGCCGTGCTTGGGTTGGCTTCTGCCGGCGATTGAGCCAGAATAAAGTTTAAGAGTTGGAATTACAGCCCACCGTGCAGTGAGGTAAATCCACATTGCAATCCTTCTTTTGCGGGTTTGAAATATTTATGGAAGAGAGCGATCCTGGCGTGTAATGTGAAACACTCAGTGGTTGGTTGGTTGGATGGATGGATGGAAGGAGCTCGATAGTTAGCTGAGGAATAATGTTGACCTCCTCCTGTGCTTCTTGAGCTTGTAAGGTGCTTTAAAAGACCACCCACTGAAGAATAAAGCAAAAGTACTTGACTATCGAGCGCAAGTACACCAAAGGTTGCTAAGAAATAAATAAAACATGGTTGTGAACTAAAATCTTGGTACACTAGGGCTCCATTTTTGATTCTATCTTCAAAAGTCCGATATTTACACGATTGCTGCACTGTGTGCTAAGCACGCTAATGGGAGGTGGCCAAAACGAGTTATTTGGTAACAAATCTCTTGCCATACTTCTTGGTGGAAACTGCATCAGTTTTATTAATAATCCGTAACGATGACAGGCTGGGTCTGGAAGGTTTAAAGAAGATTTTCAAATATATACTCCAGATTCTCAGAAGTCAGTCAAGTGGTTGTTATTGGTCTTTTTTTTTTCTTTTTAATGGACTGTTCCACTTGTGCCAAATCCTAAACACAGAACTGTCTGCGGGATGACGAGAACTTGTAACTCAGCTTCGAATAACATTTCAAGCTGTTTTCTTGTCATCATTAAAAGAAAAAATAAATACCCATCATTTCTTCTTCTTCATCATCATCATCATCATCGCCAAAACACCAGCCTGAGTAGTTTTTAAATTGTCACCGTCCCACCAAACACTCACTTGATGTCAACGATGTCATGGAGGTTTTTGAGGAATTCCGTGTTCAAGTGGTTGTGTTCTCCCGTCAGCGTGTGGAAGTAAACCATCACGTACTCCTTAACAGCAATGTGGTCCATCACGTGGATGAAATACAGCAAGGCCTGTATGTGCGTACAATCAAATCTGATCTGTACAAATTCCACAGCATACAGAAAGTTTTTTGTTGAATTTCAAAAGTCTCATCTTTGGGGGTTGTGTCTGAGACCACAAAATAAATGAATTTCTTTTAGAGTATAAATCAAAGTACCTTCAAAGACTCACATTTTGTCTTTGGGGCTTAATGACTTGAATTCTATGTGAATTCATTCAGTGTGCGGTGTTGCACAAATATTTGACATTTTATGGTCAAATAATTCGGCCTAAAATGATCTCAAACATAAAGGAGATGTATTCAAAGGGATTTCAAATTTGCTTTAAAATTTTACTGTTTGTTAAATGTTTCATTCTATTTCTGGTTGAATCTTTTTTTGAAATTAATTTAGTTAATTTAATTAATTTACTGATCACTATCAATCGTGCTCAGTTTGCTTTATAAAGGAAATTTAATTCAGTAAAAGAAATTCATTTTGTTGCATTATTTTTGTGACAGCTATTATTTGATCCAATGAAAAATAATAAAATTTTAATTAAAAAAAAGCTTTTTTTTTTTTTTTTCCTAAATTCACTCTTATTATGATAAATCTCACAGTAACCTTCTCAAGGTCAATAAGGGTCACTGGAATGTTTCTTCCAACCACAACCATCACTGTCCTGCCACACATGTCCACACCTAGAAACACAAACAAAAGTTCATGCGTATGATATTGTGTACATAATGTGCTTTATTGATATAAAGCACCTAGTCACTGGCAACGTAATTTAAAGTCCTCCAGTAATGTGAATAAGGACCACAAGTTCTAAAATAATCCTCATACAATCGTGTTTTTTCCACATATCACTATTATATAGTGTTATTTAAATGAACTGCGTGAACATTATGCATCCATCCATTTTCTAAAGCAGCCGCTCCTAACCAAGGTGCCATGAGAGCTTCATTTGAATGTGCCATGCCAAACAATGAGCCTTCAAACTACATTTGGCTGAATTGGTAGGGGGAGCCTGTATGTGATCAGGACTCACCTTTCCAAAAGTATATGGCGCTTTGGTGTGCCCTGGCATCCCAACAATCACTCTGAAGAAAAGTGGAGCAACACAACCCTCTACTGGAGGAAGATACTTTGCAACTAAAGTGCACCAGCAACCTGAAAAGCTGGACTGATTTGTAACCAGCTGTCTTCTGCCCTATTAGTGCAGACACACACACACAACATACACAAAACCACTACCTGTCTGATATAATGCTTTCAGGGCAGCGATGTCGGAGAGGTCCTCTGCTCTGGCTTGGCACAACCAGCGGTTGTAGCTAGAGATGAGAGACACAATAAATTGGCCAATCATCCATCTTTTCCACCCATTAAATGAAGCCAAATCCAAATTTAGTCCATATGGCTCTTTGTTGCCCTGTATAAGCGCTTTTAGTTTGTGCATCCAAGACCCTCAACACATACACAAAAATTGATTATTATCGATGATGCGCTTACTTCCTTTGGTGCTGCTTTTGCACGGCTGCCTCTGACATGTGACCCTGTAGAATCAGCTTGCGTTGCTTGTCGACGTCACCCTCCATTCGAGCAAAGGCGTGATGGCCCACCTGGCCTAGATCTGACTCCAGATTGTGTTCCTCCGAATCATCTGTGCCAAAATGTAGACAAATCAATAGCATATTTATAAATACACTTACTTCAAAAATGATGTGCTTAGGCAAGGAAAAGATTTCTCAGGATGAGTCACATGACTGTGTGTGTGTGAGTGTGGGTGGGTGGCTGTCCCAGATGTTCCGCTGGCACCAAATAAGTCCTTAAACTAGACGTAGACACGCAAGATGGTCCTAGGCGGGTGCTGACCCACATTCCGTGACTGGTTTGGTTTTTGAATTATTCACACAATATTGAACCATCAGACCGCTTTACCTGAATGAAACATGATCCCAATTTTACATCTGGAACATTACCTTTCCCTTTAACAACATTTAAGAACTGAGGACAGTAATTATTGAAACTTTACAGGTGGGATTATTTTCCATTTTTGAACAAGTACTTTCACACTTCCCCCGAAGCCACGCTGTTTTAACACATGCTCAATGTGGCTTGGCACCATCTTGCTGAAATAAGCAGGGATGTCTCAGACGTTGCTTGGATTGCATCGTGTGCTGCTTCAATACATTTCGGCATAATGGTGCCTTCACAGTCCAAGTTACGCACGGAAACTCCGGACAATCACAGACGCTAGACTTTGAACAGAAAACACTTCCAACAATCCTTTGCCTCTTTGACCTGGAGGACATGACATCAATGACTCTCATCCTGGATTTTGCAATGCAATTTTTCCCCAATATCAAGCAACCCTATGTGTTTGTCATATTTTTTTTATGTCAGTTTAATGTTTTTTTTTTTTTTTGCACACTAATTTCTCAGCTGAATCTGTGTTAAACATGGTGTATCAATAAACGTAACATGCATTTACTACAATAATGACATCTCCAGTGAGTGAGCGTATTTTACCTTCCAAGCTTCCCGGTTTTTCAGAGATGCGGATTTGCCTTTCGGGGACGACAGGCTCGCCCTCTGAATTGCCGATATCGGCCGGCACGAGTGGCAGGCACGCCCGTTCCTCCTCGTCGGAGCGAGGAAAGTAGAGCGGCAGCAATTTCCTATACACCCCCTACACAATCATATCCACAAACAGAACATTTAGTCGTCCTGACGCGCGGGTTCAATTGATGATCCAAAGTCCGACAAACCTCCTCAGTGTCTGACACAGCAAACACCACTGCCTCGATGCTGCTTCCATGCTTTTCCAGGAACCTGCGGACTGTTCCTGTGAAGTGTGAATAAAAGAAGTTTACACACCCTTGCTAAAATACCAAGTTAATTAAAAAGTCTTGAAGATACTGTTACTTATCTAAAACCTTTTGTCCAATTTCCAAGAAGGGAAGTATGTATAAATAACTTTGATAATGTTGCACAAGTACGCACTATGTGGGTAGGGGATGTTCAGAATTAACCAATCATATGCAAACGAGTCACCATGGGGGCCTTAGTCAAGATGGAGGGGGGAAAAAAAAGACAAGCAGGCAGGTAAACAAGCTAGGCAGGGTTTTTACATTCCGGAGTTGGATTTGAGACTTCTGCCTAAATTACATAATTGCTTTTTTGTATTTTTTTGTAGACAGTAGTCAGCCTGCAATTGTGTTATGTGAATCGCAGTTCGAGTAATAGCGGTGCTGGTTGTGACGCTATCGGAATGTAATTTGATGAGTGAGTCAACGGGTGGGACGACTGGAAGACATGCGCATGTGCTTAAGGAACGTTAACATCTGGCATCCTTTCATTTCCTGATAGATATTCATTCAACCCCCTGGCACGCACTTTTGCAACATCACCTTATTTTAGTTTTACTTCCCCTTTTGTAAGAGCTTTTCTTTTTTTGATTTCATATTGAGTTGGTAAATGTTATTAGTTTGTACTTTTGGTGGAACAAGATTTGAAATGGTGCATCTTGGTCTCATTTATTTCGGCTACAAAAACTTGCCACACTTACTGAATGCGATGTGTGCGGCGTCCTCCAGTGGGTATCCTCGTTTGGCTGTGCTCACTACGCTGATGCCAACAGATGCCATCGACTGTTCCCTTGTTTTGAGGAGACAATCACATGTGAATGCTCAAGTTGATTTCATAATTGTTTTTTTTTTTTTAAAACTCCAACAAACAAAATCAGTAAAAAAAGTGAGCTCAAAAAGCACATTTATTTAATTTTTTTAAATGGACAGATAAGGCAGGTAATAGATGATGTAAAACATCTTGTTAATTGTAAACGTTGTCAAATAATCTTTTTCAATAATAAACAAAACCATTTCGGGGTTATTAATAATTTAACTACGACTAATTCATAACCCACTATTGACCACCTGAAGAAAACTTTGGATGTTGTGCTGTAATTTACTTTTCATCCAACAATACAAAACAAAATTATAGACAGATAAATGGAAATCAATGGATTCGGGGTTCTTACGTGGCCAGCTGCAGGATGTTCCTGTAGCAGCTGTACAGCGAGCTCTCTGCTGCTGTTCTGTACTTGGCTTTGTACTTTGGTCCCACTGTGTGGATGATGAACCTCGCTGCTAGGTTGAATCCTTTCGTAAGCTTCGCCTCTCCCGTGCGACATCCTGCCAAGGAAACATACCATAGGGGAAATACACACACACGGAGTCGACACCTGCACAGCGGAAAATTACACCAATATTTTTACAATACTAAAATAAAAACTCATTGGGCACCTTTAAGTTTGAGCAGCTCGTCTTTCAGCTCGGGCCCCGCCAGCTGATGGATGCGCTCTGATACAGGGTTCTTGTCATTGAGCACTTCATTGCTGGTGTTGGTGATAGCGGTGCAGTTCAACAGCGCTACGTCACCGGTGCTAAGGGCAAGATGGTGGCAATGCCATTATTTTTGGCTTACATGTTTGTAGCAGAGCTGTGAGCAATTTCTGCTTGTTTGAGCTGCCGTCGTGTGTGAAATCGCACACGTACCGATAACAATAAAAATATTTTTTAGGATTTTGTGTGAAAAGCAAAGGCAGAAAAATATTGGACATTTAAGGAGTACATTTAAGTGGTCACGAGTCAACGAGGGTGGTTCCTTGTGGTCAGGAATGCGAGCATTCCCTTTAAACAAACTACCACAAAGGGTGCTCACACTGAGTCAGCCACCAAGCTGAGCAGCAGACGGATCATGTGATCTTCCACAAAAAGGAATTATGAAGTGGACTCACTCTATAGGCCGCAATTTACTTTGAAAACAGTGGAACTTTGATTTGACAGACTTTAGTTAGTGGGTTAGTTAAAAAAAAATTAGCTAGTTATGACAAATATAAAAAGGAAGGAACCAACAAAAAATGCTATTTAGTGGAAAACCACATTAAACACATGATCTTATAATAAATATAAATATGACATTTAATTGTTGTCAAATTAAGATCAGTTTTGTTGGTTTATTCAGGCACTGGTCTTATTTGTAAACACTCTTCTTTCAGTGGAGTAAAATAATAAGGCTTTAAGGAAGTGAGTTGATTTCTTGAGATGTTTTAACCTTACCAAAACATAACGTGATGTAAAAAAAATGAGGGTGCTAAATTTATATCTTTGTGGGTTTTTTTTTTTTTCTAAAAGACTCACAAGAGGATGATTTTGCAGTTGATGTCTGGTCTGAAGGGGAAGGGTGATGGAAAGGACTGCTGGCTGAGCAGGCTGTCACTCAGATCCTGCGGAATGTGCTCGCCATCATCTTCCAGCTGCTGCCACGTGGGGAGGGTTTGGATGTCCACAAACTGGGAGCGAGCACCCAGAGGATCCATCCCCTCGGGCATTCCAGGTTCACGCCTTCAGTCCTATATTAAGCAACAGAGGAGCAAATTTGGTTGAGATTTTTTCCCCCCCCCCACAACATTGCTGATGATTGAATAGTAAGGTAATAAGAGCTTGGACATTCTTCCTTTCAGGAATTATGAGCTACACACACTCCTTATTAAACTTGGTCATTATCATAGGAATTTTCCCTTTTTTACACAGATCTACATCTTACAAATTTGCCCATCTTACGTCATAATTTGGCAGACACGTCAAAATCAGCAGCTGGAATGCACTTGCGGGCTTTGCCTCACCATGATTTGTGACAGTTCCGTGTTTAGGGTTTTTTTCTGCGGTATATGTCTGGTTGTGGTTTTACATCACCACTGATCACTTGGTAAAGCAACATTAGAGGTATAACTTTAAATGTCCTCTTCAAAACAAGTATTAAATGGGTCTTCGACACGACTCAAATGAATGCATTCACAAAACAAGAGTAGGGAATTTAAAGTTTCCAGTTACGTACCTCAGCTGTTGTTGGGGGTAGGGGAAGTGGAGAAGGATGTCCACGTCAGATTTAAAAATAACCAATTTCAATTAAATACTCGACAGGCGATAGAAAATAAAGACGTGTGTTAATTTACGTCCTTTTTCTACACTGATAGCCGTCATGCTAGGAGCACGTCACTGGAAAGAAAAGTAGTCGGAATCTACATCCGGTTATATAATTTCAAAATACAACTCATGTCTTCTCGTCTAAAGTAACATCGTGGATGATTAGTATGCTTAAAAAAATGTCATCCAAAAATTTACCTTACATTTGTGGATTGTATTTGAGTTGTTCTTTGCGAATATACTGCGCTGACGCAAACTAAAGTCCCAAATTTATCTGACGTTTGCTTTTATTCTGTATTTGCGCTGCTGTTTCCAGTACAAGGTCCTAACTACAGGTCAGCTAAATAATAACGCTTTCTGTGTTGAAGAGAGTTGCTGTACTTGATCTCTGACCCGAAAAAAAGTGGAACTTAGCATGTTTTAAATGAATAGGAAGTGAAAAACCAGATGTCAGAAACGCTAGTGTACCATAATTGTCTTTCTATCTGGAGCCCAGATAAAAGTGACGAAATACGGAACATACATTTAAACAATAAGATTGAACATTAAACAAAAACCACATTGGTCCACTTGCATAGTGCATTGCGTTTCCAAGATGAGGTGCTGTATGTGCATAGAAATTGAACGTTCAAATTTGCTTCATGAACCAGTTGTATTTTTGACTCCTTCGTAACAAGTAACAGTTTTGACTTTATAGTTGACTTTAATTAAATCCCGCTTGAAACATGAAAATCCATAAAATGCGATCGAAACGCTTCATCTCATTCCCCCAATGCTGTGTAGGAAATAAAAACATAGAACAGACGACTCTTTTGTGGTTTCCTTTAACTGATAGATAGAAAGTGGAGCTTTCATGAATTCAACAGTCTTTAGAAATACTTCAATCTAAAAAGAGAAATGTTTTAATTATTATTTGAATTCAAAGAGTTGCATCTCAGAGGCTGCTCTGCAACATGTCCACCAATATGGTGGTTTTAAGAGAGGATGGCTGGAAGCCACGTGACTCCGTCCAGGTGATCCACACTAGCCGAACGCTTCCTGGAGGCTCGCCGTGCTTCCTTGAATGCGGATTCACTCAGTCTGGAAATAGCCTGAAGATATAACCAAAGCGTCTCTTTAAACTTGTTTTGCTTCATTTTAAAGAAACAAGTTGACACATTTTGGACCGAGATGATCGCAGGCAAGGACTAGTGTGAAGGATGTACTACCTCCAGCTTTTGGGCCTTCTGGTGGCTGAGGGCCTCCAGCGGGATGCTGAGGTCATTGGCCTCTGAGAGCGAGCGCAGGTCAAAGTAATACTTGACATAAACACTCGAAGGCACGTTGATGTTGAACTGCACAAGCTCCAGGAAATGACGCTCCAGATTGTTCCTGTCATTCGAACGTCAGAAAACAAGCATAACAGAGTTACTTCACCACGTAACTTTTTTTTCTAGTAGCATCTAGTAGCGAGTTCTAAACGAAGCCCTGACGCTCAAGTGAACGCGGCTGCTGATGAGATACGTACATGTCGGCCACGGTCATATCTTTGAGGATGTGACAGTAGTCCACGTTCCACACTGCCTGGTCGTCCCACACTTTGGACGCCAGCAGGACAGCACCCAGCACCATTCGTCTCCACGTAGTGGGACTCATGGAGACCTCCGCGTAGGTCAGAAGCCTCTCCAGGTACACCTGACACGTAAAATATTATTTTCTGTTGAATGTTGTGTACAACATATTGTGTGTACCTTACATTGGGAGTATATTACATTGTGGTGTGGTGTGTTGTGTTAAGAAATGGAACATTAGATTTCGAGATGTTCATTTTATATTTAGATGACAATTGAGTTTGAAAATGGTTGTGTTTTATGATGGTCCTAGAAGATAAGTTGTCCTTTTGTTGGATGAGAAAAATATATAAATGCAACAGTCGCCTTGTTTCCTCACCAGCATGACAATGGCGCACTCAGACCTGAGCTGCGCAGCGCAGAAGAGCGTGCGGACAAAGCGGTAAACCTGCTTCTGGTCTGGGTCCCGGTGATCGTAGTCGCCAGGCACCTGCTGCGATCTCTGCAGGCCAAATTAAGAAATGAAAGTAGATGTAAAAAAATAATAAAATAAACACAAGAGGCGGACGTCCCACCGAGAGAGGGTGAAGTCTCTCGTCAAAAATGTCTAGAAGCGGCGTTTCGTTGTCATCCCTGCAAGGAGACGTTCAATCAGTCAAATAATCAATCAAATAATCAATCAAATAATCAATCAATCAATCAATCAATCAATCAATCAATCAATCAATCAATCAATCAATCAATCAATCAATCAACATCTAAGACAACATTCAACCTCTCACCTGTTCTTTATGTGGTAGTAAATCGCCAACGCTACACTGCGAATTAAAAAAAGAAATATTTGAACATATTATTCTGCTCGATTCCAACTGTATTAATTTGATAACGATTTTACCATTTGATAGTGTATTTCAGGTGAGGTCTGCTGACCGTGTTCTCATCAAGAAAGATAGTGGAGCAGGAGCTATACTTCCACCTGCTGGTCGGACCGCGCTAAACACGCACGCACGCACGCACGCACACGCACGCATAAGGATTGTCTTAAGTGGGCCTGAAGAAAGTGATGGACAGCTACCGGAGATGATAGTGCTAACTCACGTAGCGGATGAAATGAATCTTCTGTCTTTCTCGTACTGCAAAACATAAAAAGGAGTTGTCACCATTCACAACCTGGCATTAGGCATTGAAACGTTGTGGACCATAACACAAATAAAAATAAGTAAAATAAATAAATGCATGTAAATAATACATTCACTCCACTATTTTAATTGAACTGGATTTCTCATGAGCCCGACTGATATTTTTCTTTTCATTCAATGGGAAACATGCAGTATTTAAACGAGTTAGCGTCTCTGACGTTACAGCTCAGGAAGAATGTTAGATTCTATACGATACGTCCAATATTAGCTTCATGATTGTTTCTAATGTTAGATTCTAATATTAGTTAGCTCTTGATGTTTACTTTAGTGTTGGCTTTCAAATTAACTTCCTATGTTAGCATCAGAAGTTCCATTGCACATGATATACCACAGGACAATATCCTGTGTAACCGTGTTACGCTGAGGTATTTGTAACAAATGTTACATTGTGTTAAATGTAACATATGTTACGGTTTGTTTCGTAACAAAATGTTATGCACATTGTATCACCATTACATTAAATTGCGGGATACTGTATTACGTTCCTTTGTGATATGTTGCATTATGAAATGTTACATTCTGGAATGACGTAAGAAATTGCAGTATGTTACATTGCATTAAATTGCGTGATTATTAAAAGAAAATGACCTCACCGTCATTCATGGATTTGCTGAGGAACATGGTGCAGCTTTGAGGATGATCAGCTGGACTCAACATCATGTCCAATTCTGGAGAAACACGTCTGCGTTAGAAATTGAATTAAGAAACCATGGTAAATTCGAATCTCATCCTGATGAAATGCAAGTGTAACATTTATTGTGCTTTTTCTTGCAGTTTTATTCTATTTGATCTGGCCGAGGACCTTCTTTTAAAAATGAACATCCACAATTCCAATGTGGATGGAAAAGGTTTTTGAAGTAAAATGTTATGTAACAGTGCTAATTATTTATTCAATATCTAAAATATTGCACACGCTGGATTTGCTTGCATGACTGCACGCCTCTTCCTCCTGGAAGCTTGAAAGAGGACGAAAGAGGAGACGCTGGTGAATAATCCATGAACAACACAACACCTTGCCTGCCAGCTCAACAACCACTGCTCTCGCGCTTCCACTCCTTTCAGTCTTTGTTTTTGTCTTTACAGGATCAAAATGTTGATGGGAAGCAGCTGCCCCTTACAAGAAAACACTCATACAGGAAACAGATCCCCCCCAATGAACCCTAACCCTACATTTCAGATGTTCTACTAGACTTTTCCTGACATTTTTTGTTGTCACATTTTAAAACAAGCTATGGTCTGGACCTATTACTATTTGTGAGTTCAGATGTTGACATGATTTTTTTTTAATCTCATTCCACCATGTTTTGACTGTTTGTCAACTACTTTTTATCCAAATTGAGCTCGATGGAAAGTATTGCGTTCACGTTACCGTCCATGTTCTCGATGTCACTGATGTGTTGCAGATTGTTCTTTGCTAGTGTCTCCTCCTGGCGTAGCTTCGGTTCCGGGTGGTCCTCTTCCAGTCTGGAGTGGACTTTCGGCGTGGCGGGGACGCAGCAGGACGTCGTGCTGCCCATCTGGACTCCTGGGGTGGCGCACCGCACCGCAGCCTGAGAGAGCCCCCTGCACGTCCGCCGTTCAAGCAGAAGTCGCAGGAGGAACGGACGGTGAGCCGCTCGGCTTCATTATGAATCGAAGCAAGATATGTTTACAGAGAATAAAGTGAGACTTGATAGTGTGGGCAAATCATAGGTTTCAAATAAAATGCACTATCGATCATCAATTTGCAGAACAAATGGCGACACCTACTGGTGACTTGATGACAATGCTCCATACAAGCCGTTTTAATTGCCCATCGACTTCAAAAAGTTTCGCTATTTTCACCAGCACACTTGTCTCTGAACACTTCTTTTAATAAAACTTCTTTATGCACACACTGTGTGGTTCTCGTGTGTTTTGTTTAAAATGACCTTTAATAGCAGGTTTTACCGCAAATCAAGCATGCAAACGGTTTCTCTTCAGTGTAGCTTCTGTGTTGTGTTAAAGTTGGGTTTTTAGTAATAGTGTTTTTTGTTGTTTTTTTTTTACAACAAACTCATCAGTAAAGAAGTATTTCTCCAGTGTGTGTTCTTGTGTGTAAAATTAAAATACCCCATTCAAGTTCCATTTTGACTACAAACTGAGCAGGCAAAAGGTTTTTCCTCAGTGTGTTTTTGTGTGTTTTGTTAAACTTCCTTATCACACAAAGTTTTTTTTCCACAAACTGAGCAGGCAAAAGGTTTATTTCTAGGTAGCGATCAGCACAGATTAAGCAGGCAACCGTTTCATTGTCCGCTACCCTTCTCAGCAGCACGTTTGTGTCCCTTCAGCAGATGCTCGACAATTCATGTTTTCCCCTCGTGTGTCTCCCTTTGTGTCCTTTTAATGGCATCTTTTTCGCAAACCTTTGACCCCAAACTAAGCAGGGCAAAGGTTTGTCCCGTGTGTGTATTCTCTTGTGCACTGTTAAATTTGGCTTTTGAGCAAAACCTTTGCCACAAACTGAGCATACAAATGGTTTCTCTCCAGTGTGTATTCGGGTGTGCCTCACCAAACAAGACTTTGCAGCGAAGCGTTTGCCACAAATTGAGCAGGTAAAAGGTTTCTCTCCTGTGTGTGTTTTCGTATGCCTTGTCAAACTTGTCTTCACAGTGAATCTTTGACCACAAACTAAGCAGGCAAAGGCTTTCTCTCCAGTGTGTATTCTTGTGTGTTTTCTCAAACTGCCTTTCTCCGAGAAGCATTTACCACAAACTGAGCAGACAAAACGTTTCTCTCCTGTGTGCGTTCTTGTGTGTTTGACCAAAGTCCCCTTTTCGATAAAGCTCTTACCACAAACTGAGCACACGAATGGTTTCTCTCCAGTGTGCATTCTTGTGTGTCTGGTTAAACTTGCCTTGACAGAGAAGCTTTCGTCACAAAATGAACAGGCAAAAGGTTTCTCCCCAGTGTGTGTTCTTGAGTGTACTTTCAAGGTGCCTCTTTCAGTAAAGCTTTGGCCACAAACTGTGCAGGTAAAAGGTTTGTCCCCAGAGTGTTTTCTCAAGTGAACATTCAAATTCCCCTTGGAACAAAATGTTTTCTCACACTGACCACACTGCCAGCATTTGTTGTCGATAGGACATGTCGCGCCCCTTTCAGACTCTCTATTATCATCCTCATCATCACCAAGGAAGTGTGATGGTGATGATGCTAGTGATGGTCCACAATGGTCAGCATCATCTGTTGAGTTGCTATTTGGAGGCTCCGTCCCTTTGTCCTCCTCACTCTCACCCTTGTCTTCATCTTCACTCTTGAAATAGGGAAAACTCAATGGCAACTTGATGATGTCATCTTCCTCTTTAAAGTGAGGGGTCTCTGGTTCATCTTCCTCTTTAACAAGGATGGTTTCTGGCTCCTCTTCTCCTGTAATGAGGGCATGCTCTGGCTCCTCTTTGACACCAGTAGACTCTGACTCATGAAGATATTCTTCATTGATGTCTGCAGGGATCGGGATTACAAAATCACAAATTTGGTTTGGAGAAGTCAAATGTCAAGTGGTTTATTGGTATCGAAAGATATTCATCCGCATTTAATATTTTATCAATTTAATCTAGAGAAAAAAAACCAATCAATTCATTGTTTAGGTGGTCCGAATCCTCCGAAATTCATTATCTGAACAGTAAATACTTTCCAAATCTAAAATTAAAGCAGACTAGTCATATTGTTGATCCTAATCGGTGTTCAATAGTATCCCGTGTGTATTACTTTTAAAATAATAGGAAGACCAAAATATTGGTTCCTTAGACAGCAACTACTTTTAATGATGGTTTAGGGGTTTGTCGTGAGCATACAAACCTGCTTTGAGTAGCCAAACTGGATTGTTGATGGGACCAGCCGTCACGTCGTTGACGTTTGATGTCTTCATTACTCCCACAAAGTTTCTCGTCGTACTCTGCTTTCGATCTTGCACACATTTCCACACGACAATGCCGACACGTTCACACTCAATCGCAATCAACCCATTGACATACGAGTAACGAATCTCGCTTTGCTATGCTAAATGAAGCTAGCCTAGCAAGTCTCAAGGCGCACCGAGACGAATTAGTCAAGATACAAAGACCTACTGAGTTATGTTTGAGTCCAATAAAGTGGTGACGGAGGTACTGAGTCGACACTTTGATCTGTTCAGAACTAACTCGGGATGAATTATTTATCGAAGCGTGTTTGGTTTTGACAGCACGCAGTAGTGCAGTCTATTTAAATTACTATTTAGGTGCATTACTGCCACCTACTGGCATGGGGTATGAACGAAGTCAACACACAGTTTACACAACCATATATTAATTATAAATATCTTCATTCGCTAATAAACAGATGAGTTGGTTTTAAACTTATTAAACATATTTCTTAATATTACTTTAAGTCCTTGTGGATTTACTTCCATTTGCGGCGGTGAGCTGGTATGAAAAAAAGAATCAATAATTAGACAACACAAAAAATACCACCTACTGTTTTTCAAGTAAAAAAAAAAAGCCCTCACCAGAAAACTATACTATACTTATACTATACATAACTAATCAATAGATATATTTTGGAATGCTCTTCTGTGCCGCTTGAGCAAATGTTTGACAGTGAACGTTTTAAAACACAAACTGCAACTGAACGGTTTCTCCCCAGTGTGTATTCTCAAGTGTGCTGTTAAACTGGTCTTTATTCCAAACAGTTTACCACAAACTACGCATGCAAAAGCTTTCTCTCGAGTGTGTGTTCTTACGTGTCTTGTCAATTGTGACTTTTCAGTGAAACTTTGTTTACACAGTGAGCAAGCAAATGGTTTTTCCCCATTGTGTTCTTGCGTGCGCTATTAAAGTGCCATTTTTTGCAAAGCTTCGATGACAAACTGAGCAGACAAAAGGTCTCTCTCCGGTGTGTCTTTTTTTGTGTTTTGTTGGATGTGACTTTAAGGAGAAGCTTTGGCCACAATCTGAACAGGTAAATGGTTTTTCTCCAGTGTGTACTATATAATGTCTTTCGATTGAATGTTTTACCACAATCTGAGCAGGCAAAAGGTTTTTCTCCGTTGGGTGCTCTGATGTCTAAATTTCCCTTGAGGGGGAAACTTTTCCCACAATTTGAGCAAGAAGATGGTTTTTCCCCAGTTTGGATTCTCGTGTGAATTTTCAAAGCATTTCTACAACAGCTGGGAACATTCCCAGTATTTCTTTTCAGTATGACCAGTGGCATCACCAGCAGTGTCAGGACAGATGAAAGTTATATTGTCAATTTGTGCTTGGGATGGTCCCCAGCAGTCTGCATCACTTTCTGTTTTAATGTGTTGGCTTGAGCTGCAGCAAGGAGGCTCTGCCCCTTGGTCCTCCTCACACTCACCTTTGTCTTCACCTTCCCATTTCAAAGGGACAAAGGCAACCTGATGATGTCATCCTGCGCTTCCTCTTTAAAGTGATGGTGCCCCTCCTTTTAAACTGGATACAACAATAGCTCATATTGGCAAAGACTAAGATAGTTTACACTGACATCTGCAAGACACAAGACAAACATGTTTTGTCTGATCAAATCCAATTTTATGCAGTTACTTAGATGTTGTGTATTATTGTTTCTGCAATTGAATTGGAAATGAAGTGATTTTTCTGCACCACACCAATGCCAAATTGCTTGCCAGAAGCCAATTGAAATTGATGTAGACAATGAGCACCAGTGCCAACCACTTATGCAGAACTAAGAGTAAAAATGTTGTGCCAGCCAAAGTGCAAATCTTTTTTTCTTTGTTGTATTTTTTGTCCAACTCAATAGAAAGCTGTTAGTTCTGAAAGAAATAAGGGTGTGCAAACCTGATCTTTGCGACACAACTCGAGGCTGTACAAACATTGTCCAGCAGTGGACGTTCCGTCTTCCAAAAAAGGTGGTTTCAAAAGATCCATTGGCGTACTCCGCTATCGCATTCGTGCGGAAGAGGATTAGGGGGAGTGAAGAAAAAAAATATATAGGGAGGGACGGGAGTGACAGGATTCAGGTTTTTTTTTTTTCTCAGAATTCTGACTTTAAAGTGAGAATTCTGAATTTAAAGTGGGAATTCTGACTATATTCTCAGAATTCTGACTTTAAAGACTTTAAATGGATTTAATTAGTATGATCTCACTAAACAATGTCAAATATACATTTCCAAAAGAATTAAATATTTACAAATGCTAAATGTACACACAACAATAAAAGATGAAAATCACAAATTTGAAAATCACAACTGTATTTGTGGATCTGAAAAACACAAGAAATTCATAATGATATTTGTGGATTTGTTTATATTTGTGGATTTGAAAAACATGTAAAATTTGGGGATGTATTTGTGTGACTAATTTTGACACAAATCTCTCCCTGTACAGCTCAAGAGAAATCACACTCCAGCGTCTACATTCTTCATCATATTTGTCTAAGTCAACGCCATTGGCTATGTGTGTACAATGGTGACTCAATACACTTCAGTGTTAATTGATTTTTTTTTATTGATCTATTTATTCCCATTGCTCGAGGACAATCACAACAACCCCAACACCACCAACCACCCTGTCCATTCCCTTTTTCCCCCCATTTTAAAATGACAAGGAAAAAAAAAACACCAAGCATTACAAAATCCATTCTAAGAATCATTGTAGAGATAAAACACAATAGAAACATAACCATACGATACACCCAAGTCAAATCAATGAATTCCCTTTAGACTCAACTTTCTACGAGACATCTCAAAAATATATTTATGTACACACTTTGCTGTATCGTACTGTACAAAATGTGGCAAAACCTGACACATTCTCTGGAGACATGCAAACACCTTACCGATTCTGCAAAAAAGTCCATTTGATAACTTGTAATATATTTTCAAATAGTAGGTCTTTGGAGAATATCCTAAAAAAGATTATGCACCATTTTAGCGATGTCACTGCCTGCATTGGTATTAAATAATATTGTGAAATTCATTATTACTGAATGGCCTTTTATTTATTATTGTCATGTAGAAACGTAATTGAGACCATACGGCAGACTGAGTTTTATCTTTTCGATCTTAAACTGCGTCTATCTCTCAAACACCTGAGTTGACATCGGTTTACGTGACACTACTAATGGAAAACTACCACCGCCAGCAAGATATATTACAGGATGTTGAACCTTATAAGGCATTTTATATGTCGACACAAAACCCCTGTACAAGAAATGTGACATAGTTGTGTTTGTGGTGACATAAAATGTTTTGATAGACAGTGGTGGAGGGTAACAGTAGGAATTGCACTTATTTAGGATCTGAGAGGCCGGGAGCGTTTCTTTGTGCGTTAATATCGAGCCTCCTCTCATGAGAAATGGTTAGAATATCTGACGAGAAAAACATTGCTCAATAGTGAGGTATATGTTTTCTATTTTTCTCATTTGGGTTAGGGTTAACCTAACCCTAACCCTAACCCTAACCCTAACCCTAACCCTAACCCTCACCCTAACCCTAACCGCTATCCAAAAATGTTAGGAAGGAATTTGAGTCATTTGTCTCGCTAAATATTTTACACATACAAGTGTTCCTGACCCCAAAATAGTATTTAGTTTTTTTGCCAGAGATTCTAGTTGCAATCCAACCAATCCAAAAAGTCAGAGGATGTTAAGACGTGTTGTCCTCCAAATGTACCCACAAAAGAGTGAAGGGAATGAAGAAAACCATGCAACTGTAATAATGCTGAAGCATGATGTGATCCCGCAATAGACGAGAACAGTGTACAGTGTGCTTTGACTGAAATTATTTTAGAGACCATTTCCTACCTCAAGTCCTCGCAATAAAAAGTGTCACTGTCATCCTAGGTGTCCATATGTTGCCTTTATAACACACGAGCAGCTCTAAACTATGCTGTCCGTCTCCATCTCTAAAATATGGTCCAAATGCAAAAAAAAAGGTCTTCTGCCTATTCCTCCTCCTCTTCATCATCATCCTCAATCAGTGGGAGTAATTCCTCCTTCAAGCACTCCCTGTAGAAGCTCGTAAGCGTGGCATAGAGGTGCTGGTTGCTTTGATGAGACAGGAAATGGCTTTCGTCTGGGTAGAGCTGGAATGGAAGAAGGCACGTGAGTCTGAATGATATAAATCATGTTGGGTGTTCCGATGAAGGAACGCAATAACCATCGGGTACGTCCTTCTGTTGTTAAAGCTGCTGGACAAACGCATTTGTCATCTGACCGCCATCTGCTCTGCACAATACAGCTAGGCCTAATGTGCAGAAAACTAAGCCACATTGTGGATGAATTAATAAATAAACCCCACTCACGGGGAAACACAGTTAAGTGGATCAAATCACAACATAAATTTGGATAACATTTTTCAATTTTCCCTATCGGGCTGACATGAACAATTTTAATGTCATAATCAAAACGGGCCACTGTTGCCGCAATCTGTTTCATGTTCCTTCAGAGCTTTCTGCACACATCGAGCTTTCCAGCTTGATAAATGGCAGCATAACAACTATTAACATATAAACAAACAAATAAAACATAACAAAAAAAAAACACCCCATAACAAATAAAATGCAACCTCAAAGAAAATGTAAAATCCTTTATCTATATGCCTTGGCATTTTCTCCACAATTGTTCTTATCTTATTGGATGCTAACGTAACAAATTATTAAAATCTATATGCCTTGGCATTTTTTCTCCACAATTGTTCCTATCTTATTGGATGCTCACATTACAAATTATTAAAATTTGGACCACTACAAGACCAAAATAATTTGCAATGCAAGCCCAACTCTTAATACGAGCATGCACTCAATGTTTCAAGGTATTTTTGTAGTTGTATTTATTTGTGTATCATTAGTTCAAAGATTGACTCTTATGCTTACATGTATTGTATAAGCTTAGCTTGTAATTGCATTGAATAGGAGTGCAGTACATCTGCTACATTTAGGAGTGTTTGAATTTATTATTTGGTACTTTTTTCCCCCCCCCAAGCACATCTCCAATGGTCAAGAAGTGTTTTTCGACAATCACCTGCATTGAGTAATTTGCTCCAACTTTCACGAGGTTCTTGACAAGCTCAGCAGTATGTTGGAAGTGGATGTTAGCTGCAAATAAAAAAGTGAAAATGGGTCAGCATAGTTCCTGCTCAAATCACGGTTGCGGTAGAATTGAAATGCATCGGCAAATTTGGCATTCATAGCTCATCAGAGAATGCACTCCTCTGAAAATTTCTGCATCACTTCAGGCAACACATTTTCTTTTTCTTTTTTGATTAAAACTATTTGCTTCATTACCTTCCAGGAATACTTGCTTCTTTTGTGCTCAGCAGTGATGCACAACGGATCCAGTATATTCATTTACGGACAATTTATTTTCACTTACCATCTGCTGTGCCGTGCACCAGCATCAGTGTCTGGTCTCTAAGTGCATGAACATTCTGCAGCACACTGGAGAACTGGAAGGTAATGAGAAATTACCAACTGCACTTGGGTAACTAGATTTAAGAGAGTGACTCTACATAACAAGAAACAAAGACTATGGTAATTGAGTATTCATAGATATGCCGCCAGACATGTTGGAGAAAATGTATGTCAGATGTGATCAAATGAAAAGGATAATGGAAATTTATTTTCATTCTGACTACAGAATAATGCACACACACACACCTACACACACACACACACAGTGATTAGGACAAAGTATGAAGGGGGGGAGGGCAATTAAATGTCACAACATTAAACACAATTGCAAACAATTATTCTTTTTTCTCTCCTTGGCCTTCTACCTTTGCCCTGAAAAAAACAACAACACTCGGATTGCTTAATGCATATCCAAATACAAAACATTAATCATACTCTTGATTGGTAATCACAGTTTTCTCTTACTGTGACAGAATTGACACTGACTGCATGTATTGTATGTTAGGAATGTCAGCGCAAGCAGTTTTCAATGAGTATTGACACACAAATGAGTAGCGGTGAACATACCTGGTATCTGCTGTCATCTCGTAGAGGCATGCCAAGGTATCGCTCCGAGAAGGCTGATGCTATGCAAAAGAAAAATGACACTTTTTATGTAAAAGCTTCCTTGTTATTTGTAGGACTAAAAAAAAGCATTCCCATCCTTTGTTATAAAGTCTATCCAGCCTCGAGACATGAATGACAATACTGCATGCAATACCGCATTTCCATATTGGAATTTGTCTTCCTGAATGGCGTGATGAAATAGTCTGTCGTCATATTGTGTTTTGTGAAAGGTTTTATGCTCACCATACAACTTCAAATCTGTCATGGGGGACATTGCACATGCACATTTGAAGACACTATCTGTAGACTTAAGCAGCATTAATGCGATATAGGCTCCGTAACCCTGAACAAAAGAAACAAAACATCATTATATAGGTTGCTAATATGAAGCATGTTGCAAGGTAAGAAGAAAAAAAAATCCTAATTCATGATAAACAACATTGTCTCGGTTCGTGGCATTTACTTTCTTCCACCAAATGTTTGTGAATAGCCTAACGGCAAAAGGCAATTGTAAAAAATCCTTTTCTGCATGCAAATATGACAAGGAGTAAAGGCTCACCTTTCCGAAAATTGCTATCCGAGTTTTATCGATGTATGGAAAGCTCATCATGTAGCTGCAAGAACACAAGATCAAGAAGTTGCACTTTTGGACATGCGTCCAATGCAACTTAAAATCAACAGACAAAAAAAACCCAAAACATTACTAGTAGCTTTTTTTGTTGTTGTTACTATTTTCTAGGACTATAAATTCACACTATAGTCAAACTACACAAGCTTAATATGTCAGAACTCTGTGTGGATCAGTTACGTTTCTTCACACTTCACTCTCTGACCTCATTTTGATTACATTCTGATTGTTTTAAGAGCCTAAAAAATGTCAATTCAACTTACCTGCCGACATAAATTATTTTGTCATATCATATCTGAATAAAATACGTATAAAAAAAATAGAAAACATACTCCACTGCTGCGATTTGGTCCTGAACATCCACAGTGCCCAGTCTCTGGTGGACCTCGTGCAAGACCCTCTGGCCCTGAAATCCGCTACCCCGCCCATCGAGACGAGCCACAATAATGTTGTCTGAGCTGACCAGCACTGAGTCCCAGCTGAGAGCAAAGCGGTCACTCACAGTCTGACCACCCGGGAAGCCATCGCTGTGGAAAGCAGAAAAAAACCACAACAGTAAGCTTTTTGAAAGAAACCCTGCAACATCATCCATCCATCCATCCATCCATCCATCCATCCATCCATCCATCCATCCATCCATCCATCCATCCATCCATCCATCCATCCATCCATCCATCCATCCATCCATCCATCCTTATTCGTGACGCATCACCATCACAGGGTCAGGTACATACACTATCAAGAGGAGTCCATAGTGACGAGATTCCGAGAAGTCAGGCGGATAGGAGATTTTCAAAGGTAAATCTATACAAAGGGAAAAGGAGTGGCTATTATATGAGAAATAATTGTCAGTGGTTATCGGGATGAACTATGCGAGAGCTTATTTTTCACCAAAATGTCCAATTGAAACAGTCCTGAAGTCAGTTAGCTGGATCCTTTTGTAGTTCAAGGCTGCCTTCAGCATGGAGTTGCTCTCGAGAATGAAGTAATCTGAAAAAGGAAGAGAATGTGAAGCGGGTCCTTCGTTGGATGAAAAAAAATATATATTTTAATACGTACATAAACTGAAGATTAAGGGCTTGTTAAATACCTGAATCCAATTTGGAATAAATGAGGCAGTACTAAATTGTTCTCTCTTTGTATAAAAAGTTATAGCAATAACAAGAATACTTAGAGCGGCCGTGACCTCCGGGGCTTTCCCATTTCTCCAAACCGAAAGATACTTGGGAGGGGACTAAATGAAATGGAATTTAGATTGATTTTCTGATGGAAAACCTCAAATCAATAGAAGTGTCATTATAGAACCGGACCGCCAGGGGTCTTCGGTTCCCAGCTGTGGGTGGAAGGCATATCCAGATAAGACTGAGCAAATGACTTTTCTGCAGCACAGATGTTAACTGATAGGCAAGGTGTCCAGGTCATCCGGAAAGGATTTACAGAGATGTTCTTTTTTTCACATTTTGCTATTTTCCAAAATGGAATTAATTCACCCCCTTTAATTTCTACTCACAACACTGAATGACGTCATAAAAAAGGCTCCACGCCCTTTTTAATTCATTTCAATTATTCATTTTTTTATTCTTTGATTATTATTTTTTTGACACATGGTGTGTTAATGATGGAAAAATGATTTAATACGCATGGTTTTTTTTTAGGTTTTTTTTTTACATTAACCCCCACCCACCTCTTTTTTTTTCCTCTGTAAAGTTATCAGGACTTCTGCTCAAGAAACCCTTTACTAAGCACCACTGCCAGGATCAAGAAAAATATAGAATTCCTTACTTGAACTATTGAGACTGTGTAAGATCACCATAGGTGTTCCAGGACCTAAAATGAAAATGAAAAATTATAATTAATGCTTGAACAATTGATTCTGGCAAATGTCTCATCGTTGGTTCGATCAATAATTCCGTGCTGTTTACTTTGTACTCTTTGTATTTGCGTATTTTTTTTTGTTTTTTTTTTTGTTTTATTGCTGCCAGTCTTGGCCAGGTATTGCTTGAATAAAATAAAGAGATTGGGGAATCAAAAAAATAAATAAAAATGCCTCACTGTATTTTTTTTAGGGGGGAGGAGACTAAGCTTAGTCTACTTGTTGACAGGTTGTTCACTGATGTAAGAAATGAACATAATTGAGGTCTGAGTGCTCAGGGATGCTCTAATTGGAATCCTGCGATCACTTCATATCTGACGTCATTGGCACTGGCTAACTGTAGCGCAAATTTCATTCCAAACAAACAACATACAGCCATTAAGTTTGTTGCCGAGTAACTAACATATAGAGGAGGACGGTTCAAATCGGTCCAATTTTCATTCACTTTACTTTATCGTCAGCTTCTAGCATATTTGTCTGAACAAAGCCTGTCTATTATATTTCTTGGCAAGAAATAAACATTGCTTGAAAAGAAATGCCCGCTCTGCCATTTTACATAAACGGAAGCACTTAGTTTTTTTATTTTTTTCTCATTATCCTTTGGCAAGCTGTATTTATTTCGACCTTTGCATTGTGATGCCCACTTGTGTCTCACTCAAAGCGATTTGTTATGTTTGTACTTGCATGAAAACGTTCAACTTATTAAAAGCATCTTATGATTGAAATTATACAAGCTTGTTTTTCCTGATGAAAAAGCAGGTGCTATGTGAGCTTGGACAACTGAAATCAACTTTTCTCCACCTTTTATTGCGTTAGGGAGAGGGAACAATGTTATTGTACAATAAATCATTACTCCAAAAGGCCAAATGCTTCTGAGCATGAAGCACTCTCATCTGCCAAAATAAATTGAATACACAAAAACAACATGAAGAGTCATTCTCTACTAAAAGAGTCACTCAAAACACAATATCATTACCTGAAAGTAATTATAAAACATGGAGTTAAAAAAATTATTCTTAATTCTATGCTCCCATTTATTTAACTTAGCACATAATGGGTTTTCTTTTTAAAGCAACGGTTTTTGGGTCAGAGCTCAGCCCTAACGTCAGATCCTGAAAAGAGACTGTCAAGGATTTTATTTAGACAGCCGTACGTCTAAGGGAGAGGCAATCAGACACACATCCGAACCAATTAATACACTTTTCTTTAAGCAGGTTCACATTCTATTTACTATAAAGTTGCTCCGGAATATAAGACGTAAAGATGTATTACAGAGAAGAAGAAAAAAATATGTAAGTCGCTTTGAAGTCGGGTCAAATTTGGGCAGAAATTTATTTACGATAAATTATGACTCCATTGTCTGAATGGTGAAGAGACCCACGTCATATCTATGATTACTTACCTTTACAGTGGAGAATAATGTGCTGGTGCGTTGGGCTTAGAACAGCATCAAAGTACAAACAGTGGGCCTTATTTAGCTCGCATGTTAAACACCATCGTGGGAACAATCCCACAGTTTTCACACTAAAGGAAAGAGAAAATGAGTAAGACAATGTGGAAAAAAAAAAAAAAGCTCAGTACGATGCAGTATAAAAAAAAGAAATTATTAATCCATTACTTTGCAGCTATGATAGCCAAGAAAAGAAGTGCAAAGAGATGCTATAGAGAATATTAATAAAAAAAAAGAAAAAAAAATGAAAAAGAAAGCATTCAAACAACTGCTCACAAAATACTTAAGTGGTTTAATAAAACCTTTTTTTTGTTAGATTATAAGATTATAAGACCTAGCAGCAATACTAAAAACAAAATACACTATGACAATGAAAAGTAATGAGAAACCAACCTGTAAAGTTGCCGCCTTCGCGGAGATCCTTCCGTGCTGAGAAAATAACTAGAAAAAGAAGATAATAAAGTGCAATCCTTAAATACTTTCATAAGACAACAGGTGATCATATCATGAGTTAAACTTACAGGTTATCATTGTTTTCATCATAGCCAAGGATTTTGGTCACCTCCCAGTTTCCTGATGTTAAATGTCGGACTTCATTCTCATCTGTTCTGAACTAAGATGAGAAAGACAACATTTGTACTTTTTTATTAATTATTAGTGACTCTAGAATACAGCGTGAGTGTCAAAATTAATTCAAATTCTAGAAACACAATATCTAAACACTATTAGACTTCAAATACAATTTAAAAGGGAAGACGAGTCAGAAATTCTCATATTCACAATATTAATGTGAATACCATTTAGTGGAAGTGAGGCACATGTAACGTATTGTAAAGAATCACTAAGTTTGGGGAAAGGTTCTTATATATTGTAAATGTATTCTGTAATACATCCAAAGTGACTAGAGACTCTTACATGAACACGTGGTCATGAAAAAAGGATGATGATGGACACATAATGGACGGATAATTGGGAACGAACAGTTCCTTGTTCTCATTGTGTAGAAACTGACTAACAGGGTTGCTAACATTCACACAAATAGAAGTGAGTGACTTGCTGTCAGGTAATTATGCTTCATTATAGAGCCATACAATTAAGATGCCAAAATGATATCTGATTTTGTGGTAAGGAAATGAGGAGTGGCACAACAATTTTTTTCAATTTCAATTTCAAGACAAATAAAGCTTCACCTGAGTATTAAACATAGCGATGTGATGAAACTCTCCACGTCCTCCTTGTTTCACTGGAACAGTCAAGAAAAATCTTTTGCCATCTTTAGAAAACACTGGCTCTTGATTCTACAGGAAAGAAAGAAAGAAACATCATCTTTAGAAACAATCTAAGCCAAAAGTTCCTACTGGAAAGAAATGGACCGTGACTGATGATACCCATCAGCCAGTGTAGAATAAGATGTAGAAAAAAAAAAGAGGGGAAACTTTCTCTGACTTTTTAAAAAATGGATTCAAAGTATCAAATAATTTCATATATGTTTAGAATAAAGGAACATGGTAAAATTGCGTTCTAAAATAACACAAAAAAAAAAGGAAAGGGAAACCAACAGTTCACCTGTTTGGAAAGCCAGAGCTCCGAATTTTCTTCATGTCTCTGAAAAAGACACAAAGCAAAGTGTATGTTTTCCTTTTCTTCTTTTATCCCCATCAAGCTGATCACATGGCAATTTATCTTCAATAATTTTCCAAAATGTATCGCAGCACAGCTGAAAGGAAGGGTGTCTGTCACATATGGAGGCACGTCCGTCCGGGGGTGAAAATCTGTCTCCCACTTCAGAGCGACCCACTTGACATCAAGTGGAGCTCTTCTAGCAGTTCCTTATGAACTCTATCTCCTACACTCTTTTGGAGGGCACATACCGTGACACAGGCTCCCGTAGTGGTGTCGCATACAGTCAAAATGGAGATGTTCTGAGCCCGGTTCAACCATCTGACAGATGTATGCGTCTTACTGATCCATTTCACCATGCTCACATAATGGTCCCTAAGGGGAGAAAGATCTTGTTCTCAATCAATGAATTGTGACGATAGAAATTGTTTGTATAATGTCAATTGCTGTATTGCGTGTTATTAAGCAAATGGCTCACACATATTTTCTTATCTCCTCACATGAGAGAAATGAAATTCTTCTCACCGTAGTTTGAGGCTGTCTGGAGGCACGAGCTCTAGCGTGTGTGTCGGCCCGTAAAGGTTGACAACAAAAAGCTTCACAACTGGATTGGGTTGGCCAGCCTGCGTGTGAGACAGCCTTCATGAATTGTTTTCCATTTTTAAAGGTAGGAAACTTGAATTGGATTTGTAATATAAAAAATAAATAGTCGTGAAGTGTTTTCATTTGTTCCCAATGTCACTCTTGTCAAAATATATGACAGTGCGAGACGGAACTACCCTTTAGGCATTGCTTCTATTTGCTGAGTTTTGCAGTTTAAGGAATGCTAGTTGAGCACTGGGGTGTTACTGAACCTTGGAAGTGGAAGGGGGAGAGGGACTTGTCACTGGATAAATGACGTCTTGCACTCGCTGAGAATGACATTGATTGACAGTGATGGCTACCTTGAGTATAGTCTTACATGGTGTCACTTAGTACAGCTTTTTGCCTTTAAGCCACAAGAAGAAGAACATCTAACAGAAAATTTCTAGGGTGCACATAAGAATTTTTATCTGGTTCTCAAAGGAGCACCAAAGATTGTGAGCCAATCACCTTGAATTTTGCATTGAAGATTGACGTAGCCGACAGCAATAGCTCGAGAATACTTCTTGAAAAAATAATCAGGAAAAGTTTTGTGATTAGAACATACTTGTACCAAATTGAATGCACAATAATTGCCCAGCTTTCAAGAGCTACTCGCTTATGTAGATGGAATAGGAACTTTCAAGTTCACCTTGAATTGTTCATTATTTGAAATGCCAGTGCTAAACTTGGTCGACGTGCCAAATAATGTGCCAAACACAGACGGACCAATAGCAAACGTGTGTCATACACGCCAGCATGAAAGAAGCATTTACTTGACGTTCTCAAAAATAAAGCTCTTTTGTGAAGAATTAAGAGTGAATAGTTTTGATATTAAGATACTCGTAAAAACAAGTCTTTTCAGAAAATCAAAGTTAAGTTCGCAATAAATAGAGACATTCGTATGATTTCGTCCAACAAATAATTCCGGTAATACCTCTTGCTTTTTTTCCCCACTCAAGTAACACTTTAACACCTCAAGGCCCATCCTATGCTGTGCTACCAAAAAGAAACCTATTGTGTGCAAATAAATATTTTCTGCACACCACTTATGTGCACCCTTGGCTTGCTATATGACCGTAGGGGCACTTTTGTGCCTCCATTGATCTAGACTGGCTTTGTGTAAGAAGTTTGTGCAGAAAATGTGAGGCAATTCCAAATGAATAATTGAAATTGTGACAACCACAGATGTGAACCTATGATTGGGGATCTGTGAGTAGAATATGATAAGACATACCTTAGGGTATGGATACTGCTTTCCTTTGGGGTATGTCATGCCAGTGAATCGTGGCAAAGCCATGTTGGGCACCTGACTGTCATTTAGCACAAGGAAGGCCAATCTCTCTCCGTCTGGTGACCACCAGTGAGCCACGTGGGTCTGAAGGATCTCCTCTGAAAGCGCACATTCATCTTTGTACAATTTGATCGAATTGAAACTCTCGACACTGTTTCATCAGGGCCAGCGTTTCTTAACTGGATCGATTGTCAAGAAAGCAGACAAAGAAACTGCAAACTAATTTTGGTTTGCATGAACTAATTTGCCCCATAATAACAGAAATCACCTTGTTGTTTTTGTCTGGATCACTACTTTTTTTTTCCCCCCAAGATAACTGCACAACAATGCACCTAATTAAGCGTGTGTTTATCTGTTTAATTAAATCAAGGAGCTTCACAAGAGGTGATTGTAAGTCACTTTAGCATAAAAGAGACAAGGTTTCACGAAGGATTGCTTTTATCTAAGAATTGTAAGTTAGTCTAAGGACAGTGGTCAAGGCCACCCATAGAGGAAAATAATAGGAACCGAGCACTGTCGCGAATGATAATAATAATAAAAAAAGATGCAGGTAACTGACACTACCCCCTAATTTTTTTGTAATTTACTTATCTATTAAGAGTTCAAACAGTAAAAAAAATAGTATCCCAAAAGGGTGTTACAGTATTCCAAATTAATCTTGTAATTGTAACATGATTATATTTAAATTTGTAACATTCAACACTTTGGAATGAAAGTTGGAATGAAAGGTATTTTAACATCCCTACAATATATCACTATTTAAATGTGCGACATCACTGAAGCATTCCCCAAATAATATTGAACCTGAAAAGTGTAAATGCATGAATGGCTCTTTATGTCCTAATATTATATATGAAAATATTATAACAAGGTGAAATGGGTATTACCTTCATAAAGCCAGTCAGCAATCCCGTTAAATATGACTCCTTCCTTTCCTGAGGATGTCAGCCTTAGAGAGTTACTCTTCACATCCGACTGATAGTAAATGTTATTTTCAAATATGTAGATCTGCAAGGACAATGAACAAACAAACAAAACAAATTGAAAAATGAACAGATGAAAATAGGCGTTACTTAGGTCATAAGAATAATTGTAAATGTCAAAATATAAATGTATCAACCATAAATCCAAGAAAACATCAACATGCAAAACAACTGACTAAAATAGAAAAGCAATGAAAGTTAGTTTTTGTTTTCTAACCAATTGTTGGCCTTGCACTCCCCAGGCAGCATACTGTAGGACTGAGTTGACCACTTCTGGAGGATCGAGCTCCCAAACCTCCCTGGAAGATTCAAATAGCATTTTCAAGCTGACACTTGTTTTTAGGCCAGTGAAGAAAAATGAAACGGTTTTAAAAGACTATCATGAATAATTATTTTCAATCATTTAAAGTACAATGTATTTCATATCAAAATGACACTTCTGGTTGCTCTTCTTACTTTCTTCATGCTATTCATAAAATTTTAGTCATAGGCCTGTCGATGTAATACTTGTCATTAAAAACTCTGAAATCAGGACATTCACATTACTAATGTGATTGGAACAAATAACGAGGACGGCGACAATTACCTTGTGTGAATATTGTAGATGCTGTAAGAAGCCATGTAGGAGTGTCTGTAAACCTGAAGCAAAATAAAACACAGAAGGGAGGAAGGCTTAAAAGAGGACTGTCAAACACATTAATGCAAAAAGCAGCAGTGCCACAGATAATGACATCATGATAAAAAATGGGAAGGAAAAAGGCATCAAACAGACTGCTTGCTGCTCACAGCGATAGAATCTGTAGACAATGCAATTTGCACGGCTGACAGCTGTGATACGATTGCATCTTGCGAAAGCCGTCGCTGTGTGCTTTGCCTTTGGAAAAAGCTCTGGCTGCCACCGTAATATACATCCGTGGTTGCTAAGGGACACAACACACTCGGTCCATATTGGCATTTCATATTTCATCCTAAAAATGACAATACGCTACAGAGCCACAGACGCCATCATGTACAATAGGAGTTGACACTTGCTATAACATTGAATAAGCTTCAATCAATCAAATCATGTTTATTAATAGCACCATCCCCCTGATTTTTGAGAAAATACAAAGTTCAATCTATGCCAAATCTGGTAAGGCCTTTTCTGAGTGACCGCAGGTACATGCACTGGCTGTCTCTGATTTATAAAATTGTCTTATTTGATTTAGATTCTAAATCAAATAAGACTGAAAACCTACCTGTTTGACATCATAGGCAAAAAGAACATACTTGAAGTCAGGCGACACAGAGTACTTGGCCACGTTGAAATTTATCTAATGGAAAAGGAGACAACGCAATATTGGAGAAAACGATCAAATGTAATTACTGGATCACACACGCAAAAATTTGGTTTTACTTACAAATGTTGTGTTTGAGAGGACAATCTCGGTTTCGTTAGAGAGGATGTTGAACTTGATGACGTGGCCGTCACTGTTTCTGTAAATAACTTCAGAATCTGAAGGAAGCAAAAAATCAAAAACATTCAGCATACAGGGGAAAGAGAATTCCAATACTGACAAATCATATGAATGTGTACAAATCCATAAAGATTTAAGAGGCTGACAGCACAAAGGGCTTCTCCCTAAACATTTCATCCCCGAGGCAGCGCAGCTGATGGAAAAGCTGCTTTGTTCTGAGATGAACTGCTCAGAAGTGACAATGCCTGTGTTGTATGGGTTCAGTAAGAGAGCATAACAGTCTGAAACCATCAAAATAGAGGAATAGGAAAAAGAAAATCATGATTGCTACAGGTTGATTACAGTAGGTTGATACATATTACATTTGAAGTCATTCAGTACAGCAAAGGTGATTACTGTCTGACTTTTAATTATGACAACCAGAACAAAGCCCTGGCAAAGTGTCGGCCGAAAAGCATTGGCATTCATTAAAGCCATCGTGTCATACAGGCAACGTGCATAATTATTACCAATGGGAACATGGATCTGACAATGATTGTTTTAGACAAAATGTAATTACAATGACTGCACACAACTCTCAATTAATAAAATTGAAAATGTCTGAGTGCATCACAATTTGAAATTCAAGAAGGGATGGATGGATGATGGATGGATGGACGGATGAACAATATTTGCAAACAAAAAACAAAGTTGATCAGTTTGAATATTACATTTCATTTTTGTAAAGCTTTACATCAGTGTTTCCCAACCTTTTTTTCATCCACTGCAAATCTTTTCATAGGAAAAAAATCTTGAGGCACACCAAAAATCTTTTAGTCTTACCCCAGCTTCGATATTAAAATGAGTTTCATTACAAAGAAAGATGTGAAAGTGCTATACAAATAAAGCCCTATTCCTATATATAGATTTGAATCATTGAATAAGAAATAAAAAAAAGGATATTTTTAAATTGTATTTCAT
The DNA here is from genome assembly GCF_054491065.1 of Syngnathus leptorhynchus. Lineage (NCBI taxonomy): Eukaryota > Metazoa > Chordata > Actinopteri > Syngnathiformes > Syngnathidae > Syngnathus > Syngnathus leptorhynchus. Next base: position 6,712,231 of record NC_141203.1, read on the forward strand.
TTTTTTCGAATAAAACTGACAGTTTTAGATAAGAAAGGAATAAACTATTGAAAGCGATTGAGATTAAAATCCAAAAGAATCAACATGACTGTGTTTGGTGTTTTAGACTAGCTCTATAAATATTGCCACAATGAGAACAAAGTCACGTTTAAAGACACCCTGGTGTTCTGGCAGCGGCTGAGTGGATAGCACAGTCAAGGTGTCACGACTTGACTGTATACATTATTGCACAATTCAGATTCTCTGGTCAAACTACATGCTGGGATTTCCGTCAGTCTACAAACACACCACGGCTATCAAAAGGACACAGCAGCACACATGTAAACATAATATGTGCCGATGCAGCATAATCAGAACGACGCAGCGTGAAATCTCAAGATTCTCTGATTGGCCACACATACGTGATTAGTAAGTGGTTGACCAGGCCTTGTGCTAACTGACCAGTGGTTGGGCCATCCAGTGCGCTTCATAATTAATATCGGAAAATTTCCCATGCCACAGCTGAACATGCCACATACAGTGATAGGGAAACTGCTTTACATAATTAAAAAGTACAATATTTAAAAATGTTCAAAACATACAAACACACTACCATAAAAGAAAAATATTTTCAAATTTGATTTTAAAAGTGGTTTGCTCATAATACTGTGGGACAGAAATACAAAAGACAAAATAATACTGAAGAAATATCCTTGATGTGATCTTTGTCTCATTCTAGAGCTTTTTAAACCAAGTCTCAAAAAAGATGTACATTTCCATAGTTTTTTTTTTGTGCAAACTTCCCTGCTGTTAAGCAAAATTCAAGTGAAATTATGATAAAAAAAATTTACATTCCGAGCTGATAAAAGAGAAGTCGGTCCGTGATCTTTAAAACATTACCAGCGGTCTCTGCTCTGCACGCCACTTGTCGCCTTAAATAATGCAACGTCTGTACCTGAAAAAGAACAAGCTAAGATTCTGATGTATAAGTAATGCCCGACGTCTGTAACCCAATGAATAATGAAATCTCTGTGCAATTGGTTTTTCTTGCCTCAGCCTACCTCTGCATCTTATTGTGCTTTAACTTTGCACTGTAAATAGTTACACTGTACTCACTGCAACTGTCTGTTTTGTGCAAATTACCATCCGTGATGCCGGAATCGAACCCTGCGCCTCTGAACTGTGAGGCGGACGTGCAAACCAGTACACTGCGCGCAGCCTATCATTTAAAAATAATTGTTCATGACTTAAACCAATTTGAATTTAGCCAGAATACGACACCTAAAAGCATTCATTGCGAAATACAAAAATATCTCGGCCTTTGTGGTTCACATGGCGGATTTTATGTTGTCTCCACCTACGCAACACACTAATGATGATGTGTTTCATTTTCATCAGAACGACGATTCGTTTATGAGAGCAATAAAGTGGATGGCTGACTTGAAGAGCCCCCTCCTCTTGATGCTGAGTACATCCTCCTACACCATCAATTTTTATAATCTTATGGACATGCAAGAGAAGAGATCATCCAGATAGTTCATGAATTCAAATCCTCTAAACTCACCAGTGAACATGTGAAAGAAGTCAATGAGAAAATTCAACATGGATTTTTTTTTTCTTTTCTGAAGCTTTCTGGTTTTTCTTTGCCCTGCTCGACACCTGTTTTAGGATAACGCTCTGAATGTCATCATCTAAAGTGACTCATCAAAAAAAAATAAAAAAAATATTAGCGTTATGTATTTGACTGAACTCTCTCCTTTCAAATACACGTCAAAACTATTTTCTGATATTTTTCATAGCGAAGACCAGTCCCATTGTATACTGCTGGTTTGTTAGGTATCACCTTGACTATTGTAATTAATTGTAATTTAATTTCATTCTAATCATTCAAATTTAGCAGGGATTCCAAAATGTACATTTCTTCTCATTTTACACACTTAAATGTTAAAATGGATCACGTGTCAATGTATAAAAAATGTAAAGCAAAACTGTAAACTAGTCATGACTACTGTGATCCTGAATTGAGTGCAGAATAAAATGCCAGGAACAGTCAATGCAGTTGATGTCATGTGACTTAATACAGAAGAATGAAGATAAACGTAAATATAGTTTGTCCTCTTTATGTTCATAAGAAAACATGTCAATCAGTGACTTATCAATGTAGATGAAACAAATCTCAGTGACAATTTAACAAGTAAATGCAAGATTACCCAATCAACTAAGATACGTAGAATAATTAGTCAGATTACATCACAGGATATGAGAAGGAGAGGCTATGCAATATTACACATCTGCTTTCCCCCTCTGGAAGTCTATATTTAAGCCTGCCATGTTTAATTCATCATGAGCTTCCATCTTCTAAAGTTGGCTCTCTATCCGAGATGATATAGTACCAAGGACGTTGGAAAGTAAAATGTCAAGGCCTCATAGTGACCTTAAAGATGTGATATTCCCTAAGGAGGAGAAAAAAAAACGGTCAAATGTTTGTTTTGTTCGTCTCACCGGTATGCGGACGCAACTAGAAACACCTCCACACTTCTCGTGATCTTTCAGCTCAAACATTTCCCGTAAGACTGGATGTGAATGATAACCACTCTTGTTCTTTCTCAGTGATTGACTGACTGGCAATCTATAAAGGGCAGAACTCATTTCTCACACTAAGTCAGCCAGGAGCTGTCACAGGATAAGTGGTATGGCTAATAGTTAAATGGATGAATGGATCAAATTTTCAGCCTTTAATTCTGCCAGTACTGTAAATCTTGTCATCATTTCTCCCTGCCATTTATCATGCTCTATTTACAACTCATACAAAGAGGCCATTTTCAGTTGCCCATAAAAATATACGAAAGTAAGTGCTTCTTACAGATGTGACAAATGCCCATATCTTTGTGCGCTGAGACATGGCTTGGCAAATAAGTATAATTACATCACAGACTAAGGAGCCCGCAAGTCCCGATGAACCCAGAAGAATGACGCTGCATGATACAAGTCTCAGAAAAAACAAACCTTTCCTTCTCATTAATCCTGGAAACAAATTGTTATTTTTGATCTGGTGAAAGAAAAAAATCTGAGGATTTTAAAAGCATCAATCCATAATATCATCAAAAGATTCAGAGAAATCTCTGCTTGTAAGTGGGCAAAAAAAACCATATTGAATGCCCGTGACCTTGCATGAAAAACAGGCATCATGGTGGAATAGATATTTCTCCGCAGTCTCCAGATCACTTCAGAAAAGGTTTGTCAGTCAAGAGCAACAAATGCATCCTAAAATGCTAACATGCAAAGTGGAAGCCATCGAGCAAGAACACTTCATGATAATCTCATAATTATAACATTGATATTTTTTCACTCTCCTTGATCTGAACAATTAACCTCTACTGTGTACCACCTTTTATTCTTGATTTCTTTTCGTGTTTATTAAAGCCAGAAATTTGCCATTTAAATAATCATTTTAATGCCATCTCTACGATCTGCCTATTTTTGACAAAATCAAAGGACTCACAATGCACATCCTCTGAGGACCTTTCCACATATACGATTACTTTACCAATACAATTTCAAATAAGACTTATTAAAATACATCCACCGACAAAGGAGCATCAATAGGGCCATACCAATGTGATTCAGACTTTCAAACCATTTCCAGCTAAATCCCCCAAAGCCTCCACAAAAATCCGCCAAATCTGTCTCATGTGTCTGTTATCTTTCGTCAGTGTCCAGGAGTTTATTTTGTCCCATCATCCACAAACCAACCCGCAAAGCCGTTTTTTACTGATTGCCTCGTCTCACACGATCAGTTCTCCCTTTCCAGCCTTGGGGTCAGCTTAGAGAATTGTTGTGAAGATAGTGGAAAAATGTCACTGGGGAATGAAATATTGATGCAAGGCCTTGCTTCTTTTTCCTGCCCTGAGGCATGAAGTTCTTCTACAGTTCGTGGGCAATGGGGGGAAACTAAGAGAAGCATTGGAAGAGACAGACAGAGAGCAACACAGGAATACTATGCCATAATCCTGTCCATCAACTCCCTTTGAAGTATTTGAAACTTCTTCCTCAATCTTTGGAAAGCATAATCACTTATTCCAAGATGAGACCATTCAGGCCAAACACAAAAATACATTTTAAAGAAAGCAGAATTAGATTTTTTTTTTCGACACAGCACGGAAGTGTCATTACATTACAACTGTACCATAAAATATAAAAATTTTATAAAAATATAAAATATCTAATCCAGCTCTTGTCATAATGAAGTGTGTCAAAAGGAAATAGAGAGAAGATGATTAAGTACTAACATGCAATGCCTTGCATGCTAACGTTATGACTTACCATTGATCCAATTGGCCTTCGGGTCATGGACCTTGAATTCTGGCTTAAAGAGATCCTCCACAGTCAGTTTGGTGTCGCTTCCAGTTTGGGAGTCAGCTGCAAATATAAGGCGTGATTTGAGATTCCTCTCGCTCGATATTATGCACGAGACACAATGACTTTTACCCCTGTTGGAGAATATATCACGATTAATGAAACAAAATACTTTCGCACACCCAAAATTCGGATCCCGATTTTGCCTCTCAGGACAAAAACCTTGACAAGTGTCCAGTCAAGTCAAGTTTATTTATATAGCCCTAAATCACCGGCAAGTCTCAAGGGGCTTCACATATACAAATAAATACAAAAATTATACAAAATAATATTGGCTGTTTCCTTAAGTCTTGTTTTCTGCATTCCTTCCACTGTCTAGCTAAAACCTCTATTTCAAAAAGCAATGTGTCAAAGTGTAGGTTTTTTTTTTAATGATAAGACAACATTGTCAAAAGTATATGATAGTTTTAGATTGCTATGTGCCCTCCAGTTGATTCTCATTGACTCTGTCCCTGAAACTGTTCCTGGCTCACTGATAATAGAGCGGAAATAATTTTTTTGATAGCTGTTGATATAAAGAGTTTACTTTGCGAGCCATCCTAATGGTTGATTCAGAAATCCCTTTCCACCACTCATACATTTTGTGTATGCCAGCTATGCATATTTGCAATCCAGATTATTTAAATCAAGACAGAAACAAAAAAACATACTGAGCCATACAAAGCCATACTGTTATATTTCCATAATCTGGACTGGAATAGAAATCATTTTTCATACAGTCGCCAACATGTCCCAGGAAATACTTTACTTTTCAATATAAAATGCTAAACGGGCATAGAACGTGCCTTTTTAAATAGAACAGCTGCTGATTGTGAACAGAGGAGAAGGGCCAAATGATTTTGAATGTCAGCCATATTGGCTTTCCTTGCAAACCCCACACAGCATATTTGTACTTGGAGGCTTTGAGGGTAACCAACCATGGAATACAAGAGCGGCTTAAAGGGCAGGGGGATGATCTCGATCACATCGGGCTCTGGGCTCGTGTCTTCGTACAAATCCTTTACTAAATACACAATATTTGTTTTACAAACTCAAAGATTCATTGAAAGAGAAAAGAAACAACATGTGAAGGGGATAATCGATTGCGCAGAAGGAATTGTCGGATGATCCGGATGTCATACCACAGCCACCTCCTCAGGAGAACATTGACCGCGTTCACCCCATAGTGATGGATGACAAATGTTTAACTGTTGCTAAGATACCTAATAATGTCGCCATCTCCCGTGAAGACGTTGAGAAGAATCTGCTGAACAAACTTTGCATGTCAGAAGTGACATTTGACGTCTGATTGATTGACTTAGCCATTAGTCAATCAGTCTTTCCCTTTAAATTGTCAGATGAAAATCCGCCTTGCCTGTGACTTTAAAGTGGAAAAGCAGCGTTGTTTGAAGGATTGATTGGTTGTCTTATTTCAAACATGTAAGAAAAAATGTCATCAAATAAAAATGCTATTTACATTCAGTATTTAACCCTATGAGCCACATTTACGAGCTAGCTAAAATTCTATTACATATGAAAATTAATATGGATATAAGTCTTTATTATATTGCAACAATATGATATTTTATATACTTATTCCACAGTTAAACTCCAAAGATGCTGATACAAAGACTCTTAAATTACGACATGCCTCCCTTTAAATAAACACTGCCGGTAACAGATTATTTCTCGCATTGTGGATTGTTTTGAATTCAATTAGAAGTAATTTAATAATGTTGGACTGGATGAATCGCTTATTAGTGTGTTAATAAAATGATGGGTGGATGAGTATCAATTACCTCTTCTAAATATTAGATCCTGTTGTCATTTTCATCCCTTCATCACAACGGCACTTCAGACAACAATACTGTGGAGTAAGCTTCAGTAAGATTAAAACGTTAGATTAGAAAGTGAGTTAAATTTGTATGGTGAACAATTATAGCTGCTTGAACTACCAGTGAATACATGAACACATTGACAAAGTTGAGGTGCTAGTCTAGTTATATCCAATTTTATTATGATATTTTTTATTTTGGTTAAAATAACTATGTTTAACATGTGTACCAAAACAAACAGAAAGAGACTCTTAAAAAAATATATATAAATACCTGGTGTGAGGACAATGACCGACATGGTGATGAGGGAGCAAACCACCAGAATGACCAACAAGGCAATGGCGATACCCTTCCAGTTTCTTTGAGGTGGACTCACCCCACCAAGGTCCTGTAGAGAAAAATGGAGGTAAAATCGGTGAAGTAAACATCAAAAAACCCTTTTCAACAGTCATAGACAAACATGTTGAGTTTCATAGACCAACAATTGCCGAAAATCTGCATAAGTTGAATTCTCGAGTGCATAGGCGATACTTTCTGCTTCACACTTGTTTGAAACATTAAATACTTTACTAAGCTGTTTAAACATTGGAAATCCATTGTAGGGCTGTATAAAAAGTTTTTGTCCATATCCATGTCTGGACCTGCTTGAGACTTGCACCTCATAATTACCAAAGAGAAATGAAATCTATTCTCAGCATATGATTTGGCTGTCGAATGTCAGATCTACATCACTGCAATCAAAAGAATGCTGCATGCGTTTGCGTTGATCAAGTGCAGAAACCTTGTTTGCACAATCTGATTGAGTATGGAGCATATCGTTGGTGTATGTGTTATCTGGTGAGAAAGCAGCAACATTTGCCATCCTCCAACTCCAATGTTTGAGCCTTTGTGTTAGTTGGTCTCAAATGGCATCTTCCAGCCCATATGCTGTCAGTGGGAAGATAAATTAAACCTCCCCTCATATAAATCTTATCTCTGTAGGCTTTCTGCCCTCAATTACCCATAAAACCTTGCAGGTGAAACACAATCCACTAATACACCTCGATTGGACAGAGGGGAGGAGAAACATGATCTAATTAGAAGGTAATCTTTGGAATAAAAGGCTTGACTTCATATATGGTTATGCTACCCCCTCATTTTATTTTTTATTACAATTGGAGTCGTGGCTTGCTGGAACAGAGAACATAAAAAAAGGTCCCTATATGAATCTCTGCAAAACATCATTTTGTAGCGCCTCAGTTCTCTATGTGGTGCTTTGTGTTGCAATGGGCCACAAGGCTAGTAAATGACTTTGGTGCCATTAATGTATACATTTGTTTCTTTTATTTTCTTAATTAAATGAAACCTCTCCCTGTGACACACAAAAGCATTCCTTGTCTATGTAGATAGAAATCGATATTTTACAGAAATTGTTTTCCTTCATTTCACATCACAGCTCCAGGTACTCTCAATCTGTCTCCAGAGAGTAAAATCCTTTTCTCACTAATTTTCATTTTCTCTCAGTTAAGAGTAGCCAATTTAAATCATCCTCAGTTTAATAACACAATTATAAGATTTGACTGTGAGTGTCAAAAATAGAATTCTTTTTATAGAGTGTGTCAAGGCATGGATTAGAAACTGATTAACGGTTTACCGACCAGAAGTCATGACACAGCAAATGAGCTTTATCGCAGTCATTAGACCCTCAACCAGGACAATGTATTTCTCAATAAATCTGCAGGATGTATACTTGAGAGCGTATCGGGGTTAAACGACTTGTTTTAGATGAGTGGTCAAGTTAAGCATTGCAAGCATTTCTAGCCGGTCAATTTTTATTTCATCACAAATAACAAAAAAATTATATAATAGAACCTCAACAACCAGAACTCAAATACTGATCTGACACATTTTAAGAAAGCCATATGTGTGATTTTGAATGTGTTCACTTCTTTCTAATAAAGCTTCAGTTCTATGCTATAGCACAATCCAGTCTAATGTGTTCAGTTCTTTAAAGTAAAGGTTCGATTGTGTCCAAGACATACACTGCTGTAAATCATAGTCAAGCAGTAACAAGAAAACCCACGTCTTTACTTTATGAGCCCGACAGTAAAAGGACAAAGGTACAGTGATATATATATATATACACTGTGTAGTATAAATAAACCGATGCCTACTATTGTGTTCTACCAAAATCAACTCACGGAAAACATACAGATTATAGCTTGCATGCTTTGCTCTGAAGGATAATTATAATGATAATATAATTAGTCATCATTTGTAATACTGATAATTAGTCAGTTCGAACAAAAATCAAGCGCTCTTACGCAAGAATGTTTGGAACAAAAAAAAAGATGGAACGAAATGATCGTTTTATGACAACAATGTTTCGGATACTAAAACTGAAAACTTTTGAAAATGTCTATCAGAGTGGAGGAACTTGAGATAGCATTTTACTAATCGAGTCTGACATTTTAATATGCACGGGTATGACAAATACACATGAGTAAATCACTTTTGCTTAATAGCACAAAGTAATAATTGTACTTACTTTCTCTTTTAAATAACGATTTGACTTTTTTCACTTTTTGTTTGACATGTTTGAAGTGTATATGGCTTGAAGTTGATGGAATAAACAAGTGTGAATGTGTAGACTGCAATTTCTTAATGTTTTTTTATTCTGACGCTACAACGCATCGGCTTCAGAGTAGGCCGTGATGAGAAGCCTCTTGAATTAAAACTGCGATAGCAGTAACTACGCTCGGTTCTACTTTAAACCAAATATCACCCCAGTGCATCAATTCAATCAATTATTCATCAGGTGAAGGGGGGCAAATGATGGCATGGATCAATGCATGAATCAATGCACCTCAACTATTAAAGAGATGGTGCACTCATTTAGTTTATAATGAATTTGATAAAGTCATAATTGATCACACTCAAAATGACATCACGTATGGTAACAATCAATCACAGCTCAGGTTGTGAAGATCACATGACCAAATCCAGAAAACAGGTCAAGTCAGCCGCCACACGACAACACGCCAATCGGGCCAACGTGAACATCAGGGCTGTGTTGGGTTTTTAATTTAAAACATGATCACACACTGCTGAGACAATTGCTTTGACTTTCCGACTAGAGGAGTCAGAATATTTATAGCCATGAGCTGGAGAAGTTCCTTCGGGCAGAGACAGAAAAGGGTGAGGACTGAAGTGAGACTACATACAAATCGTGCTAGTTTACTGCATTGTATACCTTGGATGACAAGGGAAAAGTCTGGGTCCTAGGCTCAGACCACTCCAGAACCGAGCTGTTATAACAGATAGTCGACTCGATCAATCAGTACAACATCGGACGATATTATAAGCATCCGCATCCACAGCTCCACCAATATTTTTCCGCATATTTGGATTTATGTTGACATGGCGATGTGATTCTACCCTGCAGTCCAATATCTGATTCATATGCAATTAGAAGCAGATGACTGCATTTCAACAAACAACACTGCGGGCTGCAGATAAGACGCAGGGCCCTTTCGGCACGGTTGAAAAAGAGATATGATTTATCAAAAGAAATTAAATTGAAAACGTACCTGACTTCTTTAACAATCGAAAAAGAAAGTCATTGACGTGGACTTAAGCGCATGTGTCTCAGTGTGAAGTGAAGAAGTGAAGCTGCATGTTTTTATACTTATGGTTGACAACGGAGGATTCAGCAGGCACTGAGCTGTAAAATTGTTAGTTGAGAGTACATTAGTACTCCGATAAAAATTGCAGAGGAACGGACAGAGTCGTAGCTGAGATGGTTCGTCTTTGGCAGCCGACGCATCGGTAGCGCGGGTTTGAGAAAGTCAGCCAACTCGGGGTAAGATGAGAAGTGGGTTTTGTATTGCCTTGACAATATTTTGTCTCGGTTGCTTCAAGTTGCAATTGATGAGCAATCGATTCCACACAATGGCAGTTGTCAACAATCAATTCATCACCTAATTATTTGTTTTGGTCATCCATACTTGTCATCGTGTAAATATTCTGTTTACAGGACAATAGAAATCAGGAGTGCCCAACCTAGTTTGACCCAAGATCTACTTTTAGAGCAGCCAACCTACTGCAGTCGACTGCAATTTATTTTCTTTGTCGATGGAGACCTACTTTTTTTCTATTTGAAAAAAAAAAAAAAGTGGATTCGAGGTGTGGAAACTGTAGCGTTTGCACACCAAACAATTAATAATAATAATAACCCCCACAACTTTAATTTTCTTCCTCTATACTTCTCGCGACCTAATGAATGAACATTCCGAAAATTGGCAGTTGTTGGGATATTTGAACAGTCTTCTGACAAATCTCTTCGACATAGTCCATCCTCTATTTTTTTTCAATATAATTATTACAGCCATGATAGAAATAGTGCTGATCATGCAAAACTGACAATTATTCAAAGAGACAAACACGCGAGCTGTAACCTCAGCGGAGATATTAATGAGTTTTTGTTTTAGAGATCCTGAAAGAGGTAAGGCTGAAATACTCCTCTTCACATATTATTTAAAGAGCCTTCAACGAGTTTCCTTTTGGTTATTCCTTCTGCCTGGCCATGCAACTTTGATGAGGAGTAGCCCTGTTAAGAGCCTGTCATCAAGTTATGTATGCAGACAGTGAGTTGACAGAGCCTGGGATGGAAATAGCTTTGGCTCAGATCAGCGACCAACACAAATGTGATGCAAGCTTCTTGCAAGAATAGTTATTAAATAATCTTATTGATGCATCATGAACTAGTGTGTTTTTATCAGACCACCAACACAACTGTCTATCCACGCATTTTCAGTTCCGCTAAGTACTGGCGCTTATCCCAGCTGAATTTGGGCGAAAGGCCCTGATACTAATTTAAAAAATGAACTGAAAATCAGGGCCAACAAATTTTGGGCTTAACTGCATACGGAATATACTCATACTACTTAATACAAAGAAATTGTCTTTAGACCAACAGTGATTTTGATATGTCTTCAACACTGAGCAGGTTAACACTGCTTCCGTTTGATATTAAACACAAGATTCTGAAACGGACAGATGGATGTGTTCACTGAGCATTACATAGAATAGGGGAAAAAACATCTAATTCCAATTCAATCAGGCAAAGAAACCTCACAAAGAAAAGGTTTGGATTTCTTGGGCTCCAAAGCTCAATTAAATCCTAAGAACCCAGGAGATATTTCCGACATATCAAAGGAAATAGTTATACTACTCCTGTGAAATAGATTAGTATGGAATCATTTTTAAAATTAGGATCTCAGGGTTTGAATGGTTGAAGGGATATTAGAACAGAGAAAGGAAAACAAAAATGAATAGCGACACAAGTACAGGAATTTGTTGGAAAACGTGATCTAGTTGCACTCTCCAGCTCTGATTAAAATAAAATAGAAAAATTCTAATGCAAGAAACCAACAGTGGAGGATTGCACCTGAGCAGAGGTATTTTAAACATGACAGATGAATCCCCTCATGAGAGTCCATAGTGATTTTTGAAGGTGACTGCCGAGCACATGCATGTGCTGTGTGGCCGAGCCTCCCTCCATCCAAAGTGATTTTCCTCGACTGTTCCCTTCCAAGGTGTCGGGGACAGCTGAGAGGAGGCAACGGCTGAATTACAATGCGTCCTGCCTGCGCAGTCTCTTCCTCAGCCGATAACCACAGTGCACGGACCCCCTTTTTTTTTTTTTTTGTTGCTTTTTCTCATTCTTGCTACAGTTTTCCAGCAAGCTGCAGATGGCGTTTAAAATACTGAGATACAATTAAACATATCAAATGGAGATTGAGTTTGAACGGGTTCAAATCATGTCTTGCGTTCGTATAAAGCGAAATGATACGAGAATCGGATGGTTAAAGTGCGAGAATCCGAAAGATGCGCTCCAAATAAATTCCACTTGCCCACCTCATCCTGCTGCGGTTCCTTCTGCCTCTGATTCGGCTGTTCCTTGGTAGCTGTCATGATCAACTCCTCGGGTAACTCTCGTTTTATCGCTGCAGGCAAAAAGCAGGGCTATTTGGATTTCGAGCAAAAGAGAAATGCTCTCTCTCCTCCTCATCAATTGGATGGTAATAGTGCGAATTTCGTCACCAGCGAGTTGTGTAAGGGGCGCTGAGGAGAGAGCATCTGTGGAGAAGCCTACGCCGCCCGCCTGCACGCACGCATCAGCCTCGTCGGAGGGGAGGAGAGTTGTGGACAAGCTCTTAACCGAATCAAACAGGCTGACGTGGAAAAACACCTTGATGCCTTTTGGGGGTGTCTAAGTTTACTCAAGGGTGTGAATGCTTCTTGGATAGAATTCATTTATAGAGCGGATTGAACCAATTGTCATATCTGAAGCGCCTACACAGAATGTGATGGATAATTGATTGAACAGATTCAAATTTGCAGGGCAATGCTTCGAATACATATGGAACGTATTGAATGATATTAAAAAAATGGACTTTAAAAAGTGTTTTAACATGACAGAGATATGAATTTCAATTCATGTCTGACTCACAGTTGAAAGATTCCGGGGTCCAATGAAGTCTTAGCTTGATTAAGTCTTATTATGTGAAATTTGTGTGATCTCCAGTTTCCTTAAACCTTTCCTTTGCATGTTATGGTCATCTCTCACATGGCAACTATTAACCAAGTATACCCTCTTGTTTTGAAAGGTTCAACTCAACTTAGTCCAGAGTGGATCGAATACAATCCAAAGTCATTGTCGTCACGTTGTATGGGTGCGATTGCAGCAAAAGTGTGATTATAAATACGTGAAGGACACACAAGAATTTAAGCATTGCATGATGAGGATAAATGCTCCCATTGCTTGAGAGTTTCTCCATTTCGGCCGACAGCATCTCTTGCCCGCTGTCCAGAGGAAGAGAGAAAGACCGCAGCTTCGTGACGCAAGCCGCCGCAGCTGCACCTCGCGAGCGGGATGGAACGTAGAGAAACGGGTCAGGCTACCGATGCTGATTTGTTTCCTAGTGGAATTGTCTTGCTAAATCTAGAAACAGAATCTCTCCGTAGGCTATTTGAGGACAATTCAGTTGTGTATATAGTATGTCCATGGGGGGGGGATAGTAAAATAATATTAACTAGTTATTGCATCTGAGAGCATTTCAGTATTCAGTGTGAGATATATAAATAAATGAATAAGGTCGCTAAAGGCCTCAAAGTCTGCTGGGACAGGCTTCGGCTCACCCGCAACCTGAATGAAAAGAAGGGCTTGGTTGGATGAGCTTCATTTAAAACTCGGCTCCTTTAGAATATGTAAATTGTAATTATCAGGGTGTCATTTTTCTTTTTTTGGTCAAGTGGAGAACATACCCATGCTAAGATGGCATTCCCAAAATTGTACTGGATTGCCCTACAAATATGTTTGGAAAGAGCTCCATTAGCAGTTGTGCACACAGCAGTGAAAATATACAATTACCTCTATGGTGAAGGTAAATAGATTTTTTTTCATTATTTTATTTTATTTAATATCCTGCTAACTTAGTATTTTCAGTCATGCAGTATTCTGGAGCATTTCAAGTATTTTCAAAGCCATGTTTTCTGTGATTGTGCTCTTTTGTCACAGGCTTGCTTGACCTTAAGCAAGGAGATAAATGGATCAATAAGTCCAGATTTAGCTCTCCCCATGCCTGGCTGTGGGGTGTTAAATAGGCCAAGGATGCAATTGCAGTTGTGTTTAGCAGGGAATTGTCAGCTTTGATCTCGACACAGTATCAAACCCAGCATGAGCATATGGCAAAATAATACTTTTTGTCTTTGAGGCTCTGTTTCACGCAGGTATGGGTTCTTTTCCATTTTTTTTTTTTTTTTAACATTACATGCCAAATTGCCTGACCTTTGACAACAATTGCAACATAACAAATATGAAAGGTGAAAAAAAAAAAATGATAAAATGCATTTGAATTCAATCTGAACTTCTGCTATTTGACATTTGACTTATTAACCATAACATTATGTGGGACTCAATTTGGATGCTATGAAAACTTTCATGACACGAATTGATGCATGCATTTATTTCATACTTTTTTGGACTGTATACAATTTGGCGTTAAATAAAAAGGTGTGTATTGTTGAAAATCTGTCTCAAGACAATGAGACAGTTTTTCTGCTGACATCTCAGTCTTCCAATAAAATTGCTCTGTCTTCGTGCGTTGATGTCTCAAAACTATTACAGCCAATTTGAATACAGAAATAGTAACATTTATGTAGAAGTGAACTGATAAGACAAACCGTCCCCATCTTGTACCCTCAATTTACACTCTAGAGAGAAGAATTGGAGGAAATGCGAATTGGAGTCTTCGGAGATTTATTTCTTGATTGGAGCCAGAGTTCACGCGAATGAACAAATGCAGCAACTTATCTGTGATTTCAAGGATATTGTAAGATGTTTTTCATGATGAAAGTGTTCAGCAAGAATTTTTGCATGAAACTATCAACCAGTTATTTGTGAACACCAAAATGTTAGGTTATTTTGACTTTCCTTCCCCTTCCTTTATTCAAAGAAATAAAAATTTGCAGGGTTCTTGCTCTCCTCCAGTGATTGCTTCCTGGTTACAGGATCCGACTGTTATTTCTATGCTCTTCACATCGAGAGCTCACGCTCACAAATGCAGTCGCTCTCCAACATGTTGAAAGTCTGCCGAGGTTTTCTTGAGCAAACATCCTTTCGGCGGGCGGCTTCATGCAGTGATAAAAGGGAATTCAAGGTGAGGCTTAGACGACAAAAAGAGACAGAAAAAAAGATGATATCGTAAAATCAAGAAAGCACATTTCACAGAGTGCACACACACGCACAGGTTTGAATATACATATATAGCGAGAGAGAGAGAGAGAGAGAGAGAGAGAGAGAGAGAGAGAGAGAGAGAAACTATTCACACCAGTATTGAGTGGAAACCCCTGCTGCGACATCGACATCGGGCGAGTAAACCACTACAACAGTCTCCGATCAACTTGAAAATAAAAATCAAACACACCTTTTACCCAAGAGGCACAATGCATTGAAACTACTGTCTTCATAAAAACAATCATAATATCTTCACATTTATTAGTGAAGGAAGTCCCGTTGTGAGTGCTGTGAAAGTTTGATGATTGCAATTGGCTTGCCTGCTTGTCCAGGGTGTACTCGCTTCTAGGTTTCGGCAACTCTAATGATGATAAGGAAAAAATACGGAGGAATAGGATTATAAAGTGGCGAGGGAATGAGTATGTGAGAAAAATACTGCTCGCGAGCAAGCAGTTGGTGAGTGCCAGTCACACACACAAAGCCAGACAGAGGGAAAGGACAGGCTGAGATGTGCTGGAGAGAGACGGGCAGAATGTAAAGGAAAGAGAGCCCGAGGGAGTCGTTTTGCTGAGGTGTCTTGTGTTGATGAAGTATTTATGACCCTGGGGCAATTTAGTGCAGACATTCAGCAACTGCATGCCACTGGGCAGCTGATGAAAGTTTCATGACCAACCTCGGCAGTGTCTAACACTAGGATGGCACCGCACTCACTTCACATTAAAAACAAGAATTGCGAAATACGAGGAATAGTACAACCGCAGGCTAAAACAGATTGGTAATCTCTAGTTGTGTGTTTATTTATTAATCATCTTAAAACATTCTGCATTGTGTCAAGCAAACAACAAACCAATGCTCAAGCGAACAAGTCACCATAGATAGGCTTGCATTTATTTTGATGTCATTATTTGCCTGTAAACAACACAAATGATACATATAATATTCACAGGTAAGAACGGGTATCGAGCCCTGGTGTTAAACTGGCCAAAATTATTCGACACTCAGTGTCAATAAACTTCACTCATCACGTTTCTGTTAATGATCTTTGAGGATTTACAAATGCGTATCTTCCATTTCTTAAAACTATACGAACCGTATTTTGCACTTTTGATCTTTCCAATCTTGTTTCTAACTTGTAATTAAATGAAGATATTTGTCTAAGAAGCATTTTTACAATCGGAGGCAAGCTCGTCTCGGCTGGCTCCTTCCTGTGCCTCTGTACGGCTGTGCACAATCTGTACTATTACAACTCTGTTAGAAACTTGTAGTCTTCATCTGGAGGGTGGAAGGATGGAGGATGTTCCTGGCTGATGAATGACTGCTCTGAACTATTGGCTGGTACCTATCTTGAGGCTTGAGTGTGAGGATGTAGGGAAGCATTGTTACATGATGGTGTTTGGCTTAGGAAAAAAAAAAAAAAAGAAGCTCAGCAGATGTTTTATTGAACGGAGAGACTGAGATGGAGCTGGGCACACAGAGGTTTGAGGAGATGGGGGGGGGGGGGGGCAAGGAGGGAAGTAAAGATGTGGAGGCTGCTTTGGTGGGAGGCTCAAGACAGGTGCCTGTCGAGGGTGGTGTGGCCTCTCAAAGAAGAAGATCATGAATGGACTGACTACAGCATGCCATACTGCAAGTCAGAGGTGAACACTTCCAAATGTAAGTCAAATGAAATATGAATTTCATGTATTTTCATAAAACAGTATATTGTATTGTTTTAATAAGCTGCAATGATGTAGCGCAGGTATAATCATGTTGTTGGAATTAGGAAATGAAAACGGAGGGGAAAAAAACTGAGGGACTCAAACTCCAATTGGGTCCTATGATTGGTACTTTAGCTGCAGACTTCTATCATCCTTCTTGGATGAATGTTCCACAAGCCACGACCTTTAAATATCAAATGATATGAGTATTTTAATTCAAATGTTCCTCAGTGCCACAAATAAATTGCATTTACAAGCTTTGCACCAAACATATGAATTCTATGAAGTCATTTAGTATACAAGATGTATGCAGTATCTTTGTGCAGGATCAAAGTACATGGTTTATCCTGACCTTCACCACTCTAAGCAGGCTAAAAATAGAACATTCATCTGACTTTAGTGGGGGTGAACTGAAAGACTTGGTTTTGGTCTATTACACATACTATGAATCATTTTGGACTGATTGCACATACCCCATTTAACATTGAAGAGGGCATGGCCTCTGTTACTTTTGAAAAATAGAAGAAAAAAAAGAAGCTATATATTGCCACTGGTGGTATAGTGTAGTGATGTAATCGGCTGACTTCTGTGCAGACATTGTGTATTCAGTTCCATGCA
This sequence comes from Syngnathus leptorhynchus, assembly GCF_054491065.1. Classification (NCBI taxonomy): domain Eukaryota; kingdom Metazoa; phylum Chordata; class Actinopteri; order Syngnathiformes; family Syngnathidae; genus Syngnathus; species Syngnathus leptorhynchus. The sequence goes on from NC_141203.1 coordinate 6,729,534, forward strand.
CTCAGTGATGCCGAGAATATAAGTGTGAGTGGTTGTTCGTCTTGATATGAGCCTGACTGGCGATGCGTTCAAGTGGTGTCCGCCTTTCGTCTTGAGTCATCTGGGATAACGTCATTGAAAATGGTTCGCTGTAAATGTATAAATAAATATTTTCGTGCATGACAGAAGAAGCTCTGCTTTTAATGATTATTATTTTCCTTAAGTATGTGCATAAGTACTATTTCACTTTTAGCATAGTAAACAGCAGTCACACGGGTCTGTTGTGCGGTGCAAACTACTAAGCTAGGCAGCTTGTTATAGGCGGAACCTGGTTTTATTTAAGTTGAATTTTTTCAATTAGGTTTCAGACAAGTCTTTTGTAAGCTACAGTTCAGTTTAATTCTCCTGGAGCGAAAGTGTAAGTAAATAATTGAGTAAGTAATAGACGGTAAAAATATATAGCACCATTGGATTTAGGCCAGTTTCTCCAGAATGGAAGTCAAAATATGTTTTCAGATGTAACTGTTTTTTTTTTTTTCAAAACTTGTCGATTTTCTTTTTTAAATATTCGAACTCTTTCCTAGATTTTCAGCTCATTATTGAGGTCAGTGATGTAAAGTGAGTTGTCACAGTTTTCAGATGGCCGCAACCGTTCTCTTCCTTCTTCCATACCATGACTGAAAGGTCAAGCTTTTACAATTCATGTGTCTTAGCACTCAATTAGTTGAAAATTGCCTTTTGTCTTCTGGGAGCAAGTGATAATTGCTGTGGGTCACAAGCAATAATTGCCAGTGTAACCCTCAGAGTAACTGCCTATTAAGTGGAGTTATTTAAATCACCTCACCTTTGGGGTACTTCCGCGTTTTAAACTGGCCATTAATTGGGCAAAGGATTTGTGAAACTTTTCAGTCACATGCTGATCTAACACTTGGCTTGCATTCTGATGCCAGGCCGTCTAAGGTGACAAAACTCTTAAAATTTAAAACAACCAAATGTTCACATCTTGAGTAAATTGTCGAGCTTCTCAAACCACTGGAACTTTGAGCATAACATTTTGAGTGCATTTTCCCGTTGTATTTCTATTCTCATTGTGTTCTTCACCTTGCATTGTCTAGATTAGGGGTGTCAAACTCATTTTTGTCGCGGGCCACATTGTAGTCATAGTTTCCTTCAGAGGGCCTGTATGACTGTCTTATATTGTATACAGTATAGATTATGTGCACAACAAACTGATGAATAACTAGTTTTGAAATTAGAGACTAGTAAAAAGCGTTCAAATATTTTGAAAAGGTGAATGGTGATAAAAAAAATTGCTAGCAATTGTCTCGATTTTTTGTTACAGGGAAGACAACTTGTAATATTAATTTTGACGTATGAAGTCGATGCACAATTTGTTTTTGATGTGTTTGAAATTTGAATTTGATGTAGCAGGCCGTATCTGGCCCCTAGGCCTTGAGTTTGACACCTATGGTCTAGTATAATTAGTATAATTTAAATTTCAAAATAAAGTAACTTCACTCTTCAAGCATCATATTTCTCTTATTTGACTAAGAGGCGACTGTGACATAGATAAGAGAGGAATTATGGGAAGAATATGTGAGGAGAAGAGGGAATGGGAAATAAAAGGAAGAGCCAGTGAACATTGCAATTAACTTTTTTTTTTTTTAACAGCTTCCAAATGCTTTTTCTGGGGTCATTCCCTTTAGGAAAGAGCCAAGTAAGCCTTTCTAATTACCACAACTATAAAACAGGACATCTAATCTGTATGGAAGCGTCACACAGCTTGAGTTATTATCTATGAGCAGTTCCTCTACTATGGGAATCATAATAAAATATATTATGGCTTTATAGGCACTTCAACAGTTCCCTTACACGACTGGCTTTTTCTACAATTAAGATTGCTGATGTATGGTATGAATTAATTAATAGATCACATGTTGTTCAGTTGGATTTTTTTTTTTTTTTTTTGGAGGGGGGACAGACTGAAATAGGAATGGCTGTTAAATCAAGTTTTAGGGTTTGGTTGGCGCCTACATTTTTCAGTTCGAAGGTTATAGGTTCCATTAGATAGATTAGGTACTATGTAAAGTCCACAATTTTTTTTTCCCCCAACCAAACAGGTTCTAGCTCTTTAAGTCTTTGCCGTTTGCTATGAGCCGCGGGTAACAAGTATGACATTTTCTATCCGTGACACAAGCTTAGAAGTTTTACTAAAAAAAAAATTGCACTCCTACTAAAAGATAGTAAAGAGTAAAAAAAACTGTTTCCAGGTTCCCCTGCATGTTGTTTGACTTTCACTGTGTCCCATCAGGAGGTCGCTCGCATGATTTAGCACATTTTTTACGCTGGATGCTCCTCCTGAAGCAAGCTACCTATTTTTTTTTTTTTTAACTGATCTGGGGACCAACAGAGACTGAGTATTAAAATCATTGGCCGGGAAACGAACCCTGAAGCACCTCTTTCCTGCATTATTTTTAATATATAGTAGCAGGGGGGGAAAAAAAGCTTTTTATTACATTTTGTCCAGATGTAAAATTCTGGGCAAGAGTGTTTGACGATGCATAACCACTCTCATTACACAGCGGTAACACTATCTGGCTCACCTCTCCCTGTCCCGTTTTGTCTTATTTGTTATTTATCGCCTCGCTTTGCCACATTATGTGGTACTGCCTTCCCAAGCTACTATACATTACATAATCCAAATTCTGTTGTCAGGTACTGTTGTTACTCTTTAGGATTTCTCTGTTGTGTTTGTTCTGTTCTCGTTATTTCTTTGTCTGTTGTTTTTAAACTGAACTCCATCTCAATGCAAATAACAATTGTTGTATTTGTTTGGAATTTAAATATCAAACTCTTGTGTTGTGCTGCAAGATTGTTCCGTCTTCAAAACAAAACAGATCCACCAAACTGCATAACTAAACAGCAACTTGAAAATTTGCATTTTTCTTCTTAGAAACGAGGAAAAAAAACTGAATTATCCGCGTGCGTTCGTGCGTGAGGCCTATTCCGACTAACTTTGGCCAAGAGGCAACGCAATAGTCTGGTGGCACACAAACAACCATTCTCACTTCTAGACTATTTCGAGTCTTCAATAAACCTTACGTGCATGTTTTCGAGTACCCAGAGAAAAAAAAAAAAACCCAAGTGGAGATTCAAACCTGCACTACAGAACTGTAATGAGACAAATATGCTTAGTACTTGGCCACTAATGTAGTATGTGTGTCTTTGATCTGATTCAAAACATGATTATATTTTCAGTATACAGTCCCTTCATTGCTCATTGTATTTTGGTTTCATATTGCATATAGTGCCTGTATGTTAAAAGATGAACGACCATTATACAATGAACCTTTCATCACTGTGCATTACTCTACTCAGTGCAACACTGCCCTCTCGTGGGTATTCAGTGAATAGCTTTCATCCATCAGCATATCCTCTGTTTTTTTAAATCTCTGTGCCAGTTGACTGTTCCTCTTTTCTTCAGTCGTTGTGTTCAATTTGAAACTGTCCATCTCCTGCTCGTTCAGTAGATCATTTCATCACTCCTCATTTGTACACTGCACTTGGCTGTATAATCCATCAGTGGACACATTTTATTTGACCATTTTTTTCCCCTGATGCAAACATTTCACACTGTCAGAGTCATTTCATTTTCACTTTTTGAAAGAATTTGACAATGCTACTTCACATCTTTAAAAGATGTTCTTTATGTTGGCCTTGAACAATTCAGTTATCTGCCCCCATCAATCCTTTCTTTACTATTCTTCTCTTTGCCAACTAGCATTCCTATTCTTGTGCAATAATTGCTTTCAGGTAAGTGTTTATTCCTGGTACTTTAAAATTTTAACAGAAGGAAATATTGAAAATCATTGTATCGTATTTTTTTTTAAAGCAGCTTCCTGGATTATGTTGTTGCTAAGCAGCAGTTTTTATAGGCATACCACACAACACAAAAAAATGTGTCCAGCAATAAAAGGGGAACATGATTTTTTTTCCCTGTGCGCATATATATATATATATATATATATATATATATATATATATATATATATATATATATATATATATATATATATATATATATATATATATATATATATATATATATATATATATATATATATATATATATATATATATATATATATATATATATATGTGTGTGCGTGGGTGGATCGAAGTGAAAGTACTGTTTAAGAATCTGTGGCATAGTAATTGGCCTTTTTGACTCTTTCTGGCTGAAAGTTTCTACTTGAAAACAGGACACATCAATACTGTTTAAATTTAAATCAGACATCTTGAAAGCTTTAATACTGCCTCCTTCCTTTCTATATCCCAGCACTCTCCTCTTGAATGCCTATCTCTCCCAACTGTTCATTCTATAATCACGAGCTGTTCATCCCAGAGGAGCGATGCAGGGGTAACCATAGACCTTGGCGTTCAAACGTTTGTAGCGTCGAAGCTCATGCATTTTAATGTGACGTGCATGGAAAAAAAAAAAAAAAAAAAGTATGGGCTGAAAGGCTTACTTTCTGCTGTTCGCAATGGGCCTTTTTCTGTCTTATCTGAGTCTAGAGCCTGCAGGCTAAGGTCAATTCCATGCCTGGGCAAGAGGTGCACCTTGTGGGGGGGTTGCTACTGTCAGGAGTAGGTCAATAACAGTTCGTTTATGCTGGGAGCTACAATATCGTTAGAAAATATGACGTGTATTTCCACGGCTTGATGATCAGTGGTACCACACAAAAATTGGAGAGCTAAAATTTCAGGTTTAAAATTGTGTTTAATATTGGGAGTGTGGGAGTATTTCAGATTGAAATGCAAGGTGAGCACTGTGACATATTGACTGGCAACCAGGCTAACATGATGAATAAAAATGAATTATTCATTTCATAAATGAACACAAATTCCTTAATTTTAAAGTCAACAATTTGAATTCAGAGTTCATATTTCAAAATATTTTGCTGCAAGTTATTACAATTTTGCCATTTCTACATTGCTGCCATCCACTGAGTCAAGTGCAATTTTCACCCTACTGGTTAAAAAAGATGAGGGGAAAAAAACTGTTGCGGGCTGAATGTGGAGATAAATTGGTGTTCAGTGCGGGGGCAGATCCACATTCAGAAGCAAAATAATAGCAAACTATTCAGGCGCCATTCTCTCAAGATGACTAAGCATGCTGAAAAAAAATAATAATTGTGAATTTACTTTTAACAGCTCTGAAAAGCCCCTCTCGATTTTGATGAAAAGATTGACCGATAATCTCGATTGAATTGACAAGGCTGTTATGCACAATGAAACAGTAGCTGCAGAAAAACAGCCAAATTGCATGTCTGCCCTCAGACATATGGATTTCTTCTTTGCAATGCTGCTTAATGCCTCTGTCGGCAGTGTTGACGCTCTGCCCTGCTGTGATGAAATGCATGCTTCATCAAGTTTGTCACAAAGTCTATGCATTCTATTGTACAGCAAGACAGGCACGACAGCTCCAGAATTCCAATGTTGTATTACTGTCACCCCCCCAAACCCCCCATCCCACCCTCCTCTCCCCAAAATGTCCCACAAGAGGGATCAATATACAGTTAGAATTATATCACCTTTCACCAAGTAGGTTAGGTCAGTAATCTGTTGAGTTTAATGTCACAGTAATTCATTGTCCTTTCACTGGGATTAAAACACAAGCTTTATATCCTATAAAAATAAAAAAAAAGAGTACAAAACAAGCAACGCCTCAAGAAATTGCATCATCTGTCAAGTTGTGCTGCGACAGATTAGTGCCGCTATTAAATCCTATTGCTCTGTAAATGGTTTCAATTTCTGAGGAAATGTGTTGAGTGTAGAAGGGGGAGTAATTATCTTCTGTGGAATGGTTGCGAGTTCATCAACAGAATATGCATGGAGATAATAACATCCACTTAGCAACCCAGATTGTAAGTTTATGCAGTTTTAAATTGGATTCTCGATGAGTAGAAAAAGCCAATGCTTACTAAGAAAAGGACACACTTTCAAAATGGGTTTGTTGTTCAAAATTCACGGAGCTATTTTTTTTTTTTCACGATTCATTATTTTTTTTGTGTGTATGTATATTATGTGTGTAAATTACACACCACCCCTGACTACTATTATGGATATGAGGCTTTCACACAAATCTCAAGGTGCAGCGCCAATCAACACTCAACCTCCAACCGTTGTCCAATTTATTTCCTGAACAAAACAGCATGCCAGTAAAATAGCACAGGGTTATAAAAGAGAAAGTACTGTGAGGAAATGTGCAAAATGCTTTGAGAGAGTATGTCAATGAGAAAAGGGAGACCAGGACAACTGTTTTCAAAATCAGGACATAGTGCCCTAAATTACCTCAATGCATCTTAAGGATATTTCTAAATACCACGGAAAAGAGAGTTATTGACGTCGAGGCGATATGAAATTGTCATTCTTGGCAATGAATGATGGTAAAGGCCATGGCTGCAGATGTATTAAAGCAACACTTAGTTAGATAACAATTGCTGCAAAATTCTTCATCAGGAGAAACTTAATCATTCTTTGGGTAATCTTTGCCAGTTACATTTTATTGTCTTATGAGGGAAATTGTGTACCGGTATGCTCAAATGATTCAAATGTGTGTCAATTTAGTGCTCTAACTATCAGATAGTGTTAGAAATAAAAAGTAGTCAATTTTCAGTGATAGAGATCCTTCAAAAGATGACTTGCTTGACCAAATGGGAATGACAAGTAGATAGTAGGGAAAGTCCAAAGACAGAAAAAAAAGACAAGTGAAAATGAAATGACAAGTAAAACAAAAAAAGTAAATAAAAAATTAAAGTAAAAAAAAAAGACAAGTGAAAATGAAATGATGAGTAAATGACAAGTAAAAAAAAGTAAAAGTAAAAAAAATTAAAGAAAAAAAAAAAGACAAGTAGATAGTTGGGAAAGTCCAAAGACAGGGAAATTAAATTGCAAAACTGTGAAATAGCAACCTGCATCCATGAGCTTCAATCCAGTAGCAGGTGGCAGGTGGTATGGAGCAGAAGCCACAATTGCCAAGACACATGAAGGTCAGTGTCACCAACAGAAGCAAAACAGCTGGGTCCAGAGAAAACAAAAGGACAAGGGACCCCACATAACAAAATCCTAACGACTTGATCGTAAGCTTCACCCACAACCTGCCAGATAATTTTATAGCTAGTCTACAAAGTAAAATTGGGCAAAGCCAGGCTTGCAACTACTCCATAGAAGGTGCTGCACAGACAATTTCTACAAGTCCTGCGATAAATCACAAACGCATGTACTGCTTATGGGACACGTACTTCCTCTGTGTGCCCCAAGTAAGCCAGCGACACTGTTAGCAAGGGGGCTCTGAGAGGACATTATGATGAATGGGTGGGGGTGCACCGTTGGTTGTACGAGCGCCATGCCTCCGGAGTCACACACGAGACAGAAGTACATTCTCGATTTTGTCTCTTCTATGTGTCGAGCGCATAAAGACTTCAGGGAACAATGTGCGTGATGTTTTGCAGAACAGAAAACAATCGGCTGCCGTGATACAAAACGTAACGACCGAGGGAGTTGAACTATTATGGGAAGTTGAAGTATCACCGAGTGATAAAGGACTGGCTAATACAAAACTTGTCAATGTCAGAACACAAGACGCAAAGGTGTGGGTGGTAAATGTTAAATAGTCCAAGGGCTTTTGCTTGAATAGAGCTTTTCTCATTCCGAAGTCCTGAAACTCTTTTAATACTCTCCTTATTCACCAGGCAACTGGGAGTTCAGTAACTTACTCAAAGACTCTTTGACGTGGTCACAAAGGTTCAGAATTGAAGCCACGGCGATCGGTTTGGGGATTTGCCACTCAACCACTTGAGCCGTGACATTCAAAGCTCATGAAATGAACGTCGTAGACTTTTTGGGAAGTATCATGTTGTGTTTTTAAGAGCCAGGGAGAGAATCACAAGAAGAGCTTTTGGATGTTTGCCCGGCAATGAGTCATTGTTACAGGTTAATCACGTGCCATGCTACTAGCAAAAAAAGGACAAATTCAATTGACAGTCCACTCATGGATACGCTCTGATCCCATAAGTCAAACATATTGTTTCTTTGGCATAACAGTGTATTTTCTCACACACACACACACACACACACACACACACACACACACACACACACACACACACACACACACACACACACACACACACACACGGCTTGAAGGTCAGGCGTCCAACCTGAACGTGGGCGTACTCCAAACTACTAGCGGAAGGTTACTGCTTAACACAATTTGAGCTCGATCAAGCAACATTTCTTTCTTTCAAAACACACGAACCAATTTATCTCTCTCAAGAGAAAGCTTATCTTTTAATGCAAATTAGCAAGTAGTTACTGTTATGTCTCAGCCATAAAACAAATTAGTGACACATGATTCATGGCATCGAGCTATAATTTATAGACTGGCTGATTCAAGAGCCAACGTAATCCTTCTTATGAGACTGAGTGAAGCAATCCATCACTCCAACTGAAAGCTATTCCTGAGTAGGTTTTAAAGACTGCTTATGTCGGAAGACCTGTGGGAGGGGATACGACATATCGTCCCGGTTGCTGAGTTACAGTGATGAGAACGTTGCTTGTCGTGTACCTACAGAAAAAAATGCAAACAATGCGGATAGTGGATCTCAGCATATTGTTTTACATCTAACATCAAATATAAATGAAAGTGGTTTGCTTCAATAGCGTTTGTTACTCATCTGCTATCACCCCCAAGCACAAAGATGCACATGGCATGTATCTAATAGAGTGTTCGGCGTTTTTTTTTTTTTTAGCTTCTGTCTTAGCTGTGCAGCTACACTTGTTAGTGAAGATGAGAAGGTTGAGCACAAATTCACCTTTGGCCTCCTCAAAGCGGAAAGATGGCCGCCAGCTGCCATATGTCTGCTATGCGTTTAATTGCTCCTCTGTGTTTTGTTTTTTTAGAATGTTTGTTTTCTCTGTTGACTGATAAATTATTGCTGAGAATGGATGACTAAACACACATGGAAAAATTTTAGATCATGTGAATCGGAATTCCAGTTAGGCACTGCCAATTTCTGAGAATCGTCATCAAGTTTTCTGACGGCGTTGTTAAGGTGTCAACAGAAATCCTCGTATAAAACAACGGTAGAATCTACGTGTAAAAACAACGTGTGTTGCATCTCATAATATCGAGTGGCAAGAAAGCTGTTTGTGCGAGAGGACATGTCATTGTAGCGCAGCGTGAGCTGAAAAACATTTCCCTGTCGACCTTGTGTAGCCATCACTGGTCCGAATACAGAATCAGTGACACAACACCCTGGTTCTGTGACAATCCTACGTTCTAGCTGCCATCTGCACGTGGGTGGACCTGACACTTACGATGACCGTTAATGACACAAGCCTCAGGCTGTGAACCAAACTTTGTGAGACCTTGAGAGATGAGGACCAAAAGCCAGCCGCGGCCTCAAACCCAGCTGGCTTTTGCTGTTCTGGGACAAGGCTGGAAATAAGAGCAAAAAGCATCACTAGATCATCATTCATAGAAATATTTAAATATCTTCAACAACGAATCATGATCAAAAGTTGACTTTACATTCTGTGATCCCAGGGGCTGTTACCCAGAGGAATTTGTTGTTGTGTGGAGAAACACGGTTATATTTCAAGATAAACAAGAATATCCAGGAAAATGATGACGATCAATAAAATCCTCAAGCTTTAATTACAAGTCATTTGTATAAGATTTGGCGGCAGGCCCAGGTGTGTAGACTATAATTAAGTTACCAGAAAAATAGACATCATATTCTAAAGACCTAGTATTAACATCTCAAAATAATACTTGATCCTGTTATCATTTACTTTTTAATTTGAGCAATCGGTTAAATCAACATACGATCAACGGCATGATGCAATCCAAGCAGTATCCATATTGGAAGGGATTGGCAATTAGAGGTCAAATAAATGCAAATTCAGTCAAAGGATCAAACTGGAATTAATTCAATTTCATCTGAAAATTAGAGACACACATAAAACAAAGAGACAAAATCTGTTACAGAGGGTGTGCTGACAACTCGGACCCCAATACACTCAACTTAGAATACAATTTCAAAAAAACAATGAGCATCCGTAGCTTGTGACAAATAGAAAAACAATGAGATGCAAATGAAAAACTATAAAGACAAAACATTGGGAAAATAGAAGTATTAAAAGTAAACTGGTGTAATGTGGTGAAATGGAGCAATGGCAGAGAAGGAAATGAAAGTGAATCGAATCTACACAAGCTATAGAGCATGAAATGACAAACACACGACAGGTACAACAGAAAATAGACTAACAATATACAGAATAATAGAAAGGCTACAGGAGTCAGCTATTCCCACTTGTGCTGCCTGCACCTCAGTTGCAAACAATTGCCAAGAAAACAGTCAAAAGAGACAAACAGGCAAATAACAAGAATTTTTATTTCTTCATTAATCGTATTCATTCGCTTGAATTGAAGATCACAACCAAGTCTCTGTCTGCCTCATGTTAAAACTCTCATTACATCCAATATTCCAGAAGTGCGCACCTTTGGGATACTGGGAGGGATCAATAGATTTCCCCCAAAAGCTAAATTCCTCATGTGGGACCCCGGTGGTGAAAAGTGATGCAAAACCCCTCAGCAAAATCAATATCACTGTTCAGTCACAGTGGGCAAGCGCGCGCCTTTGCAAGGAAAACGCGCACATGCACACCCAGACAAAAGAAAAGAAAAGCCTCCTTTTATGCATGATACGCTCAGCTCATGTTAAAGCGAGGCATACAAACATTTCTTGCAATTTGATTTCTTTTCACATCGCATCCTCATTGTTTCATGACACCATGAACAGCAAAATAAATAATGAAAACACACCGCTTCGTGGAACTGGATTGTAATTGAGTCCACTAGCGAATGCACCCGCGGCATGCACGACAACAACAAAAAATGTAATAATAATAATAATAATAATAATAATAATAATAATAACAAACACGACGTGATACGAATGAAATGACGCCACTGCGTCAGTGTAGCTCCAACACTTGAACCCCTGAACGCTAACAATAAAACGCCGTTCCACAAAGGAAACGATTCAACGACGCGTGGTTGCATATTAAGTCACCAAAAAACAAAAACACCGATGACAACTTAGTTGAAGAGGAACATAAGCATGAGTCCTAATCATTTCCAAAGTGCGATGCCACAATTCATCTCGGCTGACAGGTAACTTTTGACGCCATGCCAATAAGATACAGAAATTCCCACCTGTCGCCCAATTAAGTAAATAATCAGAGCTTACCTTAATTGTTTTTGTAGATTGGCATTTAACTTGCGATACCGTAGCGGTTTGGTTCATCTTGGAAAGAAATTTAAAAAACGCTCCTCTCCTATCCAAGTATGGCAACAAAGTCAAGCGAGCAAATACAGTCAGTCCTTGGGAAAGGATAACGGAAGCTTGCTTGGAAGACACCACACTGCGCACGTAACGCAATCGCTATTTAAAAATGGCCAACCAAGAGCGCACATGCACTTTTCGAGATGCTGCTCAGGCGATGAAAATGATATGCATTGTTGCACCTCAAATGATACGGTGAAATATTAATACAATACACGCAAATTAAATAAATAAATAAATAAATAAATAAATAAATAAATAAATAAATAAAAAAAAGTTGCTCATGACAAAGTATTTCAAAATACAGAAATGGAGTAGAAATTTGATGGGGGGGGAGTCATTCACAAAGTGCAAGCAGAAATGATGGACAAGTAATACAGCAAAGGCATAGTTGTCATGGCAACTTCGTCTCTGATCAAGTTGAGCCTTACCAGTAAAGCAGCATGACTGCATAGAAAAAAAACATACAAGTTCTTTCACCATAGCTTCTAGATGTTTGACATCGTTGGTAATGGGTGCTAAACATCATCATCCACTACTAATAACATTTAATTATAACCTCTCTTTCCGACATCAATTCCGTTCCAGCTCCAACCCATATGAGTGGCTCATGGTTTTGATGGAGAACTTGCTCCATCCATTAATGCGGTGGCCATATTGGATGGATTTCAACCTGGCTTCTAGAATGTATGTCATCAAAATATTTTTAGTGTGGTGAATTTACACTTTGCATTTTTCCTGGCTGTGACTCTGCTCATGTCAGGGAGAGCAACAGGCGCAAAGAGTTGGAGGTGGATGAGAGTGAGGAGTCATTAGTAGACTTTTTTTTTTTTTTATCATTTCAAGTTTTCCTTCACATATTTTGATTGCCTTAAAATGCAAATGAAATCAGATCACAGAGTGGTTCGATTTCAAAGGCTGCTTTTGCATTTCATGTGCACAACAGATTTGTATCATTCCTGAAACAAAGACAAGGTTGTCCTAATTCTTGCAGGAACATTGGCAACATTACAACAACCATGGTGGATTATCGAGTCACATTTTTCTTTAGTGATCTGGGCTTTTTGTTCCAGAGCAGAAATTCTAACACATTATCGCTTCACAAGTGTCTCTTATCTCGCTTTGCAAAACAGCAAAATGAGCTTCGGCAAGTCTATTTGCACCTTTTTACAATCCACCCCATAATGTCAAGATCCAAATTACATCTAAACTGTCATTTTACGCTCAATCTCAATCACATTCTCTTGCAAAAAAAAACAACAATGATCATTTAGACACATACCGCGTCAAATCACTATTCTAAAAGAATTTCCATGGAAAAAAAAAAGGCTAAGTATAAGGTGCGGCATACAGGGACACAATCCTCCAACACTTCTGAGTGAAATTTCCAGCGAGAGGAGGAGTGTGCTGGCAGGCACCAGAAATAAGTTCCAGAAAGTGAGTAGAAGTGTCTGCAGTGTCCTTCACTTGCTGAGAAATTGCATGTTTCTCTTTTCAGCACGACAACATGGTGAAAAACAGAAAGAAAAAAAATGATAAGAAACACTATCTTTTCAGTTTCTTTTACAATCCAACCTAAAGAGAGAAGCATTCATCAGGATGAACCAGACCAGTTAATTGGAAAATGAAATTTTCCATCAATTAATGATAAGACAAGACATATGTCACTATGAGTTTATTTTGAAATTATCTTATTATCAACCAACTGTAACTACAAGTCCATGTTAAGACGATCTGGTAATTACTTCCCTTTAAGTCGTGGTCCAATTAATAAGACGAAGAACAGCAGTGAGCTGAGTTTAGATCTGTGGGCTTGAGTTTATGCAAGGGAGCGGATGAACTGGAACTGAGTCCGAAGCTTCTGTGACAACAACAAGGAGACTGGCATGTTTGCCTAAATGAGTTCCAGTATCTGTAGCTTTTTTTTTTTGCATATCTATACACATATATTAGATTTGACATGTACAGAAACTGAACCTATTGGTGTCATTGCAATAGTCTTTCCAGGAAGTAATGATTCTATTTTCAGATGACTGTATGCAGGATACAAAATCATATCCATGACTGAGCATGTATGCATCCAGGCTCTTTCGGTGACTTCCATCTTTAGTTCCATCTTGGCAAAACACCTTTTGTGCAATGCGTTGAATACAACGCCCACAGGCAAAAACTTAAGAAACGTTGTCACAATTCCAAAGAGCTTTGCATCTTGTGAAAAAAAAAAAAAACGTGCAAAGGACTGCTCACACAGTCTAGAGCTGGGATCACGTATGTATGATACACTAAAGTGCTCAAATTACAATACAATATAATATAATATAATATAATATAATATAATATAATATAATATAATATAATATAGTACATGGTTATTGATAATGTGATTTCACTACAGCTCTAGTTTTAACAATGTGCTTTACAGATCATATAAAATAAGAATATAACAGCACACATAAAACATTGGTAGTAGTATAATAACTATTCCTACAGATTCCTATAGGCAATATTCATTGATGTAAATATTAGTCAAAAATAATGACAACAATTTTAACAGGTTAAGAAATGTAAATATCAACACAAATCAATTTATTCCTATAAATCTCAGCATTTGTTTGTAAATTTATGCTTAATATATGGTGACTCCAAAATATAAAAGGGAGGTGTTATTGTTGGAATAAAAGGGATTGATATGCAGGGGTATAATTGTTTCTTTAGCTAGAGTCTCAACCAAATTCAAACACTCGTGAAGGTTTTGACTTAACATGCTAATTGTCTTTTAGTGAGGAATTAATTAAATACATATTGAGCGGGGACTGCTGCCCACACTCAACACAGGGGGGGGTTGCCTTGCTTCAATGAAATGACTTGGCCTTGGAGACTAACTTGCTTTGAAGCTGCGCCACCAGTGATGGGACAAAATCAATTGTGTCCAATTTGCTTTGAAGGGGAAATAGCTACCTCAGATCAGACCGCAGAATATTGCAGCTCACTGGGACACCGACACGAGTCATTTTCTTTTTGTTGTGAAAGCAGAAGGCGGCTTTCAAAAAAAAAAAAAAAGACGAGTTCCACTGTATATTGATGTCATAACAACTCATTTAGTAAATGCAAAAATGACAAGATTACTTGTTAAAATGAATTCAGCGGTGTTTTTCTCCTTTACATACATCTGGAGATGAATTTGCTCAGTGCTCAACATGCATAACTTAAAATAGATAATAATACTTCCACAACTGGAAAGTGCTAATAATTAGGATGTGTATAGAAAAAAAATTATCTGGTGCTGTGACACCTCATGCATGGAAGACAAATTGGCTTGCGATGGCAATAAAGTTGATTATTGCGGAATGTGGACCATCGCTTGGGGGGGGGGGGCGTTTGCATGGTACCTCATCTTTCATACTGTGACAATTAAAGGCTGTTGTGCAAGACCGTGCAGTCATTTATTTACGCAAGCAAAGCTCAAGCAGGTCTGCAATTGAATGATACAGTCACTCATGAGGAGATGAATAACTGCTCCCCTGAGGCACTGTGGGATGTCCCTACTTTGGTAAGCAGCCAGCGATCTGGGAATCAATCTTAAAACACTCACACTTGCAAGACCCAAAGGCAGAAGCACGGCCAGCCCATTTATCTTTGGAGTAATAATCTATAATGCAATACATCAATTTACATAGATTAGGTCTGGATGGAAAAGAATCCCTAAAGTCAAAATCTCTCAAGGTGTATTTAGATTTTTTTCTACATTAAGAAGAGCCAGATGAGGTAGCTCAAGCATCTAGGAAGGTTGGCTCCCTGGTGAGATGTTTGGGGTCACACGCGACCCTTAATAAGAACCAGTGGGAGAGAAAATTGATAAGGCTTCCCAAATTTCTTTCAGGGTTAAATGGATGGATTCAAACTAGGGAGCGTTTCTTAGATACTCTCAAATAATTGCGCTCATTCATGCAACCCCCCCTTTTTTTTTTCTTTTCCATCAAAAATAAAGTTTAAAAAATCGTTAATTCCGTCTCTAACAGCTCACTGACAATGGATTTTCATTCAGCTGTGTATGGGGCCTGTCTCGTTCTCATTAAATATTCAAAATATCCCATTGCGAGCAGTGGCTATGTCTCTCGCCGAGGGCAGATGAATGAATGAATGAATGAATGAATGAATGAATGAATGAATGAATGGTTCGTATCCAGCTTTCAATTTGTTACCAAGTGAGCCGTCACCACTGTCCATCTGTTGATACATTTCAATGAAGGGTGTGAGCTATTTCTCTTCATTAAAAAACAATTGATGTCATTGCTAATATGAAGATGGCATGAATATAAAGAGTGTGCTTTTCTAAGAGAAGTGGAAAGGTATTAACATAAGCGTAATGCCAGTGAATGTTTTGATTTCTGCTGATTTCTTTTTATTGCTCTGGTCTACCCAAAGGCCCAGTTGTAGTTAGCATTCCATAAACGTCAGCGACTTTCACTGCTGCTTACTTGGACGATGGAATGAGGTTAATTTTGTGACTGTTATCGCAAAATCTTAGCAGCACACGAATCAGATGACGAAATATGATGAATCAATCTTTTCTTGAGAAGTTTAGAAAATTGAATGTTGTTTTCATATTTAATGATGCACTGAACTTAGAGGAAAAACAGGTGGTAATTAAAATCACGCTAATCACTCATATAAATGACGGTTTGTAATGCGATTCATCTTGAGAAGAATTGTAAATGATTGTAGTTAAATATTTATGAAATCTAAATTGTTTCCTTGTTTCCCAGATGACTGAGTTTCTCCAAAGGAGAGCCCAGACATCACGGGGAGGGAACTCACTTCTGTCGCTTGCATCCGAGATCATGTTTCATCCACAGCTCGTGATCAATAACTCAGGGTAGGAGCGTTGATTGAATAGTAGCTTGAGACCTTCACCTGTGTTCACGCCAAAGCTCAAACTGCTGGTTTCTAATTGCATCTACGAAAATACCAAAGTGAAGGAAACTCCATCCGTGGACACTTCTGTTCTCATCAAATATAAATAAAAATGTCATTTCTTCAATGTCATTTTCCTATTGTAGTTAGATGTAGATCTCTAGTCCACCCCCACTTTTTACTTTTATTTATTAGCAGTCTAAATGTTATCTCCAAAGCACTTTATTTTACAAATATATTTGTATTGTTTCCCAAATTACCAAGAGATGGCATAAAAATAAAAGCTATGGTCTGAAAACATTTGGCGTTGAATGTAATCTGCTCTTCTTTTTCCCTTGCATAAATTTAATAGCTGGGTAGAGAGACATTATGCCTTTTTTTTTTTTTTTTTCTTCCCACCAGACGCAGATGGGCACTGCAGGGGAGAGTTCCAACAGTGAGGAAGAGATCACACGAGAACAGGTGTGACATGAAAACCACACCTTCTTTGCCTGTGGGCGCTACCTACGATTGAAACTCTCTTTTTGTGACAGAGTGGTGAAGCACTGAGAAAGAGGCAGTGTGTCGTCTGAAAAAAATTGTTTTGCCATCAGCAAGTCAGTATCCGGATTAATGAGAACCTGCAATGCTGAGCCAGACTACGGCTGCTCATTTGTTTGGTTACTCATCTCCATTAAACAGCAATAAGGGGAATTCATTGAGTTCCATATCGGAGGATTGAGGCATGGGGGATGGGGGTGGGCTGCAGCGCCAAGGCTGATGATCCTCCATGGAGGGATTTATAACAGCTCAATTCGAGCTGCAGAAAAGAAATGAACACACACATCTCATTTTTTTCTGTTATTATTAATTTCATCTTTATTTATTATTATTTGAGATATTATTTGATTACATTATATACACGTGTGTGTGTGTGTGTGTGTGTGTATGAGAGAGAGAGAGAGAGAGAGAGAGAGAGAGAGAGAGAGAGAGAGAGAGAGAGAGAGAGAGAGAGAGAGAGAGAGAGAGAGAGAGAGAGAGAGAGAGAGAGAGAGAGAGAGAGAGAGAGAGAGAGAGAGAGAGAGAGAGAGAGAGAGAGAGAGAGAGAGAGAGAGAGAGACACACATACATGTGTATTATTTTTTTTTTAAATATATATATTTTTAAATATTTATATAATTATATATATTTTTTGGTCTCAAGCGCTGTTTTCTTCCATTCACACTTAAGTTAGCTTTGACACAATGTTTGAAAATGATTATTTTCATTTTCAGTTTATCGTTTTATTGTGCATTGCACTTGTTTTTTTTAAATTCATGTACGTAATTCTTTTCACTTGTGCTCAAATTTTTATATTCAGCATTTCAGAAAATTGACATTTTCTAGTTATATAGTCCAATTAGTACAGGTGACATTCACCTCATTGTACATAAATGAGCTACAATTATCACTAATACCCCGAAATATCTAACCACTCACATTCTAATAATGCATGCACATTGGGAATCAAGTCAATTTGTGGAGAAAATCAAACGTGTTATATTCCCTTTTATCTGGTGATTAGTGTGGCTCTTCAACGTAGGTGGCTCAAATACATGCAAATTTCAAATTAAATAAATTAACCACTAGAGGGTGCTAGAACTGCAGAAATGCATAACAACCAGGCTTTTTTTTAACATGTTTTCTTTATAGTTGGGGGGGTCTGATTGGACATAATTAAGACTAACCCAGCTACAACCCCTCTAACACAATAGAGGATGACTAAAAATAAAGCATACTGCAGTTTTAAGAAACCAATTTATGCCTTTATTGGAATGTAACAAGGTATTAAATACACATTTCCCATTCTTTGAATAATTTGGCATTTAATTAACAAAAAAAAAGCTTTGATCAAACAATACTGGTCCGAGAGTCATTTGAATTCAATTGCATCGTTCTAACCTTGAACTAGTTTTCTTTCCCTGCACCACAGAGGTGGAAAACTGCCAGTCTGAAGTGAAAGCAGATGGGTTCAATGCAATTCAATGAGAAAATACTGTCTACAAAGTTGCACCATCAGATAAAACAGTCAAGTGTTCTTTCTTAACCCTTTGTATGATCCTAGACTTACAATTTCAAAAGGCATGTAATATAATAATCAAGCTCTGATACAGCATTTGAAAATAGAAAGGACAGATACTAATTCTGAACTGACCATAAGTACTTTTGTCTTGAATTTGCAACAAATGGTATTTATTATTCAAGGTCAATACCAAACCTGGATATTCACTTCACACTCCTCACCATTCACTACATGTTGCTTTGAAAAAACAAAAAAATAAATGCAAAACCGGGAAATGGTTTCATTTTGAAAAGAAACAAAAGGCAGAAAGGGAAAAAAAAAAAAAAAAAAAAAAACAGTCAGGTGTCGCTTTTGCGCTTTGCTGTCTCAAGAGAACCACCTCTCCAATGTGTCCTTGACACAAATCAAACTCACCCCCGACCTTTCCCCTGTCACCTGCCTTACCGCTGTTGAATTGAGTTAAGACATAACTCCAAACACAGGATTGTGGCGACAGATGCTCGGCCCAATCTCTTCATAGTCCTTTTTGGTGTGGCAAACCTGGTAGAACTCGGGCTGTGGAACAACAACCAAAAGGAAATTACAAACAGAAGCATTAAGAACACACAGAAAAATGCCCAATCTTTTTAGGAGTTACAAAGTTCCAGTCATGATCACATTCATCTACAAGTGTTTATTGCTTTGCTACTTACAGTTGATGCTAACATCGAGCCTCCAAACCAGACAGCATATCTCTGCATATGATGAGTGATAACTTGAACATCAATTGGTTTAGGCTGCGGAGAGACACAATTTAATATCATTCATACCCTACTACAATGCCTTTATGCACAATTCATTGTATTTACACGATTAGGCAGTGGCCTCCATTTTCAGATGAGTATATTATTCCACATCTTTTCCATCAGTAGCCGGCAACTCTGTTGTGATGAAGTACATTTTTCTCACCTTAAGTTTGCCCCCACTCAATTCTTCGCTCATTTTCAGTCTGGCATCAACAGACCTCTTTACATCTCTCTGCAGACGGCGACCAAAGTCCCTGAACATTGTGGACCCTCCAGACAGAACAATGTTCTGAGCAAGGAAAAAGTTTGAGGAAACTTTTAATCACACATCTAAAATCAGCTAAGGGGCGGTATGTAGCATCGAAGCAAAATGTATTGAAAAGTATTGAAACTGTGAACATTTGCCAGCTCACCTTATAAAGTGGACGCCTGACATCAATAGGGCAGTTCTGGATGACTTCATCAACCACCTCAGAGATCGGTTGGGTGAAGTCTGGGTTGGCAAACTAGGTGGGTCGTAAACAAAGAAGACGTGATATTAGGTTAAGGAAGCGCCTTGTGGCTTGGCTTACTCTTATGTTGTTGAGTGCCAATTGCTCGGCTATACTATTATTTTTATGACAGTCATTTACATTTTTAGCGGTGTTTTGTGTGGGGCTGTATGTTGTTGTTGTTTTTCCCCCCTCTCTTGATACTTATTAATTTGCTATTCACCGTTTGTTCCGCTCCACTGTAACGAGTGCAGTTCCAGCGAGACTTGTTTACTGATTTCATTACAAACTCAATTTACACACTAGAAGCAGCTTACTAAAACAATACAATTAAGAATATAATACAAAGTGTCGAAAGAGAATTGCACACCTTAGGACAAAAGCGCGTTCGACAGAATATGTTGACGATAATAGTTAGCTTGCACGTTTAGCGAAACCGTTGCAAGCAATATGTGGCAATCGTAATCAATTTTAAACGTTGGCTGTGATTGTCATCCAAATAAACCTGTTTGTGATGTTGTGTTTTTTTTTTTTTAACTTACCTCTGGGTGAAAGAAGATTTCCGGTCCCAGAAAGCGCTCATATCCCACATCGATAGTGAACTCTTTCTTGTTGATGGTGTTGATGCCGGTGTATTGCTTAATCCACTTGGAACCATCTGTGTCATACTTGTGAAACTCTTTGACAAGATCTGGGCACACGTAGCTGAAACGCTCCTAAAAAGGTAAGACAACATTTGTATGAATCTTACCATCACGCTGGATGACAAGATGGCCAATAATATTCGGAATAAATTGCTCAAAATTTGAGATATTCAATAATAATCAAGGGTACCACTAAATTTGATTATATTATATTATTCGTATGTTATTCTAGTTTGGTCCAATTTTTCCTTTTAACCCCTCACTCCTATCTGGATGTGACGGGTCAAGACCAAGGTGACCGCTGGATCTGCCTCAAGTTTCCTAGCCATTGTCGTAAATTCTTTTTTAATTTTGAATAGTTCACATACTCGAAATTTCAGCTTCTCAACCGTAAATATAGTTCTCTATGAAAGTGGACAGTGTTGAACATTGATGTTGGCATTGATTTTCTTCTTGCCTCACATGTGCTTCAAGAATAAAAGGTGAAAATGTTCATGGAAATAGAAATCACAGAAGATGAAACTCAAAATGAAGACAAACCTTGACTGCCTTGGCCGTCTCCAGTGACTGCTCTGGTGGTATGCCCACCTCCCTCTCTCTTAGAAGCTGCTGGGTGAAGTAAGTAATATCTCTTCCTGCGATGGGAATGTGCTTTATACAGCTGCCAATAACATAACCTTCAGCCTGGAAAAACAATTTTCCATGAATTAACTATCACGCCACGTGTGTTGTACAAGAAGATATTTTGCTAGCTGAATCATCAATAAGATCAACTTCTCATTGTGCAAATTAGAAAAAATACAAATAGAAAAAAAAAATAAAAAAATAGAGTCATTTGTGTGAATGTTTTTTCAACGTATACACTCACCACAGGAATGACATGGGTTACACCGTCACCACTGTCAATAACGGTGCCTGTCAATGTCCTCTCGCCAACTTGCCTGGACGTCCAAGAGGCTGCAAGAGCAAGGACGGCCTGTAGAACAGTCATGCGTCGACATTATTGTTAAAGCACAATGTGGAAGTAAACGGTCAGTAGATCTTTCTTAAACAATTGGAAAATGAAAATCAATGATTCTGACCTGCACAGCAATGTACAGCCCTGGAACATTGAAGGATTCAAACATGATCTCTGCTGTGTATTCTCGGTTTTCTGGTGTGTTCAAAGGAGGTTCGGTCTGTCATTTTATGTCAAAACACAAATATTCAGAATGTAATTAATGACAAATGGTTACAGTGCCACAGATTGCCGTGATCTGCAGCAAATAAAGATGGTCCAAACCTTCTGATTTCAGGTTCTCAAAACTAAATAAGATATTCCCATTTGATTTTATCTGGGAAAACAATGACTATCAAACCTTTTTGCGTGCTATTGCTTATAACTGTTGTGCAGTCATTTTTTAAAATCACTAAATAATACCAAATAAACAAATAATTGGTTAATAAACAGCAATGGAGGGGAAATGTTTTGTAACACACTTCAACACAAATAAAATTGTATACAATTGTTTGATTTGACTTGGAAGTATTTAAAAGCACTGAAGACAAAATGGATATTGGCAGTATATTGTAATGGACATTTAAGACATACATGCATACAGTTTTAAATGTGCCTACTACATAGGTAGTATGCTAGTTTTTTTTTTAATCAATACAGAGCAGAGAATTATTCTCACCAAGAGGAAGTAGTGATCTTCAGGTTCAGCCCTCAAGTACTTGAAGATGATTTGCTCCATGAAAC
This sequence comes from Syngnathus leptorhynchus, assembly GCF_054491065.1. Taxonomy (NCBI): domain Eukaryota; kingdom Metazoa; phylum Chordata; class Actinopteri; order Syngnathiformes; family Syngnathidae; genus Syngnathus; species Syngnathus leptorhynchus. Next base: position 6,751,543 of record NC_141203.1, read on the forward strand.
GCTCCATTAGGTCCCAGTCTTCAACAATCCCATGACGGATTGGCCACTATTGACATCCAATAATTAGAAAATAAAAATGAAAACATGAGTCACTATACTTTCGAACGGCCTCTCCCAAAAATCACCAGAAACCCCAAAATATATAATATAATAAAATATGTGTGAACCAAGGATGGCTTCCACAATTGACTGTCTCTGTCAGAACAGAATAACTCTGAGATCTTCAGAGTGAAACCAAAGCAGTCAGGGTTAGGTACCTTTGTGGAATATGTGGGCTTGTCTACAGCTTCATCTCCAATATAGAAATCCAAGTCATCCACCCCCTTCATCATTCTCCGCTGAGCTTGGTCTCCAACCTTAGCTGACTCTTTGATGGCAATACCTGAAAAGAAAATTCAAATTCACATGGTCGGCAAAGGATCCCAATGTCTCTCACTTAATATGTGAAATTGTTATACTGTCTATTTAAAGCCATTTTATTTGATACAAATACCGGTACTTTCAAAAGTATATAAAATTGTCAACAATTCAAACTTTTGTGGATCGTTGAAGCACTGAAAGACTTCCTCTTTTAAAAGGCATATTGTAGGCACTGAGCTCGTGTGAGCTGAAACTATCGTGGAAAACTCACATGATGGAACGATGAACTGTGGCTCGGTGTTCCCTGCATACCCCAGTTTGGTGTAACTGAAAAAGAAAAAAGAAGTCAAACCCCAAAATGGCAAAAATCAATGTGTAGCTTAAGTAAAGATAGCTTTTTCAAACAATGGACAGTGATTTTTTTTTTTTTTTAAAGCAGTCTACTAGTTGGACTCCCAACAGGAAGTCTACAAAAAAAAACTATTCATGACTCAGCTGATGCCTGCATATAAATTTGATCTTGTAAAAACAACTCGATTTTACCATTCTATCAGTAACAATGGTTTAAAAAAAAATCTCACAAATCCTGGCTGGCATCTTCCTCTAATATCCATTCACTAACTTGAACAAAAAAACCTGACGATGTAATTGAAAGTCACAATTACTCCAAAAGCAAAACAAAAAAAACAGACTCAGACTCAATCATATGTGGCAACAGACATACTTAAGGCCTTCATACCATTGTACAGTCCCAGCTTGCCCACCTCAACCTGCCTCAACAGGCTCAAACTCCACCACAAGACTGAGAGGGGGATATTCATGCAACAGATAAAAGTTGTGTTTTAAAAATCCTAGAGAGACAACAAATACCTTTTTTTTTAAGGTATGCAATGTGAGGATGTACAGGCTTGAATATAAGATTCAACACGATACATGAAAACAATTCAAATCTAAGATTGCAGATTGTAATTCCTTGCACAAACAGACCGTTTTCATAAATAACAGAACTTCCAGGTAAGACACATAATGATGACACATTTCTTATACGTCATGAAATGTGCAACGATGTGAGAAAATGCAAAATGTTAAATCAAAGCAAAACATGAATTAAGGTGTGAGCCCTTCAATTTTCGAAAGAAAACGCCCCAAATATTTCAGAAATCATCAAAAGGCTCACGATGCAAGAAATAACCATATATGGACTAAAAAGACTGAATGAGGAAGTGTGCGCAGGAAATACCGCTATACTGCGCTTGCGCATATGTAGCTAAGACACGAGTACTTGGGAGAAAACATTTTAAAATCAAAACGCTACACATCCAACAAAAGACTAGTAAATGAATCAAACTTAAGCGGGATAGGATTTCCCAATCAAGTCTTGTGCTGACGACATTATAAACGCAATGAAATCTACTTGACAGGAAGAAACACACACAGGAGGCAAACAAGCAATGTTGCACATATGATTGACCCACTGAGGAAGCTACCGACTTTTGATCACGTTTAAAAGGCTATCCGACAGCAAGTTGGCAAACTAGAAGCATTAATTACACGCGCAGACATACACGCCCCGTTGTTGTTTTTTGCTCCTGCTGTTTACAATCTCTTGCTCCACACCCGGGCCCTTGTGCATCTTACCCAGTACCGCAATCCACAACACACGCCGGTAGCCTTCCAGCCATCTTTCCCCGAGTTTCTGATGTGTAAAACGGGTAAGATGACGGTCTAGCAGGCCGTGTCAGCAGAAGAATCCAACCGGTGAGTTCTCCACAAGCGGAACACCAAGCCCAGCCCGCACAGCTTGCACAGTGGCGTTTCCACTTTCCACTTCCGTACTACTCGGCTTCTGGTAGACAGGGCAGGGGGAGTCAGGGGAGAGGCAAGATGGCGGGGGCCCGACGAGTGAGGGCAAATAGCACGTAAAGCAAATCCGTCTGTCCATCACCATGAGGAGAAAGCATCACTTCGGGGCTTCTTTCATACAAGCTTTGTTTAATGCCTTTTTTAAAAATTAATAATAATAATTTGTCATCATTTCCATTAATAGCCTCTGTGTCTTAGTAGTACAGTGACGTGTGTCCCGCGTGTCACAAATTTAGGGTGTTTTATTTTATGTAATTATTTGGAATTGTGATGTTATGTAACCACTAAATAGGATTTTTGAACAATTAATTCGCTCATTGTGCACAATAATAAATAACTTCCAATACATAATTGTTTATATTTCTTGTCCTCGCTCCACACCAGCAGGTGGCAGCATTTGTCTTCCATCATGAAGGCAAACGAAAGGAAGCGGAATATTATCCGTCCGAGGGGAAGCAGGCGCCACAATTTCATAAATAACGAAAAGCTATGGCACATTTTCGTGGTCAGATTCGGGGGCCACACTGGGGCGCCAAAAGGGATAACGTACTTATAGATTTCTGGAAAAGGCACGAATGTTTGTTTAATTCCTCGCTGGAGTCTTTCTACGACAGGGACATGAAGACAAAGCTGTGGTCCGAGTGCGCCTTGTTGCTGGGGAAGTCTGGTATGAGTGACAATTTGATGTTAGTTTTTGTCCTGATTAACATATAGATTTCATATCTAGCAAGTCTGATTGTGTCTTATTCCTTATCCACACCAGTATGCGATGTTGTGAGAAGATCACGGTCTCTGCGGACTCAGTATGGAAGGGTGTTATGGCACCCAGAGAGGGTCAATACTTTTCAGCAAAGGATGCTGAGAGAGAAACTAGATTTCCTGAGACCTTACATTGTGCGAAGACGAGGTGATTCCTATCCGGTAAGTGTAAACCGATCTGCAAAATAATTTTCTACGAATGTTAGTTGATTGTGATTTTCCATCCGACTTTGTTGCAGGAGGACAAGTCCGATGAGCATGAGGACGATGAGGCAGAGGTTGAGACTGAGGGGAGTAATGATCATGAGACGGGTACAAGCACATTTGGGAGTCCATTGGATGATGATGAGGCTGGGCAAGATCCAAATGAGGAATTTCCATCTGAGGCATCCACCTCAAACCCTTCTTCTTACTGTGCAAATACACAACCTCATCTAGCAGAGACTATGTCCTTGAGTTTTGAACCTCATGATGACAAAAGCTCACCTGATGTTCCTGAACAGTTACCGGCAAATCTATCAAATCACGACGTATTAAACCAGTTTGTCAACGTCATGCTGGCAGATATGCGTCAGATTAAAGACAACATGGTGCTTATCCGACTTCGCCGAGATATCACTGACCTGGTGTTCAAAGCAGTGGAGGAGGACATGCAAAGACGTAATCCAGTCCCCTCTCTGCAGCTAGGAGAAAATACACAACTACCAAGCTCCTCAAGGCCTCCAACTTGCTTGCAGAGGGTTTTCAAGAGAAAGAACAGGGGACCTGTAAAGCACATAAGGAGGTTTTGCAGAAACCAAACAGGTCAGGCGCTTGAGGGGATTAATGGAAATATCCCTCAGGCTATGATTCAGGCTTCGGAGATCAAATTAGAAATAGATCCACACATGGTTAAGACCGAGGATGAGACACTTAGTGTTCTGTGACATTTCCATCAGTGTGTGTGAATCACTGATATTCAACAAATCATGGTAAAGATTGTGTGTATTACTGATCAAAAGCTGACATGATTGGTGATGACTTAATATTGCCAGTAAATGGCCAAACGAGGTCATCATTTTAGACTAGGCATAGGCCGGTGACCGGATTAATGGTCTACCATAGTTTTAAATTAAATAGTCAAGATATTAATATCTGCTAATATTGGCTCTCACTGGTAATATGCTGCTCTTTTCTTTTTTGACGGAATGTCGGAGTTGAGTAAACGAGACACATCTTTTGCCCTTATTATGTTTTGTCATATAATATATATATATATACACACACACGCGCACACAGAGTTAAAACACAAATGATATTTATTTATTTATTGAAACTTAACGTGATACTTGTTTTTGTCTTTTTTTTTATAAATATTCAATATTTTGTTTAAAAATAAAATATATTGTGTTCAAAGGGGAGGCTCAGTTTTCATTTCCCAAATATTTTACAAGGTTTTTTCTTTTGTAAAATTAGTACAGTGAAACAGCAATATATTTGCTCATAATTATCAGACTGTCCGAATATATTAATATATTAACTAAGCATAAATTGGGTGAAAGAAGTTAACTTTTTGGTGCGCAGCAATATTTGTTTTTTCAAACAATGATGTTCCATATGATTGCCATAGCTAGAATCCATCATTATTCCAGAACATTTTAAACCTGTATTCCTTTTAGTATTTTTATAGGGCATTTTGCTTAACACCTTGTGGGGTCCTTGACATTTCCATTCAGGCAACTTTCAGGTTGCTTCTAGAATAGGGTCCTAACTCCCGTCCAGTCCGCTTACACGTGTGATTCAGTCGTCAACATGGCCGATTTACAGATGAAAATTCTCCGTAAGAAAATACAGAAAAGAAATGAAAAAAACAAAGAGCGCAAGCTACTCAAGAAGTGCGCCGAGGAGGAGGAGTCTGGTAAGTAGCGATCGTCAAAGTGTAATGTTTGTTTTCTCGACGACGACTGTTAGCTTCCTTAGCGTAGTTAGCTTGTCGCGGCATGATTTCTAATTATGTTTCATCAAATAAACATCTGAAAATTCCTGTGGTAAATGATCTTGTAATTGCCCTTAATGTATTCTGTGGCATCATTGTTGGCGTCCTGTAAATATCCGTTGTGGTTTTAAACTTCCACTGAACCTATACTACGTTGACTATAGTCAAGCAATGTACTGTAAATAGTAGGCTACATTAACAATAAGTTAGCCCATCAAAACGGTTTGAATTTCACATTACGATTCGACATTTATTACAGTGAAGTCAGAGGGAGTGGGTGAGAAATCCACTCAAGAAGCGTGCAAGGCCAAAACCAAAGTCATCCAGGAACAGCAGAAGCAGGACAATGAGCCAGTTGACATTGAAACTGGTGCACAGGGAAGAACTGGAAAGCAGAAGAAAAAGAAAAGAAAACCGCCTCTCACGGCTGAATCACCAGGTAACACAACTCTGAAGCAGTATTGAACCACTGTCATTTCTCAAACTGATTTCATCTTTTTCTTAGCTGAGAAAAAGCCCAAAACTGTACACCAAGTAAATGGTGAGAATGATGGCTCTGAGTTGAAGGAAGAGGAGGAACCTGAATCACCAGGTAACACAATTCCGAAGCTGTAGGGAACCACTGCGTAAACAATGTGTCATGACTGTCATTTCTCAAATTGCTATCTTTTCCTTAGCTGAAAAAAAGCCCAAAACTGTGCACCAAGTTAATGGTGAGAAAGATGACTGTGAGATGGAGGAAGAGGAGGAACCCGTCAAACCACATGAGCAGGATGAGGAGGATGGTGAGAAAGAAGATGTTCCCGAATTGCCATTTGGCTTGACAGGTAATTTTAATATCCCATTCATCCGCTTGTTAACGTTTATCGTGTTTGTGAATACTATTTATTGCCTTTGTGTTGCCCTTTCAATGTTTCCATCATGATACGGGTGTCAACCAAGGCATACATAAACACTTGAGGTTGTCTTGGATATGAGAGAAGTCACCCATGCTTCCTCTGATAAGACTAACCCCAAGTACACATTTTATTGTAAAATGTCACACGGCATCTAAATAGTGGTTTAAACATCAATTCATCTATCTTTTTTTTCAATGACTCAGATTATTCAAATATAATTGCAATTCTAATCTGTTGGCCTTTCCGTACAGGAGCGTTTGAGGACACGTCTTTTGCTTCTCTCGCTGAACTGGTGAGTGAAAGCACGCTGAAAGGAGTTGAAGAGATGGGCTTCGAACACATGACTGACATCCAGCACAAAAGCATTCGTCCTCTGCTGGATGGAAGGTGGGCGTTTGATTCTTGATCATTCCTTTTGAGTTTTAGGATGTGTGTGGAAATGATGTCACTTGCTGTATTCAAATAAGTTGCAGCTATTATTATCGTTGTTGATTATGTGCGTTTGTTTTGTTGGACAGAGATGTGCTGGCTGCTGCCAAGACTGGGAGCGGTAAAACCCTGGCCTTTCTGATCCCATCCATAGAACTCATCTTCAAACTTAAATTCATGCCCAGAAATGGTAATGATTGTTCGCCTCATCCATTGTTTAAGAATGAATATTGAATAGATGTTGAATTTTCTGCGGGTTTTAGTCGGAAGACCCTCTTTGTCTCTTTTGGTCATAGTACCATAAATAGTTTTTGTCTGCCCTCTTACTATCAGGGACCGGTGTCGTGATTCTTTCTCCGACGCGCGAGTTGGCAATGCAGACGTATGGTGTGCTCAAAGAACTGATGACCCACCACGTGCATACCTATGGCCTGATTATGGGAGGCAGCAATCGATCAGCAGAGGCCCAAAAACTGGCCAACGGTATCAACATCCTGGTGGCAACACCAGGCCGGCTTCTGGATCACCTCCAGGTGAGGCGGGATCCATCTGGACGATAATATCTTCTTCAATCATCCATTTGAAAAGTTTTGTCACTTTATCATTTCCCATCCTTAGAACACACCCGGCTTCATGTACAAGAACTTGCAGTGTTTGATTATTGATGAAGCTGATCGCATCTTGGAGGTGGGCTTCGAGGAAGAACTGAAGCAGATCATAAAGCTTCTGCCTAGTATGTGTTGTTGTTGTTGTTGTTTTTTTCCTGGTTTCTAGTGTCTATTGTAGTTCCTTATGCTAATCAATGTTTCTAATGCCTATGACAATGTAAAATGTTATTCAGTTTGTTTTTTTTAGGTCAAACTCGGAGTAAATGAGAGTTGGTGTGTCTTTTCTGCAGAGAAAAGACAGACCATGCTGTTTTCAGCAACACAGACGCGCAAGGTGGAGGACTTGGCTCGTATTTCTCTGAAGAAAGAGCCCCTCTATGTTGGGGTGGATGACAACAAGGACACGGCCACTGTAGATGGTTTGGAGCAGGTATGTTGGTGGCGTGACTTTGACGTGGTCAGGCTCTCTCTTCACGATTGTCCCCCTTTTATCGCAGGGCTATGTCGTATGTCCATCGGAGAAGCGCTTCATGTTGCTCTTCACCTTCCTGAAGAAGAACCGCAAGAAGAAGCTCATGGTCTTCTTCTCTTCCTGCATGTCTGTCAAATTCCACTACGAGCTCCTCAACTATATCGACCTCCCCGTCATGGCCATTCATGTAAGCGGTGACATCGATTGTCAGTGCCACTTGTGTTATCTGTCAAGAAACCGGGTTCTTCATCGTTTTAGGGCAAGCAAAAGCAGACCAAACGCACCACCACCTTCTTCCAATTCTGCAATGCAGACTCTGGCATTTTGCTCTGCACCGACGTCGCGGCTCGAGGCCTGGATATCCCGGAGGTGGATTGGATCGTCCAATATGACCCGCCAGATGACCCCAAGGTCTCGTGATGGCTTGAATCATCCTAGCTAAACAAACATCAGACAACTTGAAATTAGATCACTGCATTGTAACCATCTCAACTCGGCAAACCTATCGTCACCGATTAGTTTTTCCATTTCTAGCCTCGTGAAGCTTCTACAAATTTAACTCTCCCGTCCACAGGAATACATCCACAGAGTGGGCAGAACAGCTCGAGGCATCAACGGCAGAGGCCACGCACTTCTGATTCTGCGACCGGAGGAGCTTGGATTCCTGCGCTTCCTCAAGCACGCCAAGGTAAATATTTCAAGTTGCCTCCACGCTCGCCGCATGTTTCGTGCGCCGACGGGAGTAACAGCGTTCTGTGCTCTCCAGGTCCCCTTGAGCGAGTTTGAATTTTCCTGGAGTAAAATCTCAGATATCCAGTCCCAGGTAAGCAATCTAGTGTTTGAATTCAGCTGAGGTGAAATGTTCTTGACGTGAGTGAAAATGGTCTTAGTTGGAGAAACTGATTGAGAAGAACTACTACCTCCACAAGTCAGCCCAAGAGGCCTACAAGTCGTACGTGAGGGCTTACGACTCGCACTCGCTCAAGCAGATCTACAGCGTCAACACACTCAACCTCCCCATGGTGGCGAATTCGTTTGGATTCAGAGTCCCACCCTACGTTGATCTCAGTATCCTTTTCCGGCAATTAATGCGAGTACAATCTTTCACAAATTGAGAATTCGCTGCTCTTGAAATAATTTTACACCACACTACTAGAGCATTGTAAAATGATTCAACACGTTTTTTTTTTTTGCCTTAACCCAACTTTTTCTCAGACGTCCACGGCAGCAAAGGTGCAAAGCTGCAAAAACGAGGAGGCGGTGGTGGCTTTGGTTACCAGAAATCCAAGAATGTGCACAAGGCCAAAATCTTCAAGCATGTCAACAAAGGACGGAATGACACAAGGCAGTTCTCTCGTTAATTGAGTTAGCAGAATGCCTGGACTGGTCCCTTGATAGAGTATCAGAAAAAAAAATAGCTCTCAAGGTTCTTTTTCCTTCTTGATTTGTAGGAATTGTACTTTGTGGCTATTTCCTGGATGTTTTATAGATATATATACACCATGTTTGCTTATTTGTCCACAAAACATTAGTGCATACATGTTGGATTTAAATACAAAATCTCACGTGACCTTGCGTAGTAAATGACTTTGTTTTACTTATTTGATATCATGTGGAAGCCCCGAGTTAAATAAGAAAGTTTAATAAAACATCTATCACAGTAATCTGTAATTCATTCCATCTGATGAAAAAAAAAAGGTGCTCGTCAATCAATTGCACAGGGAAACTGAAAAGTTGCAGATATGCTGCATATAAATGCCATTGTACTATTTTCTATTTGTTACACTCAACATTCCAGATTCAATTTTAAACAAATAAACGTTCACCTTGGAATATCTACCAGAGCTCCTCAATCCTCCAAATGTGCCCCACCCTCCAACCCTGTATAACCATGCCTAGAAAATACTACATGTATTAATTGAAGTGTTCTCTTATTCCAAATAAAAGAGAAACCTTCTCATTGCTCCACAGCTCCCACTCTTCTTTCCAACTGGCAATTGTCCGCTGATGAGTCATGTGACAGCTCTGAGGTAGCTGCGTCTAGCACCTTTATTCCCATCTAACGTCTCTGCCGGTTATCTGGGGGTTAGGAACAAAAAGATAAATGAGTGATCAAAAATATTTGAAAATGATTTGGAATCTAAAAGATGCATTCAGCAGTGTTCTTCCACTATCCAACACATCAGTCAGGATCTCTGCAGGTTCATTCAACTTTCAGTATGCTTCATAATCAGAGATCCATTTCGATTTTTTTACGCTTGTGTTGAAAGACTTCAGGTACCTGCAGACACCCAAAATATTTGCCCAAAGAATAAAAGCGGCAACGAATGCCGGACCTTTAGAGGTCCACTCTGACAGAGGGAGGTGAAGGAGAGAGCCCCCAAGGGATGCTGTTCACCTCCTTGGCTAAACCTGGCAGTAAGAGAGCGCATTCATTCAAGGTGAAGCCTCAAGAAGAGTCACGCTTACAATCCCATACCGTCGTCACCGCAGCCTGCCGGCTCTGTCGTCTCCCAGTTCATGGATCGTTGGACAGCCTTCTTCCAGCGAGCAAAGCGGAATTCGCTCTCTTTAGGAAAATTACACATGTAGGGTGATCCACGTGCTGGAAAGATGCTTACAGCTTTTGTTTTCTTACCATCAGAATTGATCTGAGGCTCATATTTTTCAGAAGTGATGTGAGGAAGATCACTTGGGTTCAGGCTCCACACTTTAACACCCTCTGCAGCTCCTGCTGCCATGGCGGCTCCTAGAGCTGTTGTCTCTGACATCGAAGGTTTCACTGGACCGCCGTGACAAAAAATGAACACACACCATCAGCAGATTATTATTATTTTTTTAATTAAGTTTCATTATCTGTGAATATTTGAAATGGAGATCAATCTTAAATATGAGGAAAAACATACCTACAGATACACCAAGGATGTCAGCCTGCAACTGCATCAGCAATTTGTTAGCAGTCATGCCTCCATCCACTTGCAGCTGCACCAGAGGTACACCGCTGTCCATATTCATTGCATCCAGGATCTGATGCATAACAAATAGAAATAATCCACACTTTGTCTGAAAATTTTAGATATTTTTTTTTACTCCACCATTGGGATGCTGAAAAGGGCCCAAAATCTGATGAGAAAGTTTAATAGAGCTTCTGATTACCTCTCTGGTTTGAAAGCAAACAGCCTCAAGAGCAGCAAAAGCCAAATGGCTCTTGTTGGTGAACTGTGTGAGGCCACAGATGATGCTACAGGAGAGAGAAAGAGCGAATTAGCACAATTACACCAAACGTCTCAGACCAATTTGTATGTTTGGAAAAGAAGACAAAAATCTTTTTGTATATTCTGATCATTCAGGAGCAAATTACAGTAAACAATGCATATCTCACCCTCGTGCACTGGGCTCCCAATATGGGGCATAGAGCCCGGAGAAAGCAGGCACAAAATAACAGCCGTAAGATGTCCCTGCTGAAGCAGCTAACTTCTCTGAGATGAGGGTGACGATAAAAATAAATAAATAAATAAAAAAAGACATTCAATGTAGTTTTTAATGTGCTTGTGGCTTTTCAAGAATCATACCAATCTCTGCAGAGGATTGTATTATGCCCATATTGTCCTTGAGCCATCGAACGACCGCCCCAGCAATGGCCACTGAGCCCTGTCAGGGTGAAATGAATTATGCCTCTATGTAATAAATACGTGGAAAATATTCAAAGCACTCACAAACCTCGAGCGCATAGCAAGGAGGTTGATCTGTTCCTAGTTTGTAGGCAACTGTGGTCAGCAGGCCGTGCTCTGACATCACAGGCTAGCAAAAATGGGAACAACAAAAACACAGAAAAAAGAATAATGACAAAACGTCTTTCATAAACTCCGTTCTGTTATAACATACCTTGTTCCCTGTGTTACGGAGCATGAAGCAACCCGTCCCATACCTCAATGTGACGATAAAAAGATATCCAATGAATCAGTGACAATTGTGAGATACAGTAAAAGGTGAAGTTGTGAGTGATGTACACTACGTGTTTTTGGTCTGGCCGTCCTCCAAGCACATCTGACCCACCAGAGCTGCCGACTGGTCACCAAGACACTAATAATAACAATGTCGTTATTAGCGTGTTTGCTCAACATTTTGTCACAGGCATACAATATAGTATTGATATGGAAATGTATTACTAATAATATAAAATCGAAATTTAATTAAATGATATATTTAATTTATTAAACATTTATGTGGAATAAAATCATTTTGAATCCAAATGAAAAAAAAATATGATTTGCAAATTAATATCACTTTAAATGAAAGAATAATGTGTTGGATTATTTTATTTTTTTTACTCTTTTGCTACATAAGAAAGGTTTTACCCCAGATATTGGAACTCCTTCAAGGCTGGTTGTTTTCTGGTGAGAAGATAGGTAAGTAAGTACATGTCTCACATTTGCATTTCAAATATTGTCAAACTTGTGTTTCAGGTTTATATACACTACACACACACTTATTTTGGGCTAAATGATGTATATTTTTTGAAAATTGAAACTAGGTCTGAGAGGGTACCTGTATTTAACTCCAAAATAAGCAAACAAACAATGCCTTAGTGTTCACTTACGACGTAAATTAAATTACACGGTGCATCGAGTATGGACCAGATTGAGTGTGAATATGTTTTTGGTTGATAAGAAAACACCATTTCACATTGCATTCATCTTTCTGTGTGAAATCTTATGAATAACAACTTACCATCCAGCCGTATATTTCAGAGGAGCTTTTAACTTTGGGGAGAAGTTCCATTGGAATATCAAAGTAACTAAAAGCAGCAAAACAGGAAATGTGTGGTTTTTTTTTAATAAATTGCCACAGGCTCTTCAGACAAGTTTGCACATGTTAGTATATTCCAAATGTTATTTCAATGCGCACGTGTCATTACCTGCAAAGCTCACGATCCCAGTCCATAGTGTGAATGTTGAAGAGCATGGTGCGACTGGCATTAGTAACATCTGTGCAGTGGATTCCTCCATTCTTGCCACCTGTCAGGCACTGAGGAGCCAAAAAAAAAACCCCACTACTTGTACCACCGAGCTTCAATTTCCTTATCCCTGACCGACTATGTACAAAAAGACTATTCCTGCGCGGGGGGTCGTACCCAGATGATCCAGGAGTCCACCGTGCCAAAGATGGCACGGCCGCTTTGCACAGCCCGTTGCACCGTTTCCACGTTATCCAGCAGCCAACGTAGCTTCACTGCACTAAAGTACGTGCTGATGGGAAGGCCCGTCTTATGCTGTGTTGAGGATATTTCCAAAATGGAGAAATCAAATGTATGAGAGTAGTAAACAAGACAAATTCAAGCCTAGAGTTACTCAACTTTAAGGGAATGTTAAGTGAAAACACAACGATTGCTAGTTGATTACACTCACCCTGAGGTGATTCTTATTTTTGCCTGGTGATTTATCGATGAGCCGCTCCACTGTGGACTGTGTGCGAAGGTCTAGCCATACTAAAGAGTCAAAATGTCAAAAAAATGATTTTACATCATGATTAGGTTCGTTTTCATGAACTAACTTAATCCAGATGGACTATACAATCCAGTGTAATCTATTTCTAAAAGCAACAGCAGAGGTTCTTGGAGGATCCATGTTGGTGAAGTGTGCTTGATGAAGTCCTGTTTTTGAGGACCAATGTAGTACTCAGAAATATAACACGTAACAGACTATGAATATAATACTTTGCAAACTCACCAATGGCATTATAGAGAGGTTCTCCAGTGTGTTTGTCCCAAACTAGAGTTGTCTCTCTCTGATTGGTCACACCCACCGCTGATGAAACAACATGGTCATTGTCCATAACAAACTGCTCCTACTCTTATTATGTCCCAAAAAATTGGGGTATCATGAATTCATCATCTCCAGCAGGATGTCAAACTCGTTTTTGTCACGGGCCAAATCACAGTCATAGTTTCCCTCTCCCATTATGATTGTCAACGTTTTCGAAATACACTATAGGCTACAAAACAAAGTGATGAAGGACTCGTTTCGAAATCAGAGACTAGTAAAAACTGTTCAAATATTCTAAAAAGACGAATTGCAAGCAATATCTCTTTTTTTTTTTTTTTTAAAGACAATTTGTAATTTTAGTAATGACACAGTCAATGCCAAATCTGTCTTTGCGGGCCACATAAAATGATATGGCGGGCCGCATCTGGTTCCCGGGCTTTGAGTTTGACACTTAATGATGTGCAGTAGTGGAGGCACTTTCACCCACCTTTTATGTTGCCAATATCAATGTTGCGCTGGCTAAGTTTCTCACATGTTTTCTCAATACATTCATAGACTGACTGTATTATTTCCCTGGGGTCTTCTTCCACCCACCTGGTCAAGAAAAAAAATACAAAACATCTCATGTTGTTGACATGAAATACGATTTCTCACAAATCCTTTAACATGAAAAAAAACAAGAGGATAGAAGATGAATTTATGCTTGGCACAAACAATGGAGTTTATGTAAATTCTACTTTTGATGTCCAGGATGAAGAATATGCAAATAATAGTTAAGTAATATTATGAATATTTAAAACGCACCCCTCCTTTGGAAAACTTTGGTTGATTTCTACTTGGTGGTGAAGGATTAATTGAGCTGTCTTGGCATTAAAGACCTGTGAAAAAGCAGATTAGGAAAGAAAAACATCAAAAAGTAGCAAAGTAATTAGTTATTCAAGTCTTTGAGTGTTTTATATCTTTCGAAATGCAGCAACGGTGTCTGTGATTTGCTTATTTTGACTTAAGTCTTGCAATGAGTCTAAATACAACCAGGTATGTTAAACTTTAGTCCAAAAACAACCAGGTAAGTTAAAGTTTAACTTCTTGTGTCATCTCATGAACTTTAACATAGAACTCAGGTAGGTGAAGGAATTGGTCACTTATGCAAAGTAATGTCAATATAGTTTGATCACAGAAGTCATATTTTGTCAGATAAATAGTATAAATGGGAGGTATGGAGTACAGTATAGTACTTATTGGCAATTGTAAGAAAAATGCAGTATTTTTCAAGTATATATGACTCAACTTTGCAGTTTACAACATCATCATCATAAAATAGTTATTTCCGTTTAAGTCATGTGATGACAACCATAGTTGTGTGTGTCATCTGCAACTGCTTAAGTGTGACAAAACATTTTGTGATGTTGAAGCGACAAAATTCGAGAATAGACCCTTGAGGAACCTTGTATATGATTTGGATCTAATCAGAATTTCTTCTCAGGGCATTGACTCAATGGTAGCTGTACTGTTCTGGTTGTCTTGGAAATCATTTCTCCTCTCAATCAAAAAGGCTCCTGAGTCTATCGGAGAAAATCGGGTTGAAGGCAACCTTAAAACAATGTCTGCCATCTAGTGGTGAACAGTGTTATTACAACATTGTCAAAATTTAATTGCAAGTGCAGGTACAGGTGGCATGCAGCTTGTAGGCCACTAGTTGCCTATTTATGTTCCAAACCATGCAAAAAGTAGAACAGGGGGGGGGGACCACAAAGGTTATAAAAAGACCTCCAACACCACAGATGAAAAGTTAATTTTTGACAGGTGATAGCATCACACTTCAGCATACAACTGATAGGAATTGCAAAGATTGATTTCATCACTTCAAATCGGACAAAAGCAATGAAAATCATTCAAATAAACAAACACGGTGAAGCTGATACAATACTTGCACTGCACTTGCATGCTGATGTATTTTTAATACCAAAACTTCTCAGTCAAGAATTGAAGCAGCATAAGTTCACCTAGTTATCATATTGTATGATATTTAACGTCACATTATTTTTATTACGTTTTCTACACACACTACACTGTATAATTGTATATATTGAGAGAATGAGTATCTACACTTGACTTTAATCCAGAGCTGGTCCAAGGTCAAAGCAAACGGGTCCTAGGATTATTATTTTACTTTTTTTTTCACTAAAGCTTTGACACATTTTACCCAGTTTTAGGACCTCATTATTCAAGTTTATATTTGTTTATTTAAAGGCACGGCAAGGAAGCTTTAGCTAAATAATACGTTTAATACAAAAGGTAACACAATGTGCTTCACATCATTAAAAGTACATTGAAACAAAACTTTCAAAAGATAATAAATAATCAAAAATATAAGATTTTAAATTAGTCAAACAAAGTACAAAAAAGATGAAAGCCCTTTCTTGATCATGTAACTTTTTAGTGTCATCATTACTATTTTCTTCATATTCCTATTTTTTATTTCTTTGAAAAAAAATTTGATTTCATTTATTGATCTTTACTATTGCTGTACTATATGCATACAGTATGCAAGACATACATTGCTTCACTTTCCAAACTATCCCGAGATAATTATGCGTTATGTGTAAGCGCTTGTCACAAAACCAAACATGAACATGCTGCCACGCTGCCACGTCACTTACCAGAAACCTCGTTGAGCTCGTGCCCTGATCAATAGCACCCACGAGTGGATCCATAACTGTGTTTTCTCTCCTAATGGCCTTTGTGAGAGAAAAATGATAACCCTGCAGCTCCCAAGTCCCGTGTTTGCATTTGAAGCACAGCAGCTCAATTCTGCATCATGAGTAGACTTACGAGTAGGCGGGATTTTCGAGCCTGCTCGAAACAAGCCAGACCTGTTCAAGCGACGCTCCTATAGGTTCGTTACTAAAAAGGCGTTGGTCCCATTTTGTCCAATCGGCAAAAAGAGACACCACGTGTTGCTGCTGAAAGCATATGGCCCTAATACTTATCATGTTTCATTTTACTGTGGAAAATTGTTACTTGGTGAGCTTTCATTTCTGACTTACAAACTCTCGTCCTCCTTTTTTGCATTGATGTTCTCAACTGAGAAATTTCTTAACTTATGAAAGAACAGCAAGCTCATGCTTAGTGTAGTATCAACTTTTACAGTATACATGAAAAAAAATGAAATTATTATAAGCCATACATTATAGAAATGAATTAAATGATTATACATCCAAGTGTCTCAAAGTTATATACAATGGTGGGCAGTCAAACAGCTGTTGCAACAGTGGGCATGGTTAAAAAGTTTCGACACACGTGCTTGTCCCTTCTCTTCTTTCAATCAGTCCAAAATCCCCCTTGAGCTTAAAATAGAATTGATCTCTGTGGACATCATTTGATGAGCCTCTCAGTGAGAAGCAGAAGTGGTCTTGCCTGCCAGCGAACATATGATAACAGATTCAATATTTGGACTTCATGACTGATCAAATATTTGTACTTTTGTGTGTTGCTTTGTTTCCTGTTTAGTGCACTGCACTGTGATTGGCTCTTGATTCATGAAAACAAAAATCCCATATTCACAGGTAAAAAAAATTCCCCTATTTTTTTTCCCTAATTGTTTTGACTTTTTTTAATGGAGATGAGCATTTTTGAAAAATGCATATTGTAGGTTTGTTTTAATTTTTGGAACAATTCCGGGGCTGTCAATTAAACTAGAATTTCCCCTATTTGCGGGCTACCCTCAATCCCCGCTTGGCCACTGTATAGTTTTTAATTGTAATATCAGTATTCACCACTAGATGGTATTAGTCGACAGGCTGGTTGGGTTCTCCTGGAGCCATGTGAGAGTAGCTTTCATCAACAGTTGATGGAATAACATGAAGAAATTATTTCATATACTATTCATGTCCATTTAACTCACTGGCACTAGCTTCTGGATTATTTGAAAACTTCTATGTCTTCAGTGACACAAAAAAAACAACAGATAGAAATATATTACAAGATTTGGTTGGAGTCTGTTTTATTTCTGTCAGCGTTATGTCATAAATAGGATTTTAGCAAAATCACTTTACTCGTCTCCTTTGCCACCTCCTGCATAAACAAACTTTTTATTTTTCTTTATAACATTCAAAATGCCCTAAGTACATCTGAGTTTGTACATACAAGTTTCAATTTGGTCACTGTGTGTCTGTTCTTGAAGCTTCAGGTCCAGAGGTCCGCCGCTCATCTGTACTCGGCTGGTCCACTGGTATCTCTTTGCTCTTGAATCCATTTTCAGATTGAGCTCGATTTTGTTTCTCTTTCTCCAGTGCTTTCTCCATCTCAGTGTAGTAGTCGAGGGCCTTCCGCACCGGATCAATGATGTGTTGCTGCAGATCCAAAAAAAGTCAGCAATGTCGGAGATTCCCTCAGATGCATGCAAAGTCATGTGATTACCTCCAGGCAGGGAAAGAGGTTGGCCAGCTCTATAAAGAGCGGCAAAAGCACAAATCTGATGAAACCAGTTTGAGATGTGGGTTTGGTTATCTTATCCCGGTCCATGAAAGGGGTGACGGGAAGACCCTGTAACTTCTCGACATCACTCTGAGGATCACACAGAATGAATTCAACTTGGATGACGGTGAACAAGATCCATTGAAATCGAAATTTAAAACATTGCGTGGTCGATGGAAGCTCGAGTAAGTTTGACGTATGTCAATCACCTGGTTGTAGAATTCCTGTAAAAGACAATCCAGCCAAGGCTCTGCCACTTCCATGGGTCGTGCTTCATTGGAGATGTCACTCACTTTGATCAGAATCATCATAAGCTGCGTAAGGAAGAAAGATTCAATAGAGTCCTTGTGACACACAGTTGAAGTGAAAACATAAAAGCCTGTTCTTTTACTTTTATCTAAATGGCAAGGAAGCCATTTTGAAAAGGTCAAACGTTTTGGTGTTGCAAGTAAAAAGAAGTGAATGTGAGGCTTTGTACAAGCATCCTATCTGTTGGACGATGATTTTTATTTCCGACTGACGATGGACGGAAGGAGGGAGGGACGGAGGGAGCGGTGATGCAAGCGCTTTTAATTAGGACCAACAGATGATTGACAAATTGATGATGACACAAGAGTGCTCAGTTTGTGTCCAGAGGATGAAATTTGGTCAATTGCCCACTTTTGGAAAACAAATAATGACTGAAAAATAATTTTCTTGCTTAGTTTTTTTGTTTTTTTTGTTCATGGATTTATAATCTGTTGAATGACCTATTTTCCTGTTATGCAACTACAAAAGCTATTATCACTTGAGCTTTCTGTTGCTCAGATTAATCTTTTGATTGTAAAATGCTCAAGTCATCTTGACATTCGCTCACTCATTTGAAATTTCACACACTTGAACTTTGAACCCAATGACGGTTCCCAATCTGTCCTTTTCGAAGTGTTTACTCCTCATGAGCAGTCATGCTATCGTCTCAATTTATGACATCATCCACTTCGACTACTTCTTACTCAAAGGTTGTTTATAAAGGAAGTCAAAAATAAAAAACAAACCTTTGAGGTTAGGTTTTTATAGCAACAATTTGTCTTTGTTACAGTAAAAAGATTTGAGAAAAAAAAGGTGGATATAAGTAATAAGAGTACAATTTCATTTCTTACCACATCTCTGTGATCCTTATTGTCAAAGTCAAACGGAGCCAGAATGGACTTGAACTTGTTGAGGATCTCATTGTGTCTTGTCATATCAGTTGCCAGAATGCATCTGCACTTTCAAAATATTGTGCTATTGTTTCATCAACTCTGGGCATAGCAAATAAACATATACAAAATGGTTCAAATGAAAAAAAAAAAAAAATTCTCACTTAATAATGCCTTCTCTTATCCGCTTGTATTGGTCCAGAGACAGATTCCTGAAAATGTTGCTTTCTGTCTAGACACAACAAATCCTTCATCTCATCACTCCCTTAATTTTACCACCTGACAATTTCTTCTTTCGATGTTTTTTTTTGGACAGAGAGTAAAAGTTGTACCTTCTCCAGTATATCAAAAGCCACTGCGCAGTGGTGGTTCTCCAAGGGAGAGATGTCATTGTAGCGAAGTGCAAGTTCTGTCCGAGCATTGATCTGGAATAATATGCACACATAGTCAAGGCTGGAAATAACTTGTTTTCCTTAGAGGAACTACTTTGCAAACCAATGACTTCACTTGAGATTTTGAGTAGCATTATTTTTTTTCCAGGTTGATCTCAGGTGATTGGGTTTGATTCAATAAAAATAGGACAATATAATGGTGAACTTCATTGTTGGGCTGCAGCTGTTTAATATTTCAGCATTTGAGAAATTGGACTGATCTCTTCTATATTGAGATTTATTTTTTTTGTACCTGGTATGCATTATTGTAGCCAGTGTGGTCAAGATCATGGCAAATTGCAGACGTCAGCATGATCAGTAGGTCAATGCCGTCCATCTTACTTCTCAGGTCGGTCAACCAGATTAAACCATACATCTGTTATAAGAGATGACAAGATTTCTTTTACTTTTGATTCAGAAGATCTCTGATGGTACGTATTCCACCCACCATCTGGGTGACACAGAAGCAATGCTTGAAATTATGGAAAGGAATGTTGTTGTATCTGCGATACACTTCAAACAGGAACTGTTGTAATACTTCAGGTTCAATATTGTAGGTCGCAATAAAATCCAAATCTGTGTACATGACTTGCAGAAGAACCATTATCTCCGCATCCTCCCACTGCCTGCACTCACACCAAAAGAGAAAAAAATATCTCAGAAGAGTCAGTCAAGTGAATTTTAATGTGCCCGCCCTGCACAAAATAGAAAAGAGTAGCATGATAAACACAAGTAAACAAATGAATTCTATTATAAATCATTCAAACGGAACCACCCGGAATTGATATTTGTAAACATCTGTGTGTGTGAGATTGTGGTTTGGTTTCTCGTAATATAACAACCCCATCCATCCCAATTTGTGTAAAAGCTCATCTCGATCCATATGCGACGCACATTGAAACCACTTCAAACATGGTTTGGATGAAGCCACTCGTGAGCCTTTTGATATGTGAGCATGCAGGCGTATTGATATTGAGATGAGTATGCTAACCAGAAGAATGGAAGACCACAACCTTTTCAGACACACACACACAGTGCATCCAAAAAAATAATAATATTTGATCCAAATCCAAAACCTACCAGTTGTCAAATGTTGGAGTCTTTAAGTACTGCCTTACTTCCTCTGATACCTCCAGAGAGCTGTGAAGATAATAAGAAATGAATACATTGATTGTATGAATACACAAAAATCCATATTTGGCGTCAGTTCCACATGCCTCATTTGAAGGAACTTTTCACGCACATGCTCACATTCCTCTTTGGTTTTATGTAACGTTCTCTTGTGGTAGAACGGAGAGGGCTTATGTGCCCCTTCAGACAAGTCCTTGAATAACCCCAGCCAGCTGAGATGTTCCACACTCTGAAATAAAATTGGTTCAAGACACAAGTTAGCTAGACACTACATGCGTTTTCAGTTTGACCTATTTTTGAAGCCTGAAAAGTAAATTTCCACACACCTCTAGTTTCTCCCGGAATGAATCCACCTGTTTCTTCATCTCATAGATGACCGCAGGCGTAGTTCCTGCTTCATCGAGGATTTTCTTTTCCAAGCCTATAAGTCTGAGGTAACGTGTTACAATAACAACACATGAGGAAATGTACATTTAGTTTGTGCTAATATACACCAGATTGAGGTAGTCCACCTTTTCTCCATAGATGAAAGATCATATCCCAGTGCACCAGCAAGTTCCACACCTTATTTGGGAAAAAACAATAAAAACAATAAAAGGTCATGTCAACTATTTTGCAAGCAGGTTAAAGATTTGTGCCCTTGTGCCAAGGAAAAGATACCTAATGGCTGACTGTTGCAGCCAGAAGCCACCACTTCCAGTTTGTAGAAGGCGTTGGGTTTATTCGGCTCCAGATTTGGTGAGATGTTGATAATGTTGCCTTTGGGATTGTAAAGCTTTAAGATGTCATGTGGACCGGCTTCAGCTGCAGCTCGGAACAGATCTGGAAGGGTCGCTTCAGTTTTTGCTGTGTTTTGAAAGATTTGGTGCTGTTCTATTGATGCAAGGTAACTGAACGGTTTTTTTTGTTGTTGAAGAAATTTTATCTTGAATCAAATCCCAGTGATTCTTGAGGCATAAGACAATTGCACTTAAGATTTACAATGGAAAAGCTGAAACTGCACCTCTTGAGTTGATTTAACTTTTGCAGATACCATGACCTCAGGGACAAAGAATCTACACGGACATTCAATGTTGCTTTTCTGAACAGAACGTTTCAAACACAAATACTGTAAAAGAAAAAAAAAACTTTAATTCCACACTGCAAGTACCCAACTGATGTATGCACGTCGAGGCTTTAAGCTGACACTAATCTTACGGCAGTTGCATAATAAGTGATAAATTGCTTTAAAAAATGATTTGGTGTTTTATGAGTCCTCCATGTTAGACACTTTTGACATTCCACAGCACTTCAAACAAAATGCACGTTTGTAGGCCAGTGAACATATCGAGCTGTCAGTAGCAGCCGTCGGAAAGTCAGCAGACCTGGATTGCTCCCGTTCTATTCTTTCTCTGACCAAATCATTGTGAGGTCTATGATGCCATACAAAGCTGTGCACATTAAGCCCCACTTTTGCTTTCACACCACAAGTTAAACATTGTGTTTATTTGTCTACAATTGCAAAATTCCGTTCAGGAACATTGAACACATTATGCATTGAAAATAGAAAATGTTTTATAAGCAATGATACTTTAACCCTAAGGCAGTAAATGATCTGCTCTTACCTTTGACATCTTGAGCAGGACAACTCAGCGGCAACTCAGCTTGCTCTGGTTTCCCATTTACTGTAAAGTAAATAATTTTTGTTGCCATCTCATTTATTCAGAGCAGCTTATAGGTTTGAATCAAGCGTCCGTTGACCTCATTAATCGACTTTGAACAACACTCCACCTCCCTTTAATATACTTCCCATCTCTTCTGTGCCCCGCCTTCTGTTCTCCATTGGACGGTCTTTTCTAATGACACAAAACTAAAGTAATCAGGCAATAACACACTGCTGTTTTACCCGTCAGTGGTTGAAGAAAGAGCCTTCCAAATATTCTTTTCAAAAAACATGATTATATTATTTCAGGTAAGACAAATGAACACACAAAAAAATATAATAATTTGTCACAATGTACACACTATCAAACATTTTCTTCTTTTCTTAGCACCTTGGCAAAAAAGCAGACCACAGCCTGGATGGAAAAAAAGCAAAAATCACAAAAATCATCATTATTAAAATTAATTCTTGCAAAATGTTCTTGAGTTACTAATCAGTTTTGGTGTTTGACGGTTAGTTAGTTAGTTAGTTAGTTAGTTAGTTAGTTAGTTAGTTAGTTAGTTAGTTAGTTAGTTAGTTAGTTAGTTAGTTAGTTAGTTAGTTTGTTTGTTTGTTTGTTTGTTTGTTTGTTTGTTTGTTTGTCTGACATTGGAAAGGCATATGTGTAAACTAGTGATGGAAAAATGAAGCTTCATAAGATTGTTTTTGACTCCTCGTGATGGCAATCCTGGTTGAAAGAAGCAGCCTTTCCATTGTAGCAGCCTTTGTCCTTAAATCAAAAGCACCATTCATGAAGCTTAATTTTCCCATCACTAGTGGCAACCACAGACCACTCAACATTACTAGGGGAAAGGCAGACCACACTGAGTTTCTGCGGACAATGGAGGAACGTTTGTGATGTTTTTGCTGCCATCTGCTGTGGAGGCGACACAACAGCATTTGAAACTGTGGAGCAAGATTTAGAAGATGAATCCGATTGGACAGAAATTGAGGCATGACCCACATGGTCCACTCTACACCAATCAGAAACGGTCTTTGAAAATACAGCCCAATCAGGACAGTGTTACTCTCTAAGCCCCGCCCTATTGCCCAAGGTTGCTGCACATGCGGAAAGTCACCTTTTCGTGTCGGTCAGGGAGAAGCTAGTGACAGCTAGACTAGCATTGTTGCTAGTACGTAAGAATTGGCATCCTTTACTTTCTTAATCTGAAAAGAAAAATATATTTTTTTATCTACAACATCGTATATTTTACAATACTGCGTAACTTTTAATACAAGCTACTTCATTATCGCTTACCGTCTTGTTTAGCCGAGCTTCCAGCTCCGAGCGGTTGTCATCTGCCTCCCACCCCGAGATACTACCATCATCATGGCTGCATTGAGAGTGTCCTATCACAGGATTCTGGACCGAATAGAGCATCTACTGCCCGCCAAACTGAGACCCCTGTACAACCACCCTGCAGGTAAAGCGACTTGACACCGCCTGCATTCCGATGAAAGCAATCTTTTTAAAAGAAGTCGCGATCATTTTTTTGCACCGAGATTCAGGTCAATTTTTTGTGTTTGGTTTTGATCATCTGCTTAGAAAGTGAGCTTTGAGTTATACTCAGTTCAGATTTGAGCTTGATGCTTATTTAGGAATATGAGAGAAGCTATTGTGTTCAGTCTCACCAAACCTTTAATCCAAAGATCACAATAACCAACAGCTGAAGTGGAGGCAGTCCAGTTGATGCTTGAAATTGTTTATAGTCTGGTTTTTGTGCCCCCCTCCCTTTTCCAAGGTTAATGGAAATATGTAAGGACAACATTGTGACCAGGTATGACTGGGCGGAACCAAAACAAAATCGCCTCCCTCTGATTTAATTTGCAGAAACGTGTCCTTTTTTTGTAAAGCCCTCAGCACTGGGTTCGGTAATAAGTGTAGTGAAAGCAGGCCACTGGCCTTTTATGGTCCTCTTTGCATTTTGATGTCTCATTCGCACAAAGACTTATATTTGTCAAAGGAAGCTTTTAACATCTTAACTAAATTTTAAAGTGAGAGACCCCATGACCTACATGATAAGAAAAATAATGCTTTCATACTTTCTTTGTACTGTACTGGAAGCAGACTGGAAATGAAGTTTGAAAGTTTTTACATTCTTGACAACCAAACCAGCAGGTTCTAGGATCCCTTACGGTTCTCTCATCTGTGCAGCAGAGCAGTCGTGTCGGTGTTTATTTTTGTATCGACAGCAGTTTTTGTAGCCTGGCCACTTGGATTTGGGTTTCACCTGATTGTAGTTTTCTCCTGAGAGAAACCCTTCGAATTTTGATACGCATAAAACAATGTTGAGGGCTTTCATGGGTTTTCACTTGTTCAAATGTTTTCATTTAAGGTCCAAAAACAGTGTTCTTCTGGGCTCCCGTGTTCAAATGGGTAAGTAATTTTTTTTTTAATCAATAGCTGGCATGGGATTGATTTCCAGTCAGTGTTAAGAGTGGTTAAGAGATACATTGTTTCCTTGCTACATTGTGGGTTGATCAAACCACCACCCCTGACTCTGTCACCTTGTTTATTAAAAACACAAGACGGCACACTTATGTACGCAGGAGCTGCTGTCTACCACAGCTCACACCCAGGCGCTCAAGTGGAGACTTCGTCAACATCATTGTTGCCAGCACATTAGCAGTTTAGCCACTAATAATTAGCAATGCAGCCACCGGACCAAAGCGGCAATGAATTGATCAGGTTCTATGTGGTTTACAATTATTATTTTTTTTAATATATAAGTGATCATTTAATTTCAGGGCCTGGTCGCAGCTGGTTTGGCTGATATGACGCGGCCAGCAGAAAAGCTGAGTACCTCCCAGTCTGCAGTACTGACAGCTACAGGTAAGATACAACTTAATCTTTTTTTTCTCACTGTCTTTTATGACTTGAATTTAATAGAAAGTACATTGCCCTTTTACCAATGTAGGGCAAAGGTAGGCAAGGTTTGTCGAATGCCTTTTTTTTTTGTTTTCGCCATCATATTTCTTCAAACAAACGTTATCTTAGGACGTTTTGGACAAAACAGACTATGTTCTCACTGATGTGTGCATAACCTCGACTCTTGCTGCCCAGGCCTGATTTGGTCCAGATATTCACTGGTCATCATCCCAAAGAATTGGAACCTGTTTGCTGTCAACTTCTTCTTGGGTAGTGCCGGAGCCTCCCAGCTCTACAGGATTTGGAGGTGACCATGAAACTCATCTTTTTGAGATCAGCTTTGTTGTATGGCAAGTTAGGTCAAATTAGTGCATCTAGCAAAGTAGGCAGGGATATATATTTGTATTTGTATGGGATCTAAGCTATAAGCTATAATTGGCCTTTACACATTGATTTAACCATTTGAATTTACTGAAACGTTTTAATCACATTGCCCCCCAAATTTTGAAAGCATAACATATATAGAATTACATATAATGGGATTGAAATCAAATTTATTGTCATTGCACGTCATTGACAGACTAGAGCAACACAATTTCATTTTTATTTTATTTTTTATATAAATACTCCTCACATACACTGTAATCATGTTGAAACATATTTAACCACATTCCTCATTAAACTGTTCTGTTACCATTTATATTCTTCATTGGGCAACTGTCGTGTCCCTGAACAGATACCACCAGGACCAGAAGGCTCAGGAGGTGGCAGAGTCCTGACCGTCAACAATTAAGCGAAAGGACAACACCGGTTGAGCTGCCCCACAAATCCCTCATCATTTGTACGTCATCATGTCGCCGTTTCCACCTAACATCCATGCCAGCAACGTGATCCAATCGTATTTCCTATCGAGCTCCCTGCTGGAAATGTGCACTTTCCCAAAAGTCTCAAGTTTCTTCAGGGTGTGTATATTTTAACATTAAAAAAAGATGGTCACCTACGCACAAATAATTACTTGTTTAACAAGTTGTTTGATTGTACATTTAATTTTTATCATTCTAGGGTGTAGCAATCATTACCTCATGCAATCATTTCCCAAAAATGTATGGTTTTGAAGAATGTGTCCATTCATTGAAGGGCATCATCACATTGTTCATACTTATTTATAATGCAGTTGTGATTCCTTTTAATGCTTTAAATTTGTGAGAACATAACCAATTCATTGCTTCACTTATCGTAATTGCATAACACCATTTCTATTCAACCTGTGGAGCACTCGCTAACACTGGTTAGCAAATGATGTTTGCTATTAGGAAGTCTGCAAGTGTATCAATTAATTTATAAAACAGAAAGCCCTGCCGACTTATAATAGTCACCTCACTGTTATGGCAATAATCAAACTGACTTTTGTCACCTGATCTGCCGATTGATGGAGCAAATGGCACTTTGAGGCACTGTGGAATTGTGATGCCTGTTCTGAATGGCTAATAAACCCTGTTCAACAGAGGCCGCTGATTTGTCCAGTCCTATTTCAAACCGTAAATCACAAAAAGTTGAAATTTCAGAACTCAGTTCTGCTTTGTTGTAAAGCCAAACCACATAGAACACATTTCAAAGAAACCCATTCAGATGATGGTTACCCACAAAACGTTTATTCACAACCAAAAACCAAGGAGCCAGAGCTTAGCGTTTTCCACCAACACGGGGCGCGTTCACCTTCATGGGCTTGGCGATCTTCGGCTTCTGTGCAGCCTTGCTGGTTGCCTTGAGGACAGAGGAATAGAAACACTTGAGAATTCAGGGATATACAATGACAGAAAAAGTGAACAAAACATATTGACACATTTTGTTGCGATAACTGAACTACAATGACCACACTAGCTTTTATAAGATTCACATAAAACAAGCTATCCCCAAGAGTTTCTCAACAATCGGCCAATATTTACATCTAATTGCTTGTAACATCTGCATAACAAATCCGCATGAATATGAACACAACTCTCACCTTAGTACTGGGGACAGCGGGCTTCTTTGCTGCCTGCTTTGCCTTCTTGGCCTCCTTGGCAGCCCTGATTGAGAAGAAAAAGGAAAGAAATTTTTGTTTTCTTCATCCACCTGAATTTGTTAACCCTGCCTTTTTGTGAATTCACTTATTTGCACATTTTAGTGCTAATTTTGTAACACCCCTTTCAGGTTGAATATACTTTTGATTCACTTTGGTAATTATTTAGAAATAAATATCTTCAGTTATCTTTGAACATTTTCAGTTTCAAGAAGGACGTACATCAACGGACAAGAGAGCGGTGTGACTTTTACTGTGTTCTTACCTGATGGCCTGCTCTCTCTGGGCCTTGCGGACCTCGGGCTTCTGGTTCCTTTTGGCCATGATCTCAGCCAGGGAGGCACCAGTGATGGCCCTCTGGAACTTAACGGCACGGCGGGTACGCTTCTTGCTCACCTCTTCCTGTTAGGGCACATAATGTTTAGCGGCAATCCTAGGGCAGTTTTGCTATTAAACACTACGTACAAAAACAAAACATGAATAAAAATCTCAAGTTAGGAAATCAATATAGTATGTCGGAGAGTTTGGAGGCCGACCATTGGTAATGAGTCACTCGTGACAACAAAGGCCAGTACTATGATCTCCGTGTATTCTATGGCTGCGGGGTGTGGAGTGAGTGCTGATGCACAGCCTGCAAAACACAGCCCGGCAACAGCACATAACATGGAGGGGAAACCATACACACCGTCCCCCCAGAGCCAAATGATTGACAGCCTACTGTCGACATACAGTGAAGCTTTTGTGCATTTGCAGAAAAATGTAAATTCATTTGATTCCGAAACTGATTTCATTCAACCGACATCTTTTACCGTTTAGGTAAAACATCTGTCTTGTTTTCATCGATAAAACCTAAAGAACAGGATTTTTAAAAAAAAATTAAGCTTCTTTTCAAATCAAATGAAAAGATTTGAGCAGAAGCTTAATTTTTTTTTAAAAATCCTGTTCTTTAGGTTTTATCGATGAAAACAAGACAGATGTTTTACCTAAACGGTAAAAGATGTCGGTTGAATGAAATCAGTTTCGGAATCAAATTTAGGCCGGCTTTTTGTTCTCTCAGTAAATCACTAACGCACAATGTCATGTATAACAATGTTGATCTAAAAGCAAACATGACTTTCCTAATAAATTGTTTTATTCGTTATTAGCTATTGACATTATGGGAAAAAAAAATCAATACGTCCACTTGGGAGTCATTACATCTTAACGAATTAGAAAGCACATCACAGAAAGCACCGTGCCCATGACAACTCCACCGCTCGGTAGAAATAAGTTTGGAGACACTTTTCATGAGGTATTCGCTTATTACTTACAGATTGTCCCTTCTTGTGCTTGCGTCTGTACAGCACTGTCCAGTTGATCTGTCGGGGATTCCTCTTGGCCAAAAATGCAGACTCGCATTTGGCGTTCAAGAATTGGAACACCTGTATTAAAAATATTGCATTGGACGATCAAGCTGGAGGACTTGACGCAGTAGGCAGGGATAGCATCCATAGCATTTAGCATGAGCCGGGTAGGCCTATTGCAGGTGTTCGTTTATTTCGAAAGCTACTTCAACGTTAATAGTATACCGAACATGTTTGGCAGTTAGTTTGGTGAGTCCTAGTTTGCATTGTAAATACTGAAAAATTGCCAAAACCAGAAAGGGGGTATCAACGAGGACGTTTACCTTCCCGTCTATCCTGGCGTATCGGCGGCCATGGCCGGGGTATATTTTATACCCGCTGAAACTGCACAAGTCAACCCTGAAAAGCACAAAGTTTGGGCGTCAAGGAAATAAATTGGTTTGTGTAATCGTTTAAATGTCATGATTGATTAATATAGTCTTTTAAATGACGAGATGGTGTGTGATTCTATTCGGTGAACTCACTTCATTACGGCTACGAGAGGGCTCAAAACCGGAAAGAAAGACGCCGGAAACGGAAGCTGAATAAAAAGACGAAAAGTTTCTAAAATAATTATTTGATTGTTTTTAACTCAGTTGACGATTTGTAACATGGGTGACTAAAATATATTTATCGTTTGATTGTAATTTCTGATAAAAATATATATCTATATATATCTATATATATATCATTAGTACGATCAGTTTGACGTCTTGGCAAGTACCATGAAGTTTTGGGTAATAGCGATATCACAACAAACTTGTGACTATTATCAATACTAGAGGTTTTGACAAGTTAACTCAATTAACACGTTTATCGCCGTTGCAACATTTCGTGGCGTCGTACCGTTTAGCGCGCTCAACACAAACAACGAGATGGAAATGTAGTCTTTTAAGATCAACTGGACCCACTGTCATACATAGGAGCGCAGTATTTATGAACTACGTTTCCCAGAATGCTCATCGGCTACGCTCAACTTCCTGCTAGCGACGGACGCGTCTTGTTACCCAGACTTGTAAGCTAACATTAACCGGTAATTTTGTCTGGAAGTGTGTGGCGACATAATGGGGGTGTCAGATTTACAATTTAATACAAACGGTAAGTATGACATTCTTTTTATATACGTTTTTTGTTGTTGCATCCAAAAATCTCCATGGATGTTGAATTCCACAGTTGGCTAACGTGTGTTTGTCGTTGTGTGAGTCGCGTAAAACTTGTTATTTGTAGTTGTAATGCCAAATAACAGTGTTTTTTCTTTTCTCAGCCTGTTTTAAATCATATTGTATTAAATTGCACATGGAGATGTAATAATATATGTTTAGAGCAGTCTCAAGCTGGAATCTTGTAAGCACTTTAACGTAAACAATTCTTTGCAATGAATCTACTTTTGTCGAGAGCTAGCAAATAACTAACGACTATAACCTGTCGTTCACTAAACCCCAGTTAAGGATGAGGACATCATATGGTTAATAAGTTCATGACATTCACAAGGTGTTTAAGCATTGTTCATTGTATTATTTGATCCCTTGTTTATGTTTTGGGGTTTTTTTTTTTTTTTTTTTGTTTTGTTTTTTTTTTTACTCAAAAGGACCTGTGGTAGATCTTTCGGCTCAGGGTATGCGGAAGCTCGATCCCAGTTTCATCTGCTCTGAGGACACTCACACACTCATCCTGGACCAAAATCAAATCATGAAACTGGACCATCTGGAAAGGAACCCAGGCCTTCAGCAGGTGCGTAACTTGTCCCACTCTTGAACTAAATGCTGTGCTACATTTTTCATGTTACATGTGTTTTCTTGCTCCTTTCATATTTAGCTGTCTGTAGCCAACAATCGTCTTGTCAGGATGATGGGTGTGTCTCAGCTCAAGGAGTTGCAAGTCCTCAATCTTCCCAACAACAGTATCGGCTACATCGAGGGACTGCGGGACCTACCCAACCTCAAGTGGCTCAACCTGTCGGGAAACGCAATTAAGGTTCATCTTTTGTGACTTTTCTTACTGTTGTGATTGTGAGGAAAAAAATACGAATGGATCAAAACATTTTTTTTTCTCTCAGATGCATATTTTAAGTGTGATTGTTTTCCCGCAGGTTATTGAGCAGCTGAACAACTGTGTTTCTCTGCAACACTTGGATCTTTCAGATAATAGCATATTTAACATTGGGGATCTGAGCAAACTTGTGGCACTAAAGGTATGTATGGAGTTAGTTTGGTGGTTGAATAACATGTCTGTACTAGTTTTTGTTTTTTTGTTTTTTCCAAAATATATCAAGGATAAAAAAAAAATTGCCCCAACTAGTCGCCTGAAAGTCCTAAAAATAAATTTTGCAGACTCTTCTTCTGCATGGAAACAGCCTGACAACACTCCGCACTGTACCTGCCAATCTCCCTGCCCACGTGTCAATCCTGTCGTTAGCATCTAATGAGATAACGGATCTGAATGAAGTAAGCCTTCCTCTTTCATTCGAAGCGTGCAGAGATTTTACGTGGACTTTTACAGATAGTCACATTTGTCTAAAGGTGGCACACCTGGCCTCCCTCCACAAACTGGAGCAGTTGTCCATTATGAACAACCCCTGTGTGATGCCAACTCCGTCACTGCCGCACTACGACTACCGGCCCTATGTGATGAATTGGTGTCTAGGCCTGAAAGTTTTGGATGGCTTTGTGGTGTCCCAAAAAGAAGGGTGAGTCCATTTTTTGCCCTTTGGCAATTCTTGAGCTGTGGCTGTGTACAGAATTAAACAATGACATAATTCAAACTCATGTTAAATAGGAGCTGGCACTCACCATTTGAAGTGCATTTGAGCTTTACTATTTTTTTTCTTGCTTTCTAGCAGAAGCTTGAAAGTTTTGTGCTGTCACTGACTGTTGTTTGAAAAGTCGGCTGTACTTAAAGTGATTTTGCTCAAATGAGAAGCCCCTTACTGCTAACAGAGACCTGGTACTCTGCAGCTGTGTGAATAAACATCTATCGAAGAAAGTGTGATTTATTATTTTCTTTGTGTGTGTTTTGTAACCAATTCCAGACTGAAAGCGGAGTGGCTGTACAGTCAGGGAAAAGGTCGTTTCTTTCGCCCGGGACAGCATGTTGAACTGGTTCAGTACCTGTCCACCGTTTGCCTCCGGACCACTTCGTCGCCCTTGTTGATGACGGAAGATGCTAAATTGGAGAAGATCTTAAACAAGCAGAGGTAGAAACTCAAGCTAGTACTGTGCTGTGTTTCTTGTGAGATATTGACTAGTCTGTATCAAAAATCCTACATTTCTTTCCTGAGGTTTCACCAAATGCAGTTGTTAGAAGAGACCCGCGGGGAATGTCCAAGCCCTCCTCGGCCCACTCAACTCGCTGTGGAAGCAACAGACATTTTGCATACATCGCCACAAGGGAACACTGTACAGGCGCAGAAAATAACACCCCCACCACCACCACCACTGCAAGCTGCTATTCTATCAGACCCAGAAAGAGGCAAGAAGAGGCTTTTTTTTTTGTCTTTTATTGAACTCAGGTGTCCCTCCTGATGGACGGACCGATCTCGGGTGTTTATTTACTCAACTGCAGAGAGTACCAGGTTTTATTTTTTTTTAACCTCAGGAATTCTTGAAGAAGTGGGGATAAACCCACCCATACTTGCTCATAATAAAAAAAGTGATTCTTTAAATATTGAAAACAGATCTGCAAACAGGCTAACCACAAGTCCCCTGCAAATCAAATTCTAAAATTTCCACAGGGCGAGCAGTGCAGTTTAATACATGGATGAGCTACGACTCGACCTACACGTCGCTTCCATGTTTAAGCAGCCCACAGCTGGGAAAGGAGAACCTCCATTTGGAAGACGTGCAGACCGACGAGGACAAGCTCAACGAAAGCATGCTATCTTCCGAGTCCACCTTCATGCCCTTCGTACCCCACCTAGACCCACGACCTCCGCACTCGGACAGTGAAGACGAGACGGAGACATTCGAAGCTGACTCGCTGGCCCCCATGCGCCCGGCGTCCTCTCGCTGCGTCCCCCCGCCAGAGCAGCGCAATGAGGAAGACACTGTTACGCCACATTTGAAAGCCCCAGAAGAAGAAACATTTTTACATTTGTCCAACAAGTCAGAGGGCGCAACAAGAGCAGCTGTTAAGATCCAGTCGTGGTGGAGGGGTTGGTACACTCGGTGTTGTCACCCCAAAGCCAGAGAGGTGCGCAGTGAGATCCGTCTGAGCAGGATGCAAGATCACATCATCTCCTTATCATCCAAATTTGACAGGTACATTCCATATATCCTTTTTTATTGGACTTATATAGCTACGTAAAAGAAGCAAAATATTAAATCCGGACTAATACGGAAGTGTGGTATCATTTTTTTATTTTTTTTTATTGACGGTTGGAAGACTTGCACTGAAATACATTTGCAGGGTGCAGAAGCAGTATGAAGAGGAGAGATTACAAAGGATGGTTCAAGAGGAAGCGGTTAGGTTTCTATGGAAGCAGGTAAGCTGATTAACATACAAAAAAAAGGATGTCTTTGAGTTGTGAGTTATGTTTGTGAGTCTTGTGCTTATGGCGATTATGGCGAATATCGATTTTCGATCAAGAGTCGAGACACCAAAACCGGACAGCGCCACAATATTTTTGACACATATTGCTCCATGACCAAAAAAAAAAGAAATGACGAGGTTGCCTTCAAAGCTGCATGCCTGACACGGTTATTTATTTTTTTTCTTTCTACCCAGGTCCAGTCTATGCAGCAGTGGAAGCAGTCTGTTGAGGAGCAGCTGGCCTGCCTCACTGGCGTCTCCACTCCTCCCGGACCGTGTCTGTCGGCTCTCCCTGCAGCTAGCTGCACCGCAAACCAAGCGGCCACCGAGGTCTCCTTGCCGGACTCTGGGTTCCAAATGACAACGAGCGACGAGCAGGCCACACTGGAGGACAGCCTGCTGAGCAGCGGGACTGCAGAGTCAGTGATGACTGTGCGAGCGCCCGACGGAGGCGCGGACAGCACGGACTGCAGCCTCCTGGAGCAGTACGCCACCTCGTTGCTGCAGAGGGAAGAGGAAGAGGAGGAAGCAGAGGAGGCGGTAACATCGCGGCCATCCTCATCGCTGCAAATCAAACATGACCAGACAGATGTCCACTGAAAGAAACGGCATGTTATATTTGCCCACTGAGGCATGACTGAAAACTGCACTTATATTTATTGTCTGTCACACAACAGAGTGAACGTTTGTTAGCTGAACACATTATGCCCACAGCATATATTGTCTAGGCTAGGGATATTTAGCTCGCAAGTGAAATTCTCAAAATCTACGACTATGAACACCAATAAACGGATCATATGCCTTTGTTCAAGAACAAGTTGTTTAGAAATCAAGTTTGGTCATAAAAGTTCAACCTAAAATTTTAGCCAAACGTCCAATATCCCAAACCTGTGAGTATTGTAGTGGATTTACTGTTGCAATGTTTTCTTCTGCCTCTTTTGATAGTTGAATATCAACCTGTTCTCCTTGCCTAATACACATACAAAGTAATTACACTGCAATAAAAAGCAGATGAATGCATATATGCTCTCTGGATGTGTGTCATTTCAAGGCAATACATTGACATAATGCATCCTCATCCAAAATATAAATCCATTAGAACTGCCAAATTTGAATATTGCTTGACATTTAAAAAGATCCTAAAACTCGATTCTTATATGGGAAGCCAATATCGAGTCAAGTGCTGATTGTGCTGGCCAGAAAACTCCGTATAAAGTCCGATTATCCCTAAGACCCCTTCTCTCCTATGTATTTGTTTTCATTCAATAAAGTGTTTCAATCTTGAAAAAAGAAAAAGAATAAAAGGGTTGGGGGTAATGCGGAAGTTGCCAAGAGGAAGCAGCCAATCAGAGTCGACGACAAGCAAATACGTACATCTCGATTGTTTTTTTAAACCCCGGCCAGGGATGCGTCACACTGACAATTACCCAAATTGTGGACAAACCAATCGTGCTTTGGGACTAATATTTATTGCAATTTGGATTTGGAAATGCATTTCTAAGATTTTTCAGGAACCCTGGGGCTTGTGTTTTGTCCCGAACCGAGCTGTGGGCTGGTCCGCTTGTGGATAGCGGACAGACATCAAGCTTGTGTAAGTTCATATTTTACATTACCGGTGCTTTATTTGCTTGTGTATATTAAATATATATATGTTTATTTAGGAAAGAAGAAGGCTGTAATGCTTTCTTTACCTCTTGTCAGAGTCGTCTGCAGGATGAATAAACATTACCTAATTCTGAGTTGTTTTTCTCTCGAGAGGGATAGGCGATATTTTTCAGATTAGAACAGATTTTTATTTCTTTCAGAAAGATTTTGGTAGCACTAAACAATTTTTTTCCCCTCCAAAACACAGCACAGATTGCAAATCACGCACACTGCTCTTAACTAGATGATGACGAATTTCTATCATGAACACATAAAATATCGATTCAACAATAACAAGAACGTGTACCGTTATATAAATGCGTTCAAACTTTAAATTCTTGTCGTATTTATAATATAGATACAATCTAGACAATCTAGTCATTGACATGTCCAATGAACACGCGTAAAACAAAACAGATTTGTACAAACGTTAATAACAATTAAAATAAGAGCGCAAATAATAAAAAAAACAGCAACATTTAATAAAAAATAATTAATAGTAATAATAATAAAAACAACTTGGGGCAATGATAAGTTAATCATGCATTACACCAAGCAAGAAAACAAAGACAAAAAAAACAAAACTTAGATTTAATTAATTGAGTTCTATTTCCTTAGGTATGCAGTTCTGTATTCCATTTTTGTTTTAAATATGTTTGAAATAAAGATATCAATCAATCAATCAATCAATCAATCAATCAATCAATCAATCAATCAATCAGTTTCAAGCACAATGACATGTAAGGTCAATTCCATCCAGGTCATGTTCATCGGGTTACTTCTTGGTTTCTGGAAAATTAAATTAAACATGAACATGTGAAGCCAATTTCATTTGAGAAAAGACATACGATTGTTTTATTGAAGCAGACATTCTCTCTCCGACGTGTTCAAGGTTACGTGATGACATCATCATTACTGCCGGGGCAGCGAAAGAAAGCGTTCATGAAGTCTGGAAATGTTTTGAAATATGGCCTCATCATTGTCACCCTGTTTGGCCTCATCTTCCTGTTGAACAACATTACCAATGGGGAGGTGAGAGAAGTTAAATCTTTTTATTTTATTTTTTTTTGCACACTATACTGTCACCTGAGGATCTGTTTTGTGAATGGGTCCTTGAGATTTTTTTTCATATATGTCATTCCTTTAGAACTGGAAGTACCACACAATGTCAGCGCTGTACAAGTTCCAGAGCCAGATCCAGTCACTCACTTATAGAAGCCTCCCAACATTTCACCACAATCACAGCTACTGTTCACATCTGGGTCAGCCGCCGTCATTGATAGAAGAGCTGGAGGAGCGAGACTTGTTGGACCTCATCGCCGGACCCCAGCTGCCATCTGCCTCTACAATACCCACCCTCTGTCAGACAAGTGACCCGGCCCACAGCCTGTTAACAATCATCCCCTCCAAAAACAACCAGCGTTGGTACGTGGGTGACCAACTGGAGGCGCTGGTCCACCTGCACGACTTCAAGGGCCGACCCAAGCGCTACGGCGGCGATTTGCTCTTGGCCCGGTTGCACTCCCCAAAATACAAAGCGGGTGTGGCTGGGCAAGTATTGGACCACGATAACGGACTTTACACCGCTCGATTCCCGCTGCTGTGGGAGGGCTCGGCTCAGGTTGAGGTCACGATGGTGCATTCGAGCGAGGCCGTCGCCGTGCTGCGGCGACTGAGGGAGCAACGGCCCGATCGAGTGTTCTTCGTCAGCCTCTTTCGCCACGGCCTTCTTTCTGAGAGCACAGTGTGCAACATGTGCCTGCCGCAGGACCAGGGGGAGTTGTGCAACTACACGGACCCTTACTCCGGCGAGCCGTGGTATTGTTACAAGCCTAAAATGCTCAGCTGCGATGCCCGAATCAATCATGCCAAGGGAGGCTACCTCAAAAACATCATCACCAATAAGGAAGCTTTGCTCTTCCAGAGGTTCGTACTACTATATATGACAAACGCTCTTCTTCATGTATTTCTTGCCATTGAGATCCAAATCAGGTTTTGGTTTTGGTCAAATTCATCCCAATCTGTTGACCCCAATCTCTGGTGGGATCGCCTTAAATGATAGAAGGATAGAAGAGATGCTCTTATAATTTATTTTTGCAGTACTTTCTGGTGTCATAGGTCTTAGGTTTTGAAGGATGTGGTTGGTACCGTTGTAATCAATCACCCTTAAATTTAACTGAGGCAAACCCCTTTTTCTATCTACACTGTTTCACATTCATTTTTTTGTTGCAACTTTTGGAATGAACTTTTTTTTTTTTTACATCAGTGGGGTCAATGTCAAAGTTCCCATCCACGCTTCCACAACGGACACCATCGTCGTGCTGCCTTCGAGGAAAGGTACTGGCTACCGTGTCAATAATAATTCACTTTTTTTTGGCGGAAATTTATTTGCATCTTTGTATCTGCCATCAATGTAGAAAATGACAGGCAAAAACCAGATCCGGTGAAGCTGCCGACTTCTGGGTACTACTACCAGGACTCGTGGAGGCCATTGGGTGGTGTCAATATGCGGCAGTTTGACAGAGGTTGTGATATCACTCAGTGTTTGACCAACAAGTTGGTTTACATGTACGGCGACTCCACTGTGCGCCAGTGGTTCGAGTACCTCCTGAGCGTGCTTCCAGGTGAGTGACTCCGTCTCATAGCGTTGTGACGTCTTGGCTTGGCTTGGCTTGGGTGGTAAACAGGGCTGAAAAGGTCTTCACACTCTGTACTTGAGTGATTACAGATACTTCTGTGCACACTTGCGTATTTTGCATTTAATTACAATCCCTGAAAGCTAATTTTAAACGCAATTGTATCGTATTTTCCGGACTATAAGGCGCACCTTCAATGAATGGCCCATTTTAAAACTTTGTCCTTATATAAGGCGCACCATTAATGCATCATGTTAGATTTTTAATCCAAATCAAATCATTCTCCATTTTATATTTTTTATTTCAACTTCAGATGCAACAACCTTTTTTATAATCACAAAATAATGATCCATAGTCTTTTTGATTCATGATTCATAGTCTTCAGCGGGCCACTTATGATTGATTTCATGACACAATGCTTCGGCCCAGTTTAAATTGAGGAATTTGGTCCATATATAAGGCGCACTGTCGGCTTTTGAGAAAATTTTAGGTTTTTAGGTGCGCCTTATAGTCCGGAAAATACGGTACTTTGCACTATTGAAGTTTATTTTATATGTTTATTTTTTTATACAATGTCTATACTGTGCCGCCCATACCCATCGAAGTGTTCTTGTGAAAGATCCTGAATCCTCAGTAGCTTCTGACAACTTGTTCCCTCTTACGTAGCTCTGTTGTGTTCTCCGCGGCAGAGATGAAAGAATTCGAGTTGCAGAGTCCAAAAAAGGTGGGACCCTTAATGGCAGTGGACAGCACCCACAACATTCTGCTCGAGTACCGCTGCCACGGGCCACCCATCCGCTTCTCCACCGTCATGACCAGCGAGTTGCGGTACATCGCCAACGAGCTGGACAGCCTGACCGGCGGTCCCGACACGGTGGTGGCGCTCAGCGTCTGGTCTCACTTCAGTACCTTCCCCGTGGAGGTGTACATACGCCGCCTGCGGCATATTCGCAAGGCGGTAGTCCGACTCCTGGACCGGGCGCCGGGGACGGTGGTGGTGATCCGCACAGCCAACCCTCAGGCTCTGGAGCGAGACGTCAGCCTGTACAACAGCGACTGGTTTTCACTGCAGCTGGACACGGTGCTGCGCGCCATGTTCGAGGGTCTCGACGTTTTGCTGGTGGACGCTTGGCAGATGTGCGTGGCGCACCACCAACCTCACAACTTGCACCCCCCTAGGTCCATTGTCAAGAACATGGTAGACATGATGTTGTCCTACGTCTGTCGAGATGGAACCAGAAATATTGTGTGATTTTCACAACCGTGGATGGATGGATGGATGGATGGATGGATGGATGGATGGATGGATGGATGGATGGATGGATGGATGGATGGATGGATGGATGGATGGATGGATTTCCTCCTTTTTAACGTCATAAAGGGAGGAGAATGTATTGGACATATATGCCCTTGCAAAAGAATGACTTGAATTACATTACATACGTATTAAAGGTACAAAGTTTTGCCATACACTAATTTGAAATCAGAGAACATAGTAGTGTTGGTGTAATAAATATCCCAGCAACATCCTGCAGAAAAAACAAGTTCAAATTTGTGCCATTTTTGAAATGCGGACAGTGTTTATGTCGTCGGCGGTCACAATGGAAAAACAGACTGCCGGCTAAAGTGACAAACGAACTTTTCTTTCTCCTGTTTTGCTATTTTCTTCTTTTTTTCTGACTTGTGATGGAAGCTTCCGCCCCACCCTAGGGCAAAAAAACAATGTCAGTATTGTTCAGTTTGTTGCACTGAATGGAACTTGAATATATCTTGTCACTAGCCAGTTGAGTCTATGTGTGGAATCCAAACACTGGAGAAGCCATTCTTTGCCACGTGCTGCCTCATTTCTCATCAGAGTGAACGCTGCTGATTGTACAAACTGCTTCACACCACAAAGCGACTTTTCTCCTCCCCCATTTTTAACACTTCATTCAGCCTTTGCTTTTTTTTTTTGTCTCTATTCAAACCGTTTCCGCTCTTTTGTTTACAAATAACAGTGAGCCATTCTAGGAATACTTTCCACACTTGAAAAGACGCAATATAGAAATAATATAAAACCATTTTATATCATAATTCTGCTTTTCCCACATGCTGCATATCCACTTCAATTTAGTACAAGAACTTTTTCAAAACAAAAAAGAAAAAGGGTCGCTGTCCCGCACGTTTTGAACATCTCCCTCCTCCAACGCCCCTGATTCAAATGATCAACTCTAAAGAAGCCTGATAACGATCCTGATCATTTAATCCGGTGTGTCAGAGGAGGGAGACATTAAAAAACATGCAGGACTGCTCCCCCCAACGACCGAGTTTGAACACCCATGGCAGAAGCTATGGAATTCCATATACCGGTGCTTTGTTGTGAGGGGTGTCCTAAACTATGAATCTATATATAAAAAACAAATAAAGAATTTGGATTGATTGATTTCATTTTAAATTTCTATCTTTGTATTTCATGTTTTTATTGTTTTTGAACATCTAAACATATCAGCATCGTAGATGGCTGATATTTTAACATACTATGTATCTGATGATATACAAAGGTCATTAGATGTTTCCATTTTAACAATGATTTATGACAATAATTTAAAAAAGTCTATGTATTGGAGGTGATTGTTTTTCACAAGAAAATGTACAACCAGTACATGAAGCTAAACTTTGATTTTTTTTTTTTCATAAAAAAGTGGAATGTAATAGAACACTCACACTCATGGGAGAGTCAGTGTCTTAGATTGAATTTCCAAACACACCCTTTGTGTCACTCCATGGATGTCCTGCCTAATGGGCGAGGTTACGTTCTGATCGGAGCCAGCATAAGGGGACCGAAGGACCAGGTAAGGCGGTCAGGGGATATCATCATAACTGCGGTGACGACTCATAACCGAGACGATGAAAATCTCCATCACCATGTCTCTGAATGTTTGGAAATATATCCTCATCATTCTCAGCCTGTATGGCCTCATCTTCCTGCTGAAAAACATAACCCTTGGGGAGGTGAGAGAAATTTGTTCAAGTTTTTTTTTTGTGTGTGTGCAGAAGTTGTACTCGTGGGCTTACGTACCCTGTAACGTGAAACGTGAATAAAACTATAAGGCATAGTCAAACACGAGACCCTGCGGCCTGATCCTTCCTATACAATTGCATTGTGGTGAAAGAAAAAAAATAGATTGACACCTCTGTATTATGTATGAAATGGGAGGAGGGCAAGGAATTTCAAGGCCACATTTGGCCCACCACATCGTTGTATGTG
This sequence comes from Syngnathus leptorhynchus, assembly GCF_054491065.1. NCBI lineage: Eukaryota > Metazoa > Chordata > Actinopteri > Syngnathiformes > Syngnathidae > Syngnathus > Syngnathus leptorhynchus. The sequence continues at coordinate 6,791,937 of NC_141203.1, forward strand.
GCCCGCAAAGACAAATTGTGCATCAAAATCATGTGTCATGACTTAAATTGCAAATTGTCTTCACATTGATGAATATCTTTTGAAGTCCTCTTTGACCCGGGATCAGAGATGCTGGCGTGGCTCCACGACACTGACTTGGAGGTCTGACGTCACACAAAAGAAGCTATTGCGAGAGGCAAAAGAAAACATTGCTGTCATTTCTGATAGTCTGAGATGCGGAAATCGAGTGGCTATTTTTGTGGCGCTTCCACCTCACTCGTTTGACGAAGTTACTTCCCGGTTGATGACAGCTCGGGCGGAATCTTTATCAAGGTGGCCACGGCAAGTGACAATACATGATGGAAGTCACTGTGAAAAAGTGCCTCAGCTATGGGAAACTTATTCTCATCGTTCTCACCTTTTTCGGTCTCATCTTCTTGCAGCGCAATATCAGCAAAGTGGAGGTGAGAGAAGCTTGTTCAACTTTTTGGTAGGAGGCTGGGGGCGTAATCTGTACGTTTAATTTCACCCAACCTGTCAAAATGTGAGCAAAACCCATTGATCTCAATTTAGATAAGAGTCCAACCCATTGGAATACCTATGGCCTTTAGAGGACCTTCTGATTTTGACTTTTTGTATTGTTTACTTGAATGTTTCTGTGGACCAATTGGGTGTAATATGTCTCGTAGGAAAGGCAATTTCGATCTCTTTGTATGTCTTGACATGTAAAGAAATTGACAATAAAGCAGACTTTGACTGAAATAAATCCATTTCTAAACACTATGATCTTTCAACTTGGAAAAAACTTTTGAAGACATTTCATATCAAGGTGGAGAGTTGCCAGATAAATTTACTCCTTAGTTAGTCACCTGTGAACATTGAAAACTGAACGCATCTATTGACGTCTAAAACATATTAGTCCCGTAGCTAAAGTAACGTAATGACTGAAAGACTTTTTGCAGCGTGATGCCTTCCCAAAAGACAACTCGCAACTTTGTTGATCACCCAGGCTTCTCTGGTCTGTTACAGTTGAGATGTTTCTAAACTTCATGACCAAGACACTGAAAAATTCTCGCCGTGGGTGGGACTGGGTGCACAACTGTTATTCACTTATAGAATTGGACAATGGTTAACTGTAATTTTCTCCATGCATCACTGGCATAAAGAAATGAGCAGCAATACATTATTCCAACCAATTTCATATAAATACCAACTTTTTTGAACTACCCTTGATCATCTTTGTTACACACGACAACAGTTGTTCATAACTGAGACAGAAGGAGCCGTAGTTAAAATCTTATCGTCTTTTCGTAACACGTCATCTCTTCACAGAGTTGGAAGAATCACTTGGTGTCAGCACTGTACAAGGACCAGAACCACATCCAGTGGTCAAACCTCTCTGAAAGCCACCAAGCGTTTCAGCACAAGCGCACCCCTCACTGTCCACATCTGGCCAAGCCACTGTCACCTGAAGAAGAGCTGGAGGAACGCAACTTGTTGGACCTCATCGCCTGGCCCAAGCCGCCCTCTGGCTCCCAAGCACCCGACTTGTCCCAGACAAGTGACCCGGTCCATAGTCACTTTACAATTGTCCCTGCCAAAAACTGGTCAGTGGGCGACCAGCTGGAAGTGCAGGTCCAACTGCGGGACTTCAAGGGCCGACCCAAGCGCTACGGCGGCGATTTGCTCTTGGCCCGGTTGCACTCCCCAAAATACAAAGCGGGTGTGGCCGGGCAAGTGCTGGACCACAAGAACGGACTTTATTCCGCTCGATTCCCGCTGCTGTGGGAGGGCTCGGCTCAGGTTGACGTCGTGATGGTCCACTCGAGCGAGGCTGTGGCCGTGCTGCAGAGGCTGAGAGAGAAACGACCCGATCGGCTTTACTTCTCCAGCATCTTTAGCCAAGGTAATCATTCTGAGAAGATGGTGTGCAACATGTGTCTGCCGCCAGACCAGGGGCCACTCTGCAACCTTACGGACCTTCACACCGGCGACCCTTGGTATTGCTACAAGCCCAAAATGCTCAGCTGCGACACCGTAAACAACTACGTCCTCGAAGACTCCTTCGAAAACATCATCAACAGCAAGGAAGCGTTGCTCTTTCAAAGGTTTGCACACAATGATTTTTTTGACATAAACTCAAGAACATATTTAAAATAATGGACCCACATATTCCAGATGAGATCTTTTTGAGTGTCTTAGAAGAATGGGAGTTTTTGGCAGCTGGTCCTATTGGAGCAGCACAACCTCTGTATTCCTGTTGTAACCACTGTGCTCATTTTTTTTCACATCAGTGGCACGAACATTAAAGTTCCAATCCATGCTTCCTCATCGAACGCCATCATAGTGCTTCCTTCCAGGAAAGGTACTGTTGATCTTCAGAGGAATGATTTTTTTTGAAGGGGTCGGTGATTTGTCACAACATTTTGCCTGCCATCATTTTAGGAGACAGCACTCAAAAACTGGACCACGCAAAGGTGGCAACGTCTGGATACTACTACCAGGACATTTGGAGGTCATTGGGTGGCGTAACCCAGCGCCAGTTTGATGGTGCGTCCATCACTCAGTGTTTGACCAACAAGTTGGTCTACATGTACGGTGATTCCACCGTGCGCCAGTGGTACGACTACCTCGTCACTGTGATTCCAGGTTCGTGCCTCTCATTGCAGTAGAAAATGGGTGACTTGTTGAGGGAATCAAATAATACAATTTGGTTGCTCGTGATCACTTGTTTTTTTTTGTGTGTGTAATTTTATTGCACTCTGCCCTGCAGGGATAAAAGAATTCAACCAGGAGGGTGGAGTAAAAGTGGGGCCCTTCATGGCCGTGGATGTCACCCACAATATTCTGCTCAAGTTTCGTTTCCACGGCCCACCCATCGTCACCCGCACCACCATAATGGCAAACAAGTTGCGCTACATTGCCAATGAGCTGGACGGCCTGACCGGCGGTCCCGACACAGTGGTAGCGCTCAGCGTCTGGGCTCACTTCGCCCCCTTCGCCGTGGAGGTGTACCAACACCGCCTCCGGCAGATCCGCGAGGCGGTGGTGCGACTCTTGGACCGGGCGCCGGGGACGATGGTGGTGGTCCGCACAGCCAACCCTCGAGCTCAGGATCGGGACCTCAGCCTAAAGTTCAGTGACTGGTTTTCGCTGCAGCTGGACACGATCCTGCGCGCCATGTTCGAGGGTCTCGACGTTTGGCTGGTGGACGCTTGGCAGATGTGTGTGGCGCACCACCAACCTCACAACATTCACCCTCCTGGGGTCATTGTCAAAAACATGGTAGACATGATGTTGTCCCACGTTTGTCGTGACAGAACCAAGAAGACTGAATGATATTTATAAATCAAACTAGGTGAAGTAGAAACCGGTTTATGGCTTGACTGACAAGGAGAAAACACGCACACACAAACACACATTTACACGCCCTCTTTTACTTTGAATTTGGAATCTGGTTATTGGTTAGACCAGAGGTCGGCAACCCGCGGCTCCGGAGCCGCATGCGGCTCTTTAGCACGCACCTAGCGGCTCCCTGGAGTTTTTGCGAAAATGCGTAAAAATACGTTTTTTAAAATTTCGTTGTACATGTGACAATGACAATAAAGATCTATCTATTCTATTCAAAGTTATTCAACCAGAACACTGACACATCACACAGAGCTTGGTAAAATTTCCTTTACACATAAGGCACAGCTCAGTAACTCATTGACACATAGAAACAAAACATTCAGTAGATAACAAGACATTCAGGTGATAACGGAACAAATGTCTGCCATATCGTTCCTTAGTTTCCCCCCTCCCTTTTCTTCCTTCACTTTTTCTTCCTTCATAGGTGGAAGTTCATGCCGAAACATGTCAGGTAATGCAACCTAAAATACCCTGTTTGTGATAAAAACCAAAAAGTGATTGAAAAAGGAAACAGAATGAATTTAGTACAACTTTTCTTCCTTATTCCTGCTTGTGGACACCATAAAGCCTTCATCAGAGTGGACAAGCCGGACGGAACATGTTAGGTAATGCAACCTAAATATCTTGTTTGTGATAAAAGAACCAGTAAAATAATTGACAAGCGAAAACAAAATGAACATAGTACAACTATTATGACAAGTGAAAAATAAAAATAAAAAGTACCAAACTGAAGCAAAATTCTTTTCACTCAAAGGCACGTTTCGTACAATTATTTTTTTAAACATCTTGTGATATTTTTTAAAATTCTAAATGAATACATTCATTTTGAGTTTCAAGACGTGTATTTTCAAGTCCAAAACCGGTCGCCGCTAGGCTATTCCCGTTCCATTAAGCCAGATTTGGTTGGTGTGTCATTCTAAGTTGATTGACTTTATAGTTTAATTAAGCGGCGTGAAAACATTAACCATTGAAAATGACACTACCTTTTTTGTGGTCCGTTGCTCTTCGACTCTTATCGACGTGCTCTCTGAGGGTGAAGATTAGTTAATTGAGGGTACACATGCCTAAATTCAGCATGCAGATAAGTGGATTCTTTTTTTGGGCAGTGTACATAAATCACAGCTGAAGCGGATTGCCAAATAAACTCTATCACATTCAGCCACATTTTCTATTGCCGGCCCTGGTTCCCGGTCAAGTCACGACAAACGTAAGACAACATCATGTCTACCATGTTCTTGACAATGGCTCTAGGGGGGTGCAGGTTGTGAGGTTGGTGGTGCGCCACACACATCTGCCAAGCGTCCACCAGCCAAACGTTGAGACCCTCGAACATGGCGCGCAGCACCGTGTCCAGTTGCAGCCAAAACCAGTCGCTGTTGTACAGGCTGGCGTTTCGGTCCAAAGCCTGAGGGTTGGGTGTGCGGATCACCACCACCGTCCCCGGTGCCCGGTCCAGGAGTCGCACCACCGCCTTGCGGATCTGACGGAGGCGGTTTATGTACACCTCCACGGGAAAGGTGCCGAAGTGAGCCCAGACGCTGAGCACCACCACCGTGTCGGGTCCACCGGTCAGGCCGTCCAGCTCGTTGGCAATGTAGCGCAACTCGCTGGTCATGACTGGAGCGATCCGAATGGGTGGGCCGTGGAAACGGTACTTGAGCAGAATGTTGTGCTTGCTGTCGACCTCCATAAAGGGCCCCACCGGTTTTGGATTCAAGGTGACTTGTTTCAAGTCTGCAGGACACGATACAATGAAGTTGGATAAGAGAAAACAACTGGTCAGGAACCACTGGGGCTTCAACACAAGAACGTTCGGAAGTGGTCGCGTGTCATGACAGGGTCACACATCAACATTCACAACTCCCATTCCAAACTATGAGACAGAAGCAGTAACCTGGGAGCACACTGTGGAGGTACTCAAACCACTGCCGCATGGTGGAGTCGCCGTACATGTAGACTGATTTGTTGGTCAAACACTGAGTGATGGCAAACGCTTTGTCAAAGTGGCGCATGGAGATCCCGCCCAACGACCTCCACAGGTCCTGGTAGTAGTACCCAGATGTCGCTAACTTCACAGGATCCGGTCTTCGGCTGGCAGCTTCTACTCAATGACATCAACAAATTGCAAGCTCCCAAAAAAATGAGAGTCATTCGTTTGACAATACCTTTTGTGAGAGCCAGCACATTGATTTTATCAGTTGAAGAAGCACGGATGGCAACTTTGATGTTCTTGCCACTGACGTAAAGAAGAAAGTGTGAAAAAAAACAACCCTCCATGAACAAGGAAGAACCAGTCATTCTCATTGTGTACACAAACCTCTGAAAAAGTAAAGCTTCCTCTTTGGTAATGATGTCTTTGGTGTATCCTCCCATGGCATGGTTATTTCTGGTGTCACAGCTGAGCATTTTGGGCTTGTAGCAATACCAAGGTTCACCGGTCTGATGGTCCGTGAAGTTGCACAGTGGCTCCTGGTCTGGCGGCAGACACATGTTGCACACCAGTTTCTCAGAATGATTACCTTGGCCAAAGATGCTGGAGAAGTACACCCGATCGGGTCGTTTCTCTCTCAGCCTCTGCAGCACGGCCACAGCCTCGCTCGGGTGGACCATCACGACGTCAACCTGAGCCGAGCCCTCCCACAGCAGCGGGAATCGAGCGGAATAAAGTCCGTTCTTGTGGTCCAGCACTTGCCCGGCCACACCCGCTTTGTATTTTGGGGAGTGCAACCGGGCCAAGAGCAAATCGCCGCCGTAGCGCTTGGGTCGGCCCTTGAAGTCCCGCAGTTGGACCTGCACTTCCAGCTGGTCGCCCACTGACCAGTTTTTGGCAGGGACAATTGTAAAGTGACTATGGACCGGGTCACTTGTCTGGGACAAGTCGGGTGCTTGGGAGCCAGAGGGCGGCTTGGGCCAGGCGATGAGGTCCAACAAGTTGCATTCCTCCAGCTCTTCTTCAGGTGACAGTGGCTTGGCCAGATGTGGACAGTGAGGGGTGCGCTTGTGCGCTTGGTGGCTTTCAGAGAGGTTTGACCACTGGATGTGGTTCTGGTCCTTGTACAGTGCTGACACCAAGTGATTCTTCCAACTCTGTGAAGAGATGACGTGTTACGAAAAGACGATAAGATTTTAACTACGGCTCCTTCTGTCTCAGTTATGAACAACTGTTGTCGTGTGTAACAAAGATGATCAAGGGTAGTTCAAAAAGGTTGGCATTTATATGAAATTGGTTGGAATAATGTATTTTTGCTCATCTCTTTATGCCAGTACAGATTACGCCCCCCAGCCTCCTACCAAAAAGTTGAACAAGCTTCTCTCACCTCCACTTTGCTGATATTGCGCTGCAAGAAGATGAGACCGAAAAGGGTGAGAACGATGAGAATAAGTTTCCCATAGCTGAGGAACATTTTCACAGTGACTTCCATCATGTATTGTCACTTGCCGTGGCCACAGTGATAAAGATTCCGCCCGACCTATCTGACTGTCATCAACCGGGAAGTAACTTCGTCAAACGAGTGAGGTGGAAGCGCCACAAAAATAGCCACTCCATTTCCGCATCTCAGACTATCAGAAATGACAGCAATGTTTTCTTTTGCCTCTCGCAATAGCTTCTTTTGTGTGACGTCAGACCTCCAAGTCAGTGTCGTGGAGCCACGCCAGCATCTCTGATCCCGGGTCAAAGAGGACTTCAAAAGATATTCATCAATGTGAAGACAATTTGCAATTTAAGTAATGACACATGATTTTGATGCACAATTTGTCTTTGCGGGCCACATACAACGATGTGGTGGGCCAAATGTGGCCTTGCAATTCCTTGCCCTCCTCCCATTTCATACATAATACAGAGGTGTCAATCTATTTTTTTTCTTTCACCACAATGCAATTGTATAGGAAGGATCAGGCCGCAGGGCCTCGCGTTTGACTGTGCCTTATAGTTTTATTCACGTTTCACGTTACAGGGTACGTAAGCCCACGAGTACAACTTCAGCACACACACACACAAAAAAAAAAACTTGAACAAATTTCTCTCACCTCCCCAAGGGTTATGTTTTTCAGCAGGAAGATGAGGCCATATAGGCTGAGAATGATGAGGATATATTTCCAAACATTCAGAGACATGGTGATGGAGATTTTCATCGTCTCGGTTATGAGTCGTCACGCAGTTATGATGATATCCCCTAACCGCCTTACCTGGTCCTTCGGTCCCCCTTATGCTGGCTCCGATCAGAACGTAACCTCGCCCATTAGGCAGGACATCCATGGAGTGACACAAAGGGTGTGTTTGGAAATTCAATCTAAGACACTGACTTTCCCATGAGAGTGTGAGTGTTCTATTACATTCCACCTTTTTATGAAAATATCCAAAGTTTAGCTTTATGTACTGGGTGTACATTTTCTTGTGAAAAACAATCACCTCCAATACGTAGACTTTTTTAAATTATTGTCATAAATTATTGTTAAAATGGAAACATCTAATGACCTTTATATATACATACTATGTAAAAAAAATCTGGTACAATTTTATTTCACTTTTATGGGCAATAGATTTTAGTGTGCTTAATTTTTAGCCATTTTTTTTATTTTTTTTATTTTCTGGCTTACCTTCACCAGCATTTTTCAAGATATCCAGCGTCACCTGCACGCTGTAGTTGTTTAAGGTGACATTCTCGCTTCCCAAAGGCGTGTTGTTCTTCGTGATGACAGCATTCTCGACCAGTAGGTGTGTTTTAACCCTGCATTTTTAAGAGTAATTTTTTTTTTGATTGATTGATATCTTTATTTCGAACACATCCAAAACAAAAAAGAGATTAAAAAAAACTTTAAAGTGCCATATATAAGACTGCAAAACAAACAAACAAACAAACAAACAAACAAACAAACAGAAAAATAATTATAATTCAGTTGAACATTTGGCAAAAGCCACACCCAGAGGCACTGATATGTGCTTTCTCACTTGAAAATTTTCCACTGCACAAACAGTATAACCAACTAACTATTCAAAGGCACATAATGTATCAGGTTGGTAAATTCTTGCTGCTTCTTGCAGACCCTCAGTGGACACTTCATTAGGTACCCCTGAACACCTAAAGCTTTGGTGGACAGAAGCACAAAAATGCAGTCACAAGTATTGAAAGCACAGTTGTGAGGTGTGAGGTTCGACCCTGAGCCCAGCTCGTGTCTGATGTCTCAACTTGGCTTGGTGGTCTGTGTCCAAGAGTCCTTTTGGGAAAAGACTGAATGACGTACTAAACATCTTAAATGTGGCATGCACTCGCAACACTGTATTGTAGCATTCTATATCGGAACTGAATGTGAAGAGGGGCTGTAACTTAAGGTCATGTCATCTGCTTTGATATGAAGACAGTAATACATTACACAAATGGTTTGTGCATATGGCTTTTTTAATAATGGTAAATTCGATTTTTTTTCATTAACAATATTATTTTGTTGGCCAAACAATACACACACAAATGCCGCTTCTTTAAAACAAAACATTCTGCATTGGAAGAATGATCTGAAATTCTATACCAATTCGTTAAAGCCTATTAACACCAAGAATGCTGTAAAACTGACCTCATTTATTAAAAGGCTGTCTTTGTAAGATATTTGCTCTGGCTGTGTATTCTTTGTGAATAAGATGGAGTTGCCCTGAAATGTGTTTTTATTTTGTTTTTACTTTTTTCATTTTAGTTTTTAGTTTTTTTGGTGTGTGTGCTTTGGTTTGTTTGTTTCGTGTTTTTTTTGGTATTGGGGATGTCTTATTTTGCTTTTGTCGGCTTGTAGTCGATGGTGTTATTATACCTAATGTGTTTGAATAAAAGGTTGAACTAGTATTGGGGAAGTCTTATTTTGTTTTTGTCGGCTTGTAGTAGGTGGTGTTATTATACTTAATGTGTTTGTGTTTGAATAAAAGGTTGAACTAGAAAAAAAAAACGAAAAAACAAAAACAAATGGAATGTGTTTGTGCGCGTGCATGCTGTGCGCCGTGTTGTGGGAAGTAGATCCAACTGTATATTTATTTTCAACAAAACAAAACAAAACAAAACAAAACAAAACAAAACAAAACAAAACAAAACAAAACAAAACAAAACAAAACAAAACAAAACAAAACAAAACAAAACAAAACAAAACAAAACAAAACAAAACAAAACAAACACCCTTCTCCCGCGCGTCTCACCAACTCCCAAAACGAACACACCCTCGCTCTGGTAAACCTCGCAGTTTATCGCGTTGTTTGGTCACAGCTGATCGTCCGCCTTGCCTCTTATCCAAAATAAAGCAGGCCGGCGGGCTAACCCGCCGCACAGTTACTTGCTCAGGAGCAAGGGAGCTTGTCGAGCTACTAGCAAGAAGGAACTGCTTGGACGGTACTCAAGGAACTCTCATCTCACTCCGCCATGAAACTCTGCGCTGTCGCGACCAGCTAACGTTAGCATCGTCCCGATTGACAGGGACCGATGGCCAAAGAAATCCCCGAGGCGGTTAGCTTAAATTTCAATGTTGTTGTTTATTAAAAGCCACACTCGCTCACCATGTCCTACTGCGGCAACCTGGTATGGGATGTAAACAAACGCCTCATCGGATACAGCGAGCCAAACACCATTCGGACGAACTATTTGGGTAAGAATGAAACATGGAGAGTAACGCTAGCGTGTTTTGGAACGTAGTGGTTTGTAGCCCCTGCCCCCCTATGCTCCTCTCCCTATTTGTTTATTTTTATTTTTATTATTATTATTATTATGACGGAGATGACACTGTAGCACCGACATTTAATTTCATAATGGATTCACACTCATTGTCAGATGAATTGACTTAAGAGGTATTGTGCTCTTGATTTACCAAGTGAATTATTTATGACTTATTGGTCCTTCCGATGGCATCGCCGTCAAGCTGTATCCACCTGAATACTGAAGCAGGTGCCTCTGAGTTTTTATCATTGCTGTATTTAACTTGACAGTGATTGTGTTCAGTTACACTGCAAGAGCAGCAGCAGCAGCAACAGCAGCACTCCCAGTTTATATTTAGCTTGGAAAAGGAGAAGGGTGACAACTTGTGGCTTGTATTCCAGTCGCACACTATTGCCTTTCAAAAGGGATTCTTAGATGTATTTTTCTCCCCACATAACGACCTATATGTAAAATAGGATTCTGGCCTATAATGCATTTATGTAAGAATAATATGGTCTACACCTAACCTATTGCGTAAGAAAACAAAATGCCATTGTTAAATGCCATTAGGATAAAGTTGTGTGCTGCAGCAATTAGGGGGGGAAGACCTGTGAACTTCTTGAAACCCTGACATAACAAACAATGTAAAGTGATTTTTTTTTTCCCCCAGCCTCAAACAGTTGTCATCATAAAATCGTAATCAATAATGCAGGTAATGTTGTCAGCAACATAAACCTCAAGGGGGAACTAAATCCAAGACAGCAAATGGCTCAGTTTTGGTCCATATCTTCTTTATCAGCAAATAATCAAAGTATTTATTCCAAAAAATACATTTAAAACATCACATCTATCTTTGTTTTTGCATCTCTCTAATAAAAGATGCTTTAATATTCATTGTAAAGTAGAAGGATTTGATGCATTTAAATAAAAAAAAAAAAATTCCCGTTCATTTTTTGTTATTTCATCAATAATCCCATCTTAACATTTTCAGAGGGTTTATTTCCCTTTTAGCTGTCCTTTTAAACGTTAAGTGAAGTAAACCACTGTATTAGGGATGTCCCAATCATGTTGCTTTACACTCAAGTGCACCATGATCCGATACCTTGGAAATGCATTAAGAAGTTAAAAAAAAATTATAATAATAAAGTGCACATCCAAATTGGCTCAACTGTGTTCATTTAGAGGGCTATGAATAAGTATTTGCACTTTTCATTTTCAAATTCTTATTTCAGCGCATATTTTTTTGAATCTTTTTTGCCCTTTAACGTTTAAAGTGATTGTTCGTTTTATTTATGACATTATACAGTATTAGAGGTGCAATGGTGTGTCTGTATGATATTATACTAAGTAATATTGTTATAACTGGCAGAAGCCCCAAAACATATTTCCTTTGTTATCTGCAGGCAGAAGAGAGTTTGTTCAGAGACTGAAACTAGAAGCAACGCTCAATATCCACGATGGCTGTGTGAGTACCTCCTTTGTTGACGTTGACTTCAGGACCACATAAACCTGACAAAACAGTGGTGGTCGATCAATAACCACTTTGTTGTGAAAATGCAGTTATGTTACGTGAACTGAGTCTGAATGTGGCTGAATGTGATTTGTTATTGGCTGGCTGTGTCGGTCGTCGGGTGGACTTTTATTTGGAGGTGAGAGCTCGCATTGTGAGTTGACAACGGAGAAGTAAATATCAATGATGTCTCTGATTAATTGACGTGGACGCGACTATTATCTTGTGTCACTGTGTGCTGACTCTTTGACTCCTTCAGGTCAACACGATATCGTGGAACGAGACGGGAGAATACATCCTGTCAGGTTCAGATGATACCTTCCTGGCCATTACCAACCCGTACAAGAAAAAGGTCTGTAGAGAAAAGTGTCAGGAAATAAAGGATGTTGAAATAATCTGTGTAGAAAAGGTCAAAACTGTGAATCTTTCTCACTGTCTTGATACGAATGACGTAGATATAATGTCGAGGGCTTTTTTTTTTTTTTGGGATACTCGCGTGTGCTTCACGAATCTCGTTTTTCAAGATTCCCATTTCGAGCTTTGAGTAGAAAAAGTGCTGCATGTGCATTTCCCGCACTGTCAGTTGGAAAGAATTTTATAAATGTTTCAACAAAGTATATGATGAAGGGGTGAAACTCAAACCAAGTTGATTTTTAAAACCAAATCATTGATTGATATCGCCAAAACAATGACCTCATGTATTATTATTAAAGTAGTCCTTAGTTCCAGCCCAAGATGAAACCAGTTCCCCCTCTTTAGTGGCATCTTGTTTCTTTTTGACTCCCTCAGGTGAAAAAGTCAATACGGTCCGGCCACCGGGCCAATATCTTCAGCGCAAAGTTCATGCCCCACACCAACGACCAGGAGATCATCTCCTGCTCTGGAGATGGAATCCTCTACTACACCCGCACAGAAAAGAGTGCCGAGTTCAACAGACAGTGTCAGTTTACTTGCCATTACGGCACCGCCTATGAGGTCAACAAAAACGCTTCAGAAATCCCTCTGTGACAATGTTCCATGTCTAACTTGGCCGTTGGCTGTGTCGCCAGATTATGACAGTACCAAACGACCCCTACACCTTCTTGTCGTGCGGGGAGGATGGCACGGTGCGATGGTTTGATCTCCGCACGAAAACCAGCTGCACGAAAGAGGATTGCAAAGATGTACGGTGATAATCTTTTATGCGTCGCCTATCTTTCCCGTGTTTGTTGTTCATCAGAAATAGCTTCCTGGTCGTTAGAGACTACGATTTACACTCCATTATTGTCATTCATTTCAATAGCTATCAAAAAGATCACGACTCTTACTTTTCCCATAATCACCCAGCCCAAGTTACCAAATCTAGTGAGAACCCGCCCCGCACTGCTTTCAAATGAAAAGCATCATTCAGATCATGGCCAACCTGTCTGATGGACGGATGGATGCATTGCAATGACAACAGAAATTCCGCGTTTGACAGGACATCCTGATCAATTGCCGAAGAGCGGCTACGTCTATATCGATCTCGCCGCTGATGCCCTACTACCTGGCGGTGGGCTGTTCCGACAGTTCCGTGCGCATCTACGACAGACGTATGCTGGGCACCAGGGCCACAGGTCAGTACGAACTGCAGTTGCAGCAAAAATCATGGCAGGCTGCCTTTTGTTTATTGCTCGAGTCCTTTCCTAGGTAACTACATGGGCCGGGGGACAACGGGCATGTGCGTGAGGTTCGTGCCGGCTCATCTGTCCAACAAATCGTGTCGGGTGACGTCGCTATGCTACAGCGAGGACGGCCAAGAGGTGCTGGTCAGCTATTCATCCGACTACATCTACCTGTTTGACCCCAAAGACGATCAGGCCCGAGAGTTGAAGGGCCCCTCGGAGGAGAGGAGGGAGGAGGTAAGGACAACAGAGGAACAAATCTTTGAAATCACAGGGTCTTTGACCACAGGTGGCATTTGATACTCTCGCTGAAGTCGGAAAAGCAACACGTCGACTTTCCATCACGGTGCCAGTGATTCAGTGCCTCGTGAGGTCAGCTGTGGCGAGATGCAACCCAACATTCCTTTCCAAATAGAGCAACCCACGCACACTATGTTCCCACTCACCTCAAATAGTTCAAGTGGAAGTTATGTTAAACTGTGTATGTGCGTGCGTGACCCGTAAGCTCAACTTTCTCTGACTGAATGAGCAGGTCACTCCACTTCTTACCATCTCAGTCCCTGACTTCCTCATTGAAGTGTTGATACCTGGAAGACCTCAGTCTTCCATTTCTGGCCCTTTCAAAGATAGGGACAGGCATGGGAGAGGGTGGAGGGGATGAGGGCTAACGGAAAGTAAAGGCAACATGGTGCTCTGTGAGAGAGGGGCAGACTGACTGAGATGTGCATTGTTTGGCTTTGCCAGTGCATCTATTTTTGAACACGCTTTGATTGACAAGCTGCTAATCTTTCAGTGTGTGTGTGTGTGTTTCCACAGCTTAGGCAGCCGCCAGTTAAGCGCCTTCGTTTGCGAGGCGACTGGTCAGATACTGGACCCCGAGCTCGTCCTGAGAGTGAGAGGGAGAGAGATGGTAAGTATATCGCCCTTGATTGCCAACACCATGACTCCTGCAAATGTATCTATATCTCTTGGTTAATTTGCCAAAAAGACATAATATGTCCATACAAACGTACTCCACTCTACACAATGTACAGAAACTAGGTCAAATATTAAAGAAAAGAACGCATCTAACATCACTATTGTTGGATATTGTGAGAGAAGATTTCCATCTTATAAAGTGCGCACGGTATTCCATAGTAACTTATTGAGGGGACCTGGATCATATATTGGATTTAGTCGTCCATTTGTCAGATCTACAGAGATTTTCTTGTGGATAGGTCACATTTGTCCTTGTCATTCGGGTCATGGCTGAGCTGGAGATGACAATATATAAGCTTATTTTGAAAGCTGATTATTTTGTGCAACTTGACATGTATTCTCATAACCCAAACCTCTTTCATCCATTTCTCACGAACCTTTATTTTATGAATCGTTCTTGTCATGATACAGAAAAGTTGTTACTTTTTATTTTTCCCTTCCAGGAGAACAGAGCCCCAACGTGTCCTTAATGCAGAGGATGTCGGATATGTTGTCACGCTGGTTCGAGGAAGCCAGTGAGGCTCAGAGCAGTAGAGGAACTCGCCCTCAGGCGCGACCCCGAGGTGGAACATTTGCGTTCTCCATAAACCTGTATTACAGTAAGATGTGTTTACTGTGTGTAATATATATTTGATCTTGCTTCTAGGAACGACCATTCGTCCCAATATTCCCGTCGCCACTGTAAGTGCCGCCGGCCGGGAGATCAGCTCCTTCGAGAGGCCAGCAGCAGCTGACGCCCTGGCCTTGCAAAGCAGTCCTGCTGCGGCGTCGGCGGCGTCCTCGCCTGCCTCCTCCTCTTCTGCGCCTGCGTTATCCTCAGCTGCTACTGCAACACCCTCTTCCAGCACATCATCAGTCGAGAGATCAGCATCGTCATTGCGGAGACAGACCCCTACTCCAGGAACGGCCGCGTCAGAAACTGCCCTCTCCGGTAAGTCTCAACCTGTTAGTTAGGTCGATTTTAAATGGTGACATTTTATTGAAGAGTTACTTTTTTATTCTTTATATTTGTGTATTTGGGGTGCCACATAGTGTGTGAAATTCCATCCATCCATCCATCTTCTATACCGCTTGTCCCCGCGGGCGTGCTGGAACCTGTCCCAGCAGTCATCGGGCAGTAAGCGGGGGGGGGGGGGGACACCCTGAGCTGGTTGCCAGCCAATCGCAGGGCACACAAACAACCATCTGCACTCACACTCACACCTAGGGGCAATTTGAAGTGCTTAATTGGCCTATCAAGCGTGTTTTTGGGATGTGGGAAGGAAACCAGAGTTCCCGGAGACAACCCACGCTGACACGGGGAGAACATGCAAACTCCACACATTGTGAAAAGACACCTCTCTTGACTGTCGGAAAAGTGTTGACTGCTCTTCTGGTGTGTGTGGTGTACTCGGGATGACCAATCCCGCACACCACAAACACCATATAGACAGCCATGTCTAATTTCCAAAATGTTCCTTTGAGGTTTTTCGCTGACATCCTGGCATCAAGCAACCGTGTTGTGCGAGGAAGAGGAGGAGATTTTACGCAATGCTGTCGCATTGCCCTATAGAATGAAAGTCCTTTGTCCTTGGTCCAAACCCAGTGTTGTGTTGGCATCTTATTAGAATACGTGGCACAACCTTTCAAGTAGCAGTTCCTTTCCTTCAGCATCATGTCCTCCATTTTTCGTTGTCCCTCCTCCATAAAACTTCCACCCTTTCTCCCTTCGCCTCTCTATCAGAGTACGGCCCTCATCGGCTGCCCATAAGTTTAGTGTGTAGACGTTTGCAGAGGTTACTTCGCCTGGCCGACCCCCCAGGACAGGGGCGGCGAGCGGCCCCTTCTTCTGCCTCCTCCTCCTCTTCCTCTGCCCCTCCGGAAAGACTGGAAGCCACTGCTGTTCCTGAGACTCAACCCCACACAGGTTACCCTCACCCAAACCTGCTTCTTGTCTTTTTTTTTTTTTCCCCATGTGGTTTTCCCCTTGACATGCTTCTGTAGATCTAGTTAGGCTCCGCAATGACCACTAATCCCTTTGTGATCTCTCCTCCATTCACAGAAATACCACCATGTGCTTATTAACATGCCACTAGGCTCTCTTATGCGAATATAACTTTCGTTCATTCACAATAGCAGGACGGGAGAAGAGAGAGTGGAACTTCCGACTATGATGGGATATACAGACACCATTTACAATATGTCTCTAATATCGTATTATATTCAAATTGGTGTATCAGAGTCATAACAAGAATAACTAATATTGTCTTCATACATGTAAGTGTTGTCATTATGATAGGACATGTGGTTGGTACTATTTTGTGGTGTGGTATCCAACATACCGTATTTTCCGGACTATAAGACACTATTCTTACTTTTTATTTTTTTATTTTTATTTTTTTTATAAAGCTGTTGTCCTCCACCATGTTGCATCACTCCAGAGCCTTCTTGCGGTTTTACTTGCAGTCCTAACCCTGTTCCGGCATGTACACAGTCGACCGGCTGCTTTACTGGCAGTTTAATGTCTTTTAGAACTGTTTGACTTCCTTTGCCAGTCAATTAACTTTGTGTGATTTGTGTTGTGCTCACCGCATGTTTGGCATCACATGTAAGGGAAGGCGAAAGAAGATTTACCGCATTGCCAATCTCCAATTAAAGATAATGTATTCATGTTCTCGCTCAAGCCAGAAGTTAAGTTTGTTGGTGTTGTGTAACACCTGATTTCTAATCGAACTATTACCTCATCTCAATGCAATATGTCTGTCACTTGCATTCTATTTCTGTGCATTGTGACTGTGCAGCAATGTTTGGTCTACATATGGTAGTTGCCTTTATTTTATATTTCTCTTATTTATTGATATTTTGCAGATTCCCCTTCATCAGTTGTAAACAAGCAGCTGGGATCCATGACTCTGGATGAACAGCACGGTGCGTCTTGAGACCACTTGCTCTTGTTAATGTTGTGGCATGAGAATAAATACAATTTATAAGAAGATGTATATTAATAACAAAACAAAAAAAACAAACATTTTTGAACCATTGCTGCTGTCGTGTATGTGTGCACTCTTGCCCCACAGGAGGCGTATCTTTTTCACAGTCTGACGATGCTTCACTGCCAGCCATCTGCAACCCTCCCTCCACCTCCAGCACCAGCCGGTCCACTGCGGCGGAACCGGTGCTCAGCCTGCACTACAGCTCAGAGGGAACCACCGCCAGCACCATCAAACTGGACTTCACTGATGAATGGTGAGCCCATCAAAGACTTTTGTATCTCGCACAATATTTTTGAACTCTACTTTAGTTTGCATCCAAGCAACCCAACGATGAAGAAAATGTTGTGAAACCATTCTACTTCTTCAGGAGCAGTAGCACGTCCAGCTCTCCAGGCAGCGGCGCTCCAAAGGCATTTGAGACAGTGCAGAGCCGGCAGAGTGTATCCACTGAGAATCCTGTGCTGGAGCCACGTGAGTTATATATCTTTATAATCAAAAGCTGTTAAGGTATTTTTCTTCTTATTTAAGAAATGAGTAAGAAGATATGAGCTCTGAAAAAAAACACATCTCTTCCAAGTCAAAACCCTACACTAGAAAAAAAAACAGAACTTTACTTAATTTTGTCCCATAGAAAGTTCAACACTAAGGTCAACCACACCCAAAAAAAATTGCTTTTGTAATTCTTTCGAGCTGTCAATGCTTCTAATACCACAATGATTGGTTCTCAAACTTGGGGCATAATGATTTGAATTAAGTCCTTTCAGGTACCGTATTTGCAGTATCGTTGTTCTGCCCTCACAATTGTTTTCTTGATGATATAATTGTTTTCTTGATGTTAGAAAGGTAAGTGTACGTAAATCTGATTTATTGAATGTATATGTTATGCTAAGAAATGTTTTCCATGTGAAGAAAAGCAGTTATTTATAGTTCAGAAGCAAACCGGAACTTTATTTTGAAACACACCAGAAGTTGTGCATAGTTTTTGTTGAAGTGACTAAACAAGCACTTAGCTTGAGAGAAGGTAACATTTCTCGCGTCATCCAGCCGAATCTCTCTCTTCTCGTGCTCGTGGAAGCAATGACTTTTTACTAGTTGTGTATTACACTGGAATGCGGGAAAAAAAGGGAGCAAGACGCTCTGAATCCTGGCGCAAGTGTTTTTAACTTAATTGTCTTAATCTTACCCCCCGACATTTGACTCTTTAGCGCAGAAGAGTGAGGCCTCGGCCACAACAGAGCCTTCAAGCGACCCCTCCTGCTCTAGTACTCACAACAAGTTGACCGCCAATGGCCCACCGGAAGGCTCGTCAAATGATAGGAGTCCGGCAGACGCCCCGGAGGAAACTTCTGGGGACTGCCGGAGACAGGAACCCACGGGGGGTGAGGGATCGGATGTGGTTCCCACGGTGACTGAGGGCCAGGGCCAGCCCGCAAGGGGGAACCAGGACTCTGACGACAGTGACGACGACCCCATCCTCATCCCGTCAACCAGGTATCGAGGACAAGGCCAGAGGTACGTTCAATGGGTCGACTGACACGGGTCAACTCAATATTTACCTTCTCGCATGTCAAGTTTTTATCATTGATTGTCGTACTGCGCATCTAGAGCAAATTCCAGAGGATCTGCAGTAGGAGATAGAATGATCAGGTAACAGTGTGTGTCATGAGGGCAACTAATGTACACGCAGAACTAACTGTCGTGCATGTGGGTACTGATGCCACTGAGTGTGTGATGCACGGAGCAAGACTCATCATCAGCGATGGAACTTTGTGATTTTGATTTGAAAATACTTTTATGTATGGAAAGTGTTGATCTGTTTCCTAATTCTTGTGAGAAATCATTAACATTGTCAGTGTCTTCAGATGAATTGATTATTAATTATAACAATAAACCTATATCGAGCATATTTGATAATTTCAGAAGTGTATTAGACTGGTAGATAGTCAGTACCCAAGAAGCTGCTCTGACTTTCTAAAAGATGGTCAAAGATGCTTTTCAGATAGCAATGAGAAGAAAAAACCCATCATGGTCCAATTCAAACAATCAAACTAAATACAAATAAATGAATCCAATAATTGTAAGCTATGTTATTCAATACTTGTCAAAACTAAATTCTTGGCTTATTAATCAAGGATGATACAGAACATTGAGTTTCACAAATTTAAATGATGTTGAATCCACTTAAAATGTCCTGTAAATTTGGGGGTTTGATAAATTGACATTTTTCTTCCATTCTAGCAGCATATTGTTGGTCTTCATCAATGGAACCATTATAATGATTCAGTTATTTTTGATTTTGGTTAACTCATTCCAGCAAAGTGTTTTATTTCCTTGGTCATATTTTAGTTATGTTAGGTCTTGGTTTCATCATAGTGGCTTCCCTTAAGCCAGAAGATAAACCTACACAAAGCATAATACGTGTCATAAAACATGTTGCAATATGACGCACTACAATTTTTTTGTCCCACCCTAAGGAAGATGCGGATATTGTGATACTATACTGATATTGTGTGCTTCAGTTGTAGTGGCTGCTTTTTTTTTTTTGCTTGTCACAAGCTTGTGCCAGCCTAAATCGAAAGCATGAGTTTACAACCGTGCACGTTGAGTCACACGGTGTCCTCGTGTTTCAGACGTTCTGCCGCAGCTCGCATCCAGGAGCTGTTTCGCAGGAGGAAAGAGCGAAGAGAGATGGAGGAGAGCGAGACGCAAAACATCAGGAGGCCCTCAGTCAAAATGGTGTACAAAGGCCACCGCAACTCTCGCACTATGGTACTCACAAGACTGCTTTCTGCAAACTTCTTCATCTTTTTTTTTTTTGGAAGTTCCTAACTTTTTTTTTCCCCCCATTTATTTATTTATTTATTTATTAAACACATTCTAATCTCAAAGCCAGTCATGTACTACAGTTAGACACGGTTTGCTTTTCTCGTGCCAGATAAAGGAGTCCTGCTTCTGGGGGAACAACTTTGTGATGAGCGGCTCCGACTGCGGCCACATCTTCATCTGGGATCGGCACACCGCTGAGCACCTCATGCTGCTGGAGGCCGACAACCACGTGGTCAACTGCCTGCAGCCGCACCCTTACGACCCAAGTGAGTCCGAAAACCCGCCCCACCTGACCCTATCTCTATCACTCCACCAAATGTATTGTTTCCCTGTTCCCGGCCAGTTCTGGCCTCGTCCGGCATTGACTATGACATCAAGATCTGGTCTCCGTTGGAGCAGTCTGCGTCTTTCAACAGGGTTCTTGCTGATGAGGTACGACAACCAAGACTTGGGCGTTTTTTTGGTTTTTTTTTTGGTGTTCGCATATATGCCTCACAGTTTAGAGGTTCTTGGTTTGGACTCTGGCTGTCACTTAAAAGTGGCTTTTCATAAATGTGTATATAACAAGCATTGGTTGCTTCAACACAGTGGGTTAACAGCTATTCCAGAGATACCAATTTATACAATCGTATACAATCCACCAACCCTTTTCATATATGCATGCCACGCCCCCCCCCCCCCATACCGCCTCCGTCTGGCAGGTGATAACGCGAAACGAGCTGATGCTGGAGGAGACGAGGAACACAATCACAGTGCCTGCCTCCTTCATGCTGCGAATGCTGGCATCCCTCAATCACATCCGATCAGGTACACCTTTTGCACTTGCTCTCGTCAACGTTTCACTTTCAAATTGACAAATCTCTGAACTGTTTCCAGATCGGCTCGAAGGCGACCGCTCTGAAGGGTCAGGCCAGGAAAACGAGGATGAGCATTAGGCGGGTGACTTTTTTTTTTTTTTTTTTGCTTGAGAGCACTTCTTTGTACAAGTGTAGAGTACTACCTTTTGAAGCCCAACTTCCCACCAATTGTTTTTTTTTAAGTGACTTTCTTACTCATGTTTATGTAAAAGGGTGAACTATGTGTGCTTGAATGAAAAGAGTTCCTTATGCAGCTGTGAGTGACAGGTGGTGTTCAAGATTAAGTGCAATATTATTAATATTCTGTCAGGAGTGAGTTTGCTTCATTGGTTTTTGGTGTTACGTTGCATTTGAAGCAATGTAAACAAAGGTGCTTGCTTTGCTTTTGTTAGAGAGAGGAGAACAAACATGGCTCGTCTCTATAAAAATATTTTACCAACTTTGGAAGAAAAGAATAAAGCTACAAGGCATCTGAAAGATGCCTGCGTGTCAAATGTACGGTTACACCATTATTTGGTTGACTCATTTTATGTGCACGTGAACAAAACAGCACTGTGGACACACTTTCCAAACTTTATAAAAACTCAATACAAGTTTTAGTCACAACGTAGTAAAAATCAAAGGTTACATCTCAGTTATATTAAAAAAAAAAGAGTATGATGCAAAATACAACATTCGAGGTAAGACTGAAGCACCATCAATGTGCTTATTAGAATGTTTTTCACATAACATCCTCCCAAAGTGCCATTCAGGGGTCTGGCTTCAAGATTTAAAACAAATACGTACACCAAGAAAATGTACCTCCGAGACACATGTGCGCAGACGCACTGTGGAACATTAAGGGGAACTCCATAAAACTTGGAGTTTGGAAGACCACGCTTCAAATATATATCGTTTTAATAAAGTTGGTCAATGCATATTATTTTACGCTGATGGTGACATTTGTCCATGTCATTCATTTGACATTATACTTTGACATTATTTACCGTAGTGAAAATTCTGGGAAATTAGACCAATTGAGTTGAACCATTATCTGCGATTTATCGACTCTAAGAATGATGTTTAATTATACTTAACAGACGACAGTAAAAAGTAAACTGACGCAATTATTTCGGCACACGGTACCGACCTGGCTCACCTTTCCACGTTTTGGATACTTTTCAATTGACAAAACTTGGTGCTATTCCGAGTACTCAGTGAGTTGAGCTCGTGTTGATGTTCAAGGTGGGCGACGCCAACCACTGCTGGTTGCTCATTGGCTGAGCAGAATTCTGGACACCACGGTCTTGACTTTGCATTGCTGCCTTTTCTTACCAGACTTATTGTAGTCTTCGATACATTACTGGCCCAAAATAGAAAAACTGAGCTGGTGTGCTTTGGAAAAAGCATAAATAAAGTTGTAGTGGTTGAGCTTTTTTTGCTATGTGAATGAAGAATGCGCACATAGTCTTTTCTGTCTTTCATGTAAAATTGTGTTTCAGTCTGAATAATCTCCATGGAAAACTGCGTGCAGGTCGGCTGACCTCAGGCAGCCTTCATCTCCGAGTCCCGCTCGTCATTGTCGTCTTTGACGATGCCTTCGTCTATGCTCTCCAACCTCAGTCTCTGACCGTCCAAGTATCTTGGCCTGGGCGCCGCCCGGGCCGTGAAAAGAGCAGCCGGAACAGCCAAAATGTCCCCAAAGAGGGTGAGCTTGGCGTCACTCTCGATGGCTTTGGCTAGCCCGGAAGCGAAGCTGTCCAGGGATTTGTCGACCTCGGCGTGGACTTGCACTGATGCCGCCGCGTGCTCCGCTGGTTAAGGAGAAGAAGCATGTTGGTGAGCACAGTTACGATAAAGAGGCAGCTTTGGGGATGTCTGACAAATACCTTTGGAATGCTCGAGCTGGTCTTCAAAGGTGACAGAGCTCCTCCTCTTCCCGGATGAATGGCAGGAATAATGTTGATGGGAGGAGCCATCAGTGGAAAAGTTGTCCAGCAGCATCACGTCCGTACCTATGGTGGTAACACCAACACAGAAATGACCAAAATGAAATATTTATACTTTGAAACATGACAAGACTGACCACGCTTGTGCGACACTTACACGAATCCTGAGTGAAACTGAAGCCAGTGTCTCCTGTGCTGCTCCCAGGGGCCAGCAGCTGCCCTCCCCCAGCCAACATGGCCGTCAGATGGGGCGACATCCCCAAGTCTGGTCAAAAAAAAAAAAAAGAAACACTTGTATTTACAATTCTAATGGTAAGGCACCTTATTTTATTTAACATATTTCATCAGCCAAATTGAAGTATGGTGAGACAAGACAAACCTGTTATCCTGTTAGAGATACTGAAGAGGCGTGAGGTCCTGTGTCGCGTGGCGAAGGACTCTCTGTAGTAGCGATCTCCAAAGCACATCCCCAGAAGCTCCTTCCTCACCGTCTTGTTCCACAGGCCATAGATGAAGGGGTGACATACGGCGCTGCAAAAGGAAAGCCACGCCACCAGAGTCTCCAGCTCGTGGGAGACGCTCCCCTGTCCAAAAAGAGCTTCTGTACAAACCACACTGACGTACGGGCCCCAGGTCACGAGGAAAGTCCCGATCACGACCAGAATGGTGACAAAGGCCTTGCACTGGCTACCGGCGTACACCAAGCTTCGCCGGCTTCCGCTGGAAGACGTGGACGTGCTGGAGTTCTTGCGTCCGTTCCTTTGCGAGGCACTGCCGCCGCCGTCCTCCTGGGAGACGACCACCGTGCCGCAGTGCACCTTGCGGGCTTTGACACGGGCCACGCGGAAAATGACGCCGTAGCACGCCAGCATGACCAGGAAGGGCGGAAGGATGCACCAGGCTACCCAGAAGGCTGTGTAGGCCGGCTCGCGGTGCCAAGACGCTACGCAGGTCCACTTGAAACAGTCAAACTCGAAGGAGGACCAACCGAACAGAGGGGGCACGCAGCCCACCAGGGAGTGCAACCACACGTAGGCGATGACCACCACGGCCCGGTTCCCCGTGATCTTCATGGGGTAGATCATCGGGTAGAGCACTGCGTAGTACCTGTCGTGATTAAAAGGTAAGCAGTCTGTCAGAATCCCCCACTGGCCCTGCATTGTCACATTCTTAAAATAATCTTTTACAATTAGAAGACCAAAATAACGCTGGCCACCTCTGCTAAAAGTCAACCCAGGAAATGAAATGATCAATTTTATCATCAATATTTGGCTTAATTGTTCATCTTTTGTGAAAAAAAGGGGAAAAATACTTATGGCAAGATTATAAATATTATGCTCAAGTTTAATGAGTATTTCATATTTATGCTGTATACCTTGAAGAAATATCCAAAAATATTTTGATAATATAATAGTATATCATATAAACCATGAGAAATTATTACATTTAAAAATACTAAAACAAAAGAATTGACATTTGAAGAAGAAAAACCTTACTATTGGCACTTGTTTGGGAGAAGCGCGACTTGATTGGACATTCACTAAAACATAACACGGGTAGAGTATTTTTATGAAGTGACCAAATCACACATCTTCGACGACAGGAATCTGCTGCAAATCTTTAGTCATAAATGTTATTTCTTTTATTGTTATTTCTTTCTACAGTACCATGAAGTGATCTAGAAAATGGACCAAAAAAGGTACACATGATGATTATCCCTCACTAACCGGTCGATGGCGATGGCTCCCAGCGTGAGTATGCTGGCTGAGCTGATGAGCAGGTAGAGCAGTGCGGTGAAGTTGCACCACACCACGCCGAACACCCACTCCCTCTTGACGGAGCTGACGGCCACAAAAGGCAGGACCAGGGCCGACAGCAGCAGGTTGGACAGAGTCAGACTGAACACAAACTTGTTGCTGGGTGTCAGGAGGTAGGGTCGGCGGTACAATGTGACCACAATCAGGAGGTTGGCCAGGCAGGCCAGCAGGGTGATGCTCACGATGGAGACCGACTCCAGAGCAGCCAGCCCGCCACCGCTCCCCAATGGGGTGCAGTTGCTACTGGTGTTCATGTTGATTGAAGGACCCACTGGAACAGAACGCACAGTTATGAATGAATGGGCAAAATTAGGATCACTCTGATCGGATGGAAATGCAAATCAGTCCATCTCAGGGCAAAAGATCTCCTTTGGCCCATGACTGTAGCCCCAGTTAGGTTCCTGAAGCATTTTATTTTATACTCTAAAATATTTGAATACATTATTTTTCTTCATATCGGTCAAGCCCCCCTGTGAGAGAGAGAAAAAAAAATCCAAGGGTCATTCCTATTTAAAACTCAAATTATAACCCTGGGTAGCTGATCTAACCTTGTTTTGAAACTTTAGTTTGGAAACCTAACCCTACTCTAACGATTTAAAAGGGTTAATCGTGGAAGTTTTTCGATCAAAAGTCATATAGATTGCAATTTGCCGCAACTAAACTGTTTAATCAATCGAACTGAAATAGACGTTTGCATGAAGTCGTTTCATTTTTAGAATGAAACATTTCAGACGCTTCGCGCAGAACGCGCATTATACGTGACGTCACTGAGACGAATAACTAGAAAATAAAAAAAGATCGCTATAAAAAAAAGACGACTTCAAATATTAATAACACGTGTTAATTCTGTTAAACTGAACCTGAGTTTAACTTATTTCTATATGCGTTATTCTTTGTTGTTTTATTAGCGTGCGTGTGTTTATTATTATTGTATTTTTTTTTCTCGGAATAAAACAAATGAAGTTAGCGGTAAACGTTGCACGAATGCAAACTAGGAAATATCTTGCAAAAGTAATTTTATTGCGTAAAATATTTAAGGAGTATTGCCGACTCCAAGGGTAGACTCCGTTAGTTTGAATTCTTTGCAAGCGGCAGTTTTTGTTCAAAAAGGAGAAAGTGTAAATGGAAACGAGTTGCAGTGATGTCAATATAGAGTAATTAGATCCGAGTGCGGAAGTTGAACTAAAAAAAAAAAGACTGTTCCAAAAGTTTTTAGCAGTGAGGCTAGCCAGTTGCTTAGCTAAGTTGAGCAACTTTCTTCTCTTTTGTCTTCCTCCTCATCTTTCTCACACACTTCCCTTACCTGGTTTTCTTCTTCGATGGCGTGTCTCCGCATTTTATTCTCCAGTTCATGCAAACCGCACTTCCTAAAACTTTCTACTCGTCCATGTCCGCATCCCAAAAAGGCCGAGAGTCCGCTCGAGTACTTTAGCCGACATACGCGTCCTCGAGCCGGGCGAGTGTTCGTGTCTCGATCCGCCGAATCCCCCTCCAACCCCCCCAAAGTTGGGGCAGCAATGCAGTTCTCCTCCCACCCCGACTTTCCCCGGCAGATCCTTCTTTGCACACATAAGGCGTGTAGATGCTAATCGCAGCAATACTTTCAGTATCCATGTTGGGGCTTCGTTCCTTACCATTTTCGGATGAATATATTGGTAAAACATTCCGCCATTCAACTATACAGTAGTAAATGAAAAATGACATATAGGCAGAATGGCTTTTTTTTTCGTGTGTGCATACAAACAACTGCTGTTGAAGTTGACTTGGTTATTTATACAGCAGTGCTAGTATATTTACGAAATAATAAGTGTTTTAATTGCGTTTACAAATACTGGACCACCCAAGTGGAACAGAGCTTCCCGCACTAAAGCGTAGTTTTTACCTCGGCCAATCACAGCGCTCCGTGCAATACACATTTTGTCCACAGTGTGGCGTGTGTAGGTAGTTAAAATAATGAACAATGTGGTCAAAAGCCACTCATGTTGATCTAACTGTTGGTAGTTTTTAAATTAGATGAAACATCAAGCAAAATCCACTTTTTTTTAGCTTTTATATTTACTTTGTTGTGCACTTGGAGTTTCCAGGATTGTAGAGAAATTTAATCTAATCTCTTTAGTTGCTGCAGGGATACCTTTAGATGTTTGGGGGATATTCTTTAATCCGTTCGATTTGATCCATTCTTTATTATCTTGAAGTATTACGTCACAGAGAAGCATCATTCAGTTATTATGCTCCTCACCTATGGAACAAATTTCCCATAGATCTGAGGTCTGCTCAAACTGTCAGGGCTAAAACGTATTGTTAAATTAAAATTCTCTCTTTTTAATTTTAAAAAAAAATATTTGTTATATATTTTGTCGTTATTGTTTTGCCACAATATCAGCATTTCATTTCCTTTCATTTTTACTTTTTTTTTTTTTAATTCTCTTGACATGAAGATTTTTTTATTCTTATTATTATTAAAGAATACAAAGAATGAATATCAAAGTATGGCCAACTCCTTCTCTCTGGTTACTTCCTGGGTGGAGCCAGTGTAGTAATTCTATCCCGGCAAGAGTCCCACCGACTTTATCATCATTACTGTGGCGACGGTCGGTAGTCAACACAACCAGAGTCACGGTCACCATGTTCCCACGTATAAGGAATTACATCCTCATCGCTGTCACCCTGTTTGGCCTCGTCTTACTGCTGCAGAAACTCACCATTGGGGAGGTGAAAGATTTTTTCAATTCTCCAAGTCTAGTTAGTTGGTCAGTCAGTCTGTTTGTTTGTGTGTTTGTTCTTTTTCAACATGCTAAAATTGCACTGATAAATTTGCATTCCCTGGTAGAATTTGCAAATTGTGTATGTTTCTTTAAAGAACCTACAATTGAACAAATAAAACACATTCTATCTTCATGGAATGAAACTATAAAATTGAACAACACAGCAAATGCAAGAGTCAAGAGCCTTAAAGGGGCATTACTCTTGGGTAGGTTGGGGATAAAGATTGATTTATCTGCAGCAATTGACAATATTTGTTTTCTTCTTTGTCCTACAATGGGACCATGCATAACAGGAAAGTTAACGCCAGTTGCCAGACAAACCTGTCCGACCGGATAGTTCTATTGTTGAGTGATGCTTTCTTCAATGCTTTCTTCGATTGTGGCACGGTAATATAATTCAATAGAAATAAAGGCAATCTCAATTTGCTTGTAAAGTGTGAAATCTGGGTCTGTAGAAATGAATACACAGCTTTTTTTTTTTTTCTTGTTTTATGATGGCAGCA
This sequence comes from Syngnathus leptorhynchus, assembly GCF_054491065.1. NCBI lineage: Eukaryota > Metazoa > Chordata > Actinopteri > Syngnathiformes > Syngnathidae > Syngnathus > Syngnathus leptorhynchus. The sequence goes on from NC_141203.1 coordinate 6,819,791, forward strand.
GGTTGATTTGTGTCTTGTGGCATCTACTGGAAAAGCGTTACATTTTTCTCCCTATCATGATCCATTGTTGCGATAGAGATATGAACCACAATACACAATAAATGAGAAAAATACTCAAACATAAATTGGACCGTTTCCTGCACACGTGTATTCCGCGGCACAAGTGATTGGGTTACAATGATCCATATTTAGAATGTGACAATGTGATGTCTTCTCTTCAGAACTGGAAGTACCACATAGTGTCAGAACTGGTCCAGAGCCAATCGTCAAACCAATCCAGAATCCACCAAGTCTTTCAGCACAAGGGCACCTTTCATTGTCCTCATCTGGGCCAGCCACAATCACCTAAAGAAGAGCTGGAAGAACGCAACTTGTTGGACCTCATCACCTGGCCCCAGCCGCCCTCTGGCTCCCAATCACCCGAATTGTCCCAGACAAGTGACCCGGTCCATAGTCACTTTACAATTGTCCCTGCCAAAAACTGGTCAGTGGGCGACCAGCTGGAAGTGCAGGTTCAACTGCGGGACTTCAAGGGCCGACCCAAGCGCTACGGCGGCGATTTGCTCTTGGCCCGGTTGCACTCCCCAAAATACAAAGCGGGTGTGGCCGGGCAAGTGCTGGACCACAAGAACGGACTTTATTCCGCTCGATTCCCGTTGTTGTGGGATGGCTCGGCTCAGGTTGTTATCATGATGGTCCACTCGAGCGAGGCTGTGGCCGTGCTGCGGAGACTGAGAGAGACATTGCCCCATCGGGTGTTCTTTGTCAGCCTTTTTCGCAGCGGCCTTAGCTCAGAGACAACCTCATGTGATACATGCCTGCCGTCGGACCAGGGTCCACTGTGCAACTACACTGACCTTTACTCTGGTGAGCCGTGGTACTGCTTCAAGCCCAAAAATCTTAGCTGTGACACCAGAATCAACCACGCTAGGGCAGGCTACCTCCAAAACGTCATTACCGACAGTGAATCGTTGCTGTTTCAGAGGTATGTACAATAAGCAAATGGTTGACATGCAAAGGTTTTTCAAACCGTCAGGTGACCCCCAAATCACCTTTGGTCTCGGCCTATTGTAAAGTTCATCCGTCCAATTTGACACTCATTTGAAATTGGTTCAAAATTGCAAAGTCAGACAGTGAGCAAAAACTTGAATGCCTGTCAAGTGATACTTGAAACTATTTGTTGCTATTTCTGGTGCATTCTTTGACCTGGACTTTTTTGACACCAGTGGCGTGAACATCAAAGTTCCCATCCGTGCAACTACAACGAACAACATCACTGTGATGCCATCCGTTAAAGGTACTGGGAATCTTCAAACGAATGACTGTCACATTTTTGGGCAATGGCGATTTATTTGCATCATTGTGTCTTTCATTCATGAAGAAAGCGGCAGTCAACAAACAGATCCCGTGAAGCTGGGGGTCTCCGGGTACTACTACCAGGATTTGTGGAGGCCATTGAATGGCCTCGTCATGCGGCAGTTTAATAGGGCGTCCATCACTCGGTGTTTGACCAACAAGTTGGTCTACATGTTCGGCGACTCCACCATTCGACAGTGGTACGAGTACATCGTCAGAGCGATTCCAGGTGAGAACTGGTCGTTGAGATTTTGGCCGATTATTACGCAGCAACCTCAGAACAACAATAGCGCTTTTGATTTGTCGTAATTTTGTGTTCTGTCCTACAGAGATGAAAGAATTTGACTTGCACACCCCCAAAAAAGCGGGGCCCTTAATGGCGGTGGACAGGACTCACAACATCGTGCTCAAGTACCGCTGCCACGGCCCACCCATCATCTACACCGCCATCATGGCCAACGAATTGCGCTATATCGCCAACGAACTGGACGGCATGATTGGCGGTCCCAACACGATAGTGGCGCTCAGCGTCTGGGCTCACTTTGGCCCCTTCCCCGTGGAAGTGTACCTACGCCGCCTCCGGCATATCCGCAAGGCGGTGGTGCGACTCCTGAGCCGGGCGCCGCGGACGGTGATAGTGATACGCACGGCCAACCCTCGGGCACTGGACCGGGACGTCAGCCTGAACCACAGCGACTGGTTTTCACTGCAGCTGGATGTCATGCTTCGCGCTATGTTTAAGGGTCTCAACGTTAAGCTGGTGGACGCTTGGCAGATGTGCGTGGCGCACCACCAACCTCATGACGTTCACCCACCTGAGGTCATTGTCAAAAACATGGTAGACATGATGTTGTCCTATGTTTGTCATTAACGGACCAAGAAGATCACTTTTGGCGACAATAGGGCCTCACTTAGAAACTAGTCGTTACCCTTCACGGTTAAGGAAAGCTGACACTGAGGTGAGATACTGCAAGATTTTATTTGTGTTACTGATCCCCCTTTTTCAATTAAATTGAAAATATTTTTGTGCATATATAAAACGTGAAAATCACGAAAATATGTGTGGATCCAAAAAATAAGTTTGAACATCACGAAAATGATTCAATAAATGCAGGAAAAATCACGTACGTATTTGGGTGAATTTTGACATATGCTAATGATAGCATTAAATTCAATGCACTTATGTCACTATTCATTTTAGCACAAATTAAGTGAATTTAAACTCCTGGCCAATGTAGATATACTTAAATATACTTATTTAAAATACTTCATAGGTATAGCCACAAGAGGGTGCTGCAACTGCACAAAAGCACTCAATTTGCAAGACTCAAATCTTTTTATTATTAATCAAACAGGTTTACATCATCATGGAACAGGATCGTTACGCGCACCGCATCCTCACTTCAAAATATACAGGTCAAAATTTAAAAACATGTTGTCGCTCGTACACAAAGATGTCCTTCATTGCTCAACAGAAGGGCTCCCCTATCCCACTTTATTCTGCAATTAGATCTGCAATATTTCCGAGCTGGTAGATCCATCAAAGGTCAAATATTTCAAAAGTTTGTGTCACACCAGATATGCATTGGTTTTTTGATCAGATCGGGAACAAGGGGGCCAAAACTAACAGGGAGATAGATGCAGTGTAATGATATATCAAAGATAATTCACTCAATGTGTACAATGTACAGCACATTTATGTATTCATATATTCTGCTGCAGATTGACACTTTTGAACGTTTTTAAACTAAATGTATCATCACAATGTTGAAAAAAAAATAGCCACACAAAAATGCCCATCACATATAATAATAAATACTTTGTCACATCATAATAAGAAAAAATAAAATAATCGAAATCCCCCTCGGAGGATTTGATAAAAAGTGAAATGGCTCCTGGTAGGAAAATGGTTGGCCTAGTCTACTTTAAAAGGTGATGAAGAGTCCGTGTTAGTTTAAGGCTCTCTCGGGGTGAGCCACACTGTGTTCCCTTGTTTGTGGAGCAAAGAGGCGGGCCTTTTTTTTTTTTTTTCTTAGAGAAAACGAGGAATGCGCTGGACGTCTTCCTGCAGAAGATCTGCACAAGTTGAGGAGCGTCTTTTCTTATCCCTTCGACCTTCTCAGCATGGTCATGTGGTCTCTGCTACTGCTCTGTGTCCACATCTGCGTCTGCTCCGCATATGAAGGTAAGAACCCTACCAGAGCTCACTTTTTCCTCCCCCTAAAACCTTGCCCTACTTTTTTTTTTGTTGTTCTGCTGCTGTCTCGTCTCTAGAGACGGACGGGATGGATTGCGTATGTAGATTGGATTCTCTCAAGTCAAAGGCTGTGAGATGTTATGCCCTGCATTTGTGGGTTAAACCACTTTTTTTATTTTTTTTATTTTTTTTACTTGTGTGTACGTGGAGGTGGTGTGGAACGGGGGGGAGTGCAGTGTGCATAGGGGGGGGGGGGGGGGGGGGGTATTCCAGCTCGGCGTTGGCGCTTTTCCCCTTTTAGATCAAGTCCGCCTGTGAGGCCAGCATTAATGACCACTTCATGGATGTCTATACATGCACGCGCATGTACACCCACCCACCCACACACACACACAGCACACACACATATAAAGTTTATAATGAGGCCGGACTGGCTTTTGGAGCCGTGCAGTTGGACTGACTTCAAAGTTACGCATGCTGTATGGCAATCTCACATGCTGAAACATGAACACGAGCGGCTACATTACACATTCGTCATGAAAATGTAACTAAGACTTTGCTGTGTGTGTGTGTGTGTGTTTTGTGTGCATTTGTGTGTGTGTGCGTGCGTATTGGTGTTTTTGTGTGTATTTGATATGTCCGTGTGAGTGTATATTCGTGTGCGTGCGTGCGTGTGTGTTTGTGTGTGCATGTGTTTGCGTGTGTGTTTGTGTTTTCTCAAGTGATTCTTGTATCACTGATGTTAGGGGTTCACAATGCATGTTGAATTTTGCATAACTTAAAAAAAATGTCCTGGAAAGTACTAACAAATTGTCTAATTGCACAATGATCCATACCATATCACTTTTTGGGAGCCCTGCATCCAGGTGGAGTTATTAGTGGGTACAAAAAGAGCGTATCGTACCACTTTTCGTCAAACTTGTGTTTTTAATTTGTCCAAAGTTTTGAATGGGGACTAAAATGGCCCATATTGGAACCCTTGGCATTGTTATTGTGACAATATTTATACGGGCATTAGGGCTGAAACAATTAACCGAATAATTCAAATAATTTGATGAATAAAAAGTCCAATAAAAAAAATTCTGCCTCCAACCTTCGGAGGTATAATTTCTTTCACACCGACTTATGTCACTTCAGTTGACGCACCACTACGTGAAGCAATAAAAGAGCACAGAAAAGACAGAGAATATCCAAAGTTTGACATCATCACTCAAAACTTATTGTAATGCCCCTCACAATTGGTCAAATATCGACACGAATTGATTTATTGAACAAATGGCAACAAAATAAACACATAGTCAGCATATTTATACACAAGCTGCTACAGTCACAATTGAACACACAAATATTCAACAATATGCATGCACTGTCAAACAGTTAGCCGAGCCAGTTAACAGCCAGGCGCTAATGTGAGCTCGCAACCAGGAGTTGAAACTCTCATTGACTCCACCTGCTCAAAGTAATGTGGAACGTAAAAATGGAGACCCCGAGTTGACACCAATTGCACCTCACGGGCACATTTTATTGTTTATCAATGTATATGATTAATCGATGGGACAATGGGTAGATCCCCAAAAATATTTGATAGCTGCAGCCGTAATAGGTAAAAGAACTGCTCCGTCCCATTCCACTTGTGGCAACCTTGTCTCCTTTGTCCAAAAATTATGAACGCCTATCAAAAGAGCTCAGTTATACCGTATGATTGTTTTGCATGCTTATATTTGCATTGTCATGGTATACACGGGTACCAAGAAATAAAAAACGTATTTGTACTGTACCACTTCGTCATATCGCATTTCCTATTGTCCAAAGTTTTGAATGGGAATGCATATAATGGATCTGTACTTTATTGGTCATACTCTGCCAAAACTGCTGACACCACCTAAATGTTGCTCACAACTCAAGAGCAAAAAAAAATCGAGAAAAATGTCAGGCCCCTCGTAAAACAAGGTAGCGCTGTACTTACTTATAAGCCCCAAAATGTCTTATTTTATTAGCCTCCACTTTGTGTGGCCTTCACGCACTGCACGCTTGCACAATAAAAATTGTGACTGAGTGATGAGTTCAAGCTGTGGTTTAAGCAGTTTTGTTGAACTTGGCGCATGTCCTCCAGTACGTTGCAGGGGAAGATAAATAGAGCTTCAACGCTGTTGTGAGTCTCCTCATATGGCCTCTGATCAGGCGATTGAAACAAAGGCTATTCTTCTGCAGGATTAAAATAGTCATACATGCAATTAGGGATTTGGAAGCAGTGCAAAACTGCAGCGTGAAGTTGCTTTTTCATCGCATGAAGAAATTCAGTGAAGAACCGCTGAGGTCTAACCATTGGTGCTGAGGTGCAGAATAATGGAGAAGCATCTGTTCATATCTGTGAATGCAAAAAGCGGTCAGTTGTTGCCAAACAAAAAACAGAAAGATGTCGAACAATCGGGCATGCTGTAGAGACAGCCTGCAAGTTATAACATATGTCACTGAACCATATTTGACTTCAACGTGAGTATAATTTAGTTGCAGTGCCACTGACATTGATATAATTCATATGATTGTAATTATAACACCGGTAATTATAGCACTTGTTTTCTCGAGTCTGTCATGTATTCTAATAGTTTGAACTCAATGTATTGTGTGAATTTTGAGACATTCTTCCAGAAATTTTATTCCTGCGTATCGGTTGTTTGTTGGCACGATTTGTTCCTCTGCAAAAACCATTTCCTCTATCAAGGCCTCATAAGAAAACTCAAATGTCTCATTTTCAGAGTATGTATTTTCTGCAATCCATTTTCCATATATCACCCATTCTTTTCTCCTCTGCGACAAGCGCAATCATAAGTTTTCCTCTGAGCCAGCGAAACTCAGCGTGAGTCTTTCGCTCTTTCCCAATGATGATGTGTCATGTGTCAAGTGAAAACCTCAGCGGCGGCTTTGGTCGCGGCTTTGCGTGCGTGCGTGTGTGTGTGTGCGTGTGTGCGTGTGTGTGCGTGCCACCCAATATTGGTTAGATAAGTGTCAGGATAAAAAAAAAAAACACAGTGAGAAATGTGTCTCGAAAGCCAACGTCACTGACCAGAAGACTGACATGCGAAGCCTGGAGGAGGACTGGACTCCTTTACTCGTGAACAGAGCTCACATTCACCAATGTGCTGAGGCCAAGGTGGAACAAGTTGAACTCCTCACTCCCACTAGACCATTATTTTAACCACTTACATGTTGGCAATAGTTTTTATTTGATCTTCCCAGCTTCCTCTGTGCTTACTCATCACTATTCACATGGCTTCTTCTATGCATCATGGAGAAAGAAAAACAGGGAATTATAAATTGGAAACATGTATAAATCCAACCTGACTCTTTCTTCATACTGATGATTTTCAAAGTGGTTCCCAACCGTGACACATTTTGAAAAGCCGTCTGTTTGCCTTAGACGTTTCTGTTTCACATTAACTGACTGCTGTTTAAATTGGCCAAGGAGGAATCGATGCCTGTGGTAAGTATGCTTGATGGGGAGCAGTTTTGCACTGAGTCCTTTCCAAATGCTCTTCATATACTCTTTATGTACTCGTTTAGACACCAGGGGTGTCAAACTCATTTTTGTTTGGGGCCACATTGTAGTTATGGTTTCCCCTGTGGAGCCATTCATGGCTTAAATAGAAATGAATGGGCGGATTTGATCACATACACACAACAAAAAAGTTCAGCAATTATCAAATTGATTTTGAACATCAAATTATAACCAAAATGTTGCAATATCTCACTGTCGTTAAAAGAAAGGACAATTTCGAGTTTGGATATTTTAACAAGAAACATTGAGTTGACGCACATGAATTTGATTTTGTTGGCCGCATAAAATGTTGTGGGGGGGCTGGATCTGGTCCCCGTGCCTTGAGTTTGACACCTGTGATTTACACCATATTTTTTGGACGATATACAAGATGGCGCTTTGAATCTTGGATTTACAAGACACATTTTGAGTGATGATTCTAAATTGTAGGAGTGTTCCTCTTTCAAATTCCAATTTTAGATGTAAATGCAAAGTACCACATTGTCTACCCATCTGAGATTTTCCTGACCATAAACAAGCTTGTTTTTCTTTTATTAGCCTGCTCACATCATATTTGCTTATCATGCAGATTTCAGGCCACACTGATTATGCCGTTTCCCTGACAACTAGGGGTCAAGGGCTCTGCTACCACTCATATCAGAAAAAAAAAAAAACATTCACGGAGTAGTGGCAGGTTGATAAACACGCTGTGGAAATCACTCAAATAAACAGCGCAAAGTTTTTTCATACACAGCAAATCACTGAGATGCAAAAGTCCCCACTAATTCTCACTGACCAAAGTTAAGTGGGTCTCTTGTGCAAAGTGGTTGGAACAAACTGGATCATTTGAAGTTCAGCCCCTTCTGCATGATTCCAATTCAAAAGATCCACAGACACACACACACACACACACACACACACACACACACACACACACACACACACACACACACACACACACACACATACACACACACACACACTCTCTTTCTTGTGAGTGTGTTTCTGATGTAAAAGCAATCTTTTAAACTTGCAGTCCCAGTGCACAAAAAGCCTGGGAGTGTGTATTAAAAGCATTGCCTCACATCTTTTCCTGCTTATTAGCTGCTTTTTTTTTTTTTTCTTCATCTTTTGCTTGCCTCCCCAGGGTCAGGACAGCACTCCTACGGCGACGATGAGGACTGGTATACTCATGCGTTTAAAGGTGACGTCACTCTCTATTATGCACAATTGCATCAAAGAGCTCAGTCAGATGGCCAAAGAAGGTCAAAAGGAATATCTCCTCATTCATTTTCCCTGCAATGACTCCTTTTTCTCATTCTGGGAATTCGCTGTACATGTTTGTGTTTATCCCGAGCCAGCTGCAAATAGACTGCAGATGAGAAACCACTAAAGGCAAGAATTTATTTATGCAAGCGTTGTGGACATGTAATCCAAGTTGGCAAGGAGACATGTTGATTTCTTACTATGGTGGACTCGCCGTGGGTTAACTTCTCTGTGACATGACGATGGTTGACATGGTAACTTGGGCGGCTGAAACTCGGAAATCAAAAGTAATTGCATTGTAATCTAATCTTTCTTGTGAGCCCCTCAAGCCTTGAAGAATTTTATCATGCACACTGAAAATAGTAAGAACGTCTGTGGTTGTCACTAAGTATAAAAAAAAAAAAAAAAAAAAAAAATTTTTAATCCTCCTCAATCCAACACGCAAATTGCTCTGGTTGCCCTTTGCACAAAAAAGGTGCACTTAGAATAATTAATAATCAATAATTAATTATTCATTTAGAATAAGAAAATGCAAAAAAAATGCCAAGGAAAGCAAAAATGCTTGAATACAATTTTTTTTTTTTGCAATGAACACAATAAAAACAGACTCTGTTGTGCTAAGGATTATTTTTTACCAAAGACATTCCTGAGTGAATTTCTGAATTGTACTCATTCGGCTTTAAATCAAACTAAGACCTCCTGCTGTATGTGGTTGGGCATCCCATGAAATTAATACAACTGTCTTCAAAAGTCATCAGGTAAGTGCTACTTGTTAATACTACTCACAATTCATGATTTTCTTGTGCTCAAATACATTCCCAAAGATGTTTTGATAAGTTCAAATGTGTCTGTGTGGTTTGGGGAAGCACATTTTGGGGCTATAAAAATAAATTTGACTTGACTTGTGCATACCCCAAAAAGTACACAAAAAAATGTTGATAAAGATGCCTATGGGGGTCGGGTGGAAATGTGTCAAAGAATTCCCAGAAAAATCATAAAATAGCCTAAAGTCAATTTCTGACTTTGGGGGGGTGTCCAAGCATATTTCAGCTCTGCCAATGTTTGGACCCTTGGAATGTATCCCTCATGATAAGGGCGGATTCAAACTGTAAAACACCAACAGGCTGTCTTAACGTACTTTTTAGGGTCACCGTGGTGTGCGCCCATTAAGTTGAAGCACGGCGACGTGAGCTGCCGCACGCCAAGGGGACACCACTCCAAGAACTCCATGGGAACACGTTGTAAAATCCGCTGCAAGCAAGGGTACGAGTCCCAGAGCAGCGAAGTGGTGTGCATGGCTACCAAACACTGGTCCTCCAACTACGCGTGTCGAGGTGAGGACGAGGATTTCTAGCGAGAAGCACAGCCTCGTCGGTTGAGAAGATTCATGATTGTAACATTTGTGGATACAACTCAAAATAAGAACCGTAAACGCTAATGTGAGATGACCTTGATGAAATAATTCCAGGAGAATGAACCTCCTCATTTTCCTCCATTGGTATGTCTGATGCCGTCAATTCAATTTTGATTTCTCTGTCTTTGGCAGAAATACGCTGTCTCAAGATGAACATGCCCATGAATGGCGGCTATAAGTGTTCAGATGGCTCTTACTACAACTCTCGCTGCGAGTTCTTCTGCTCGCCAGGATTCACGTTGAAGGGCCCCAAGACGTCAACGTGCCAGTACAACAAAGCCTGGAGTGCCACAGTCCCCACTTGTGTCGGTGGGTTTGAGTAGATACCAGAAAGTACTTCAAGAAATGTGATGCATGGATGGACAGATATATGGATGTTGCCGGTATAAAGTCAGCAAGGAATGTACAGGACATGTTTGAATGGCAAGGCCTTCAATGATGAGACGAGACATTGTTAATGTTCCTGCAGTCGCACATTGTTAATGTTCCTGCAGTCGCCCGCGCAATTTTAACCTTCGAACGTTATACGTGACGAAAGCTTGAGTCTCCCTGTAAGGAAAAAAAATCTTTTTGCACTTGGAGTTGGGTTCATTGGGAAATGATAACTCATCATTTTTTTTTTTTTTCATTTTCTCTTGTTGTTTCCATTTGAACCAGACGAGGATCCTCCAAAGATCAAGTGTCCTCATGTGAAGGACAAGTGGGCAGAGCCAGGTAAACTGACAGCTAGGGTGACCTGGTATACGCCTGAAGGTGTGGACACGGCCGACGGCATCCTTACAGAGTATGTGCTCCCATCTCGCCTTCTTCTTCCTCCCTCTTGCTGTTTGGTATTCACATGTTGGAGACAGATGAGATCATCACAGTAACTCACGCAACCTCGGATGTGGTCTTTTGTAGCGTGATCCTGAAAGGGAAAGCTCCCGCGACGGATTTCCCCGAAGGTCTTCACAAGATGTCCTACACCGTATTGGATCGTGCCGGGAATAAAGGATCCTGTCGCTTCACTGTCAGAGTACGAGGTGGGATTTTTCAAACGGAACAGAACTCTTTGCATTTCTGAGACCATCAAACTACGCCCTCGTGGTATGAGAACATACCGCCCATGACCAAAGTCTTCTTCTCTAGTGCGACGCTGCAGTCCACTGTCCCCGCCCGACAATGGCTACATGAAATGTGACAGCGACGGCGACAACTACGGTGCGACCTGCAAATTTACCTGCACCGGCGGCGCCGATCTGCAGGGCAGTGCCGCCCGAGTATGCCAATATGGACTCACCTGGTCTGGAAGTGACACCAACTGTGCGCGTACGTAACACACCATCCATCCATCCATCCATCCATCCATCCATCCATCCATCCATCCATCCATCCATCCATCCAACCCCACCCATCCATCCATCCATCCATCCATCCATCCATCCATCCATCCATCCATCCATCCATCCATCCATCCATCCATCCATCCATCCATCCATCCATCCTAGCTGCAGTATATTACACACATTTCATACCGACACAAATTGTATTTACGCTTCCTTTGGTCTTTCCCACTGTGTATTCACTGTGGTTAGTTATTATGTATTTTTACAGATAGGCATATAATTGGTGTAATGATTCCAGGAGAACCTTTGAGTGCTTTGCAGTGGATCTTCTTTTGGGATTAAGCGAAATTAGGCCCCAATGTCCTGCCTTCTTGGCCCACGCACACACAGAATGCCAAACCAAGGCCAAAATATAACCGACGTGATGTATTCAAGTATTTGCCCATCTATTATTCATGCCGCCGCTCATTTATATGCCTTTGCCTTTGGCGTGGTAATTTCACTTCCTGTGAGCCTGATGGGAGTGGGCCGTCTAAATCTGACATTAAATTTTATTCCATTCACTAGACATTGCTTTCGTTCATCCATGTATTTTTTTTTCTGCCCGTCACAGCCATGAACATTAATGTGGGGGTGCGCTTGGCCGCGACGCTGCTCGACCAGTTCTACGACAAGCGACGGCTCCTCATTATCTCCGCCCCGACGGCTGCCAATCATAATTACCGCTTTCAGATGACCAATCTGCAGGTGACTTAAAGACGAGTATCATTTATTGATTGCAATTATAATATCTTGATTCATCTATTCCAACAATTTACAGAGACAGGCAGAATATTGTCTCATAAACAATACTCGTATTACGTGTCAGACTTTGAAACTTGTATATTTGTGGGGACAACAGCATGCCCAGTGTGGACTGGACCTCCGTCACATCACCATCATCGAGTTGGTCGGGACCTACCCGGCCCAAATTGGCCGTATTCGACACAGGCTCCTCCCCCCCATGCTAGCCTTGCAAGTCAGGTATACACTCACACACCCACACACACACAAAGACCTGTTGATTTTATTGTGTGCTGTAAACACACTGTCTCCTCCATGTTGCCTAGGTTACTGCTCCAGATCCCACAAAGGTCTTTCCAGATGGTTCTAATGGACAAGACGGGCACGGACAAGCAACGCTACCCGTTCCCAATCACGGCGGCCGAGCTGTTTACCACCGTTGACACCTTCCCCCTGCGCAAGGACGAGATGCTGTTGCAGCAGGCCGCCGAACAAACTTGTCAATCGTAATCGTCGGCGTTCACATCGCCCTACAACGGGACTTGAAGGTGTTTTCGATCCAGTGGCTTCCCTTTTGTTGCAACACATGCTCCCGTAGGTGTGTGTATATTTGAAATAACACGTCACTCGTGGGTTTTTTTTTTTTTTTTTTTTTTGAAGCGTTCAAGTCTTACACCACAACAATCATATTGATTCATGTGTCTTGCCTACTGCTATGTATTATTTTTCAAAACAAAAGTACGTTTTGTAGAAACAAGTATTTTCACTGTATGGAGTGGAAAACTATATTATTTATGTCCCACTTCTTTAATAATAATGGATTCTCACACTCTTTGGATTATACAGTGTGTGTTTTGTACACTTCCTGGAGAAAATACATTGCAACCTTAAAATCCAACAAAACTATTTGGTTTGAATTCATTTCCCAATAGAAACTATGACACAATTCAATATGCCACCTCAAGGCTGAGAATTTAATATTTCAAAACATTCAAGGATTGGTTGATGACACACGTTGTGCCCTATACATGATTTAGATTATGATGTGAAAATGTTCAAGATTTGATGTAGTCAAATAACATGCAGTCAAACAATCTATCCGTGAAAAGGTAATAGTTTTATTTTCAAAATATTTGGATGAAATCGGTTGGGCACGTCGGAAACATGAGACACGATAACACATACTGTACGTCAAAAGTCGGCAGGCGGGTTTTGAACAAGCTTGTTATCTAAAATCATCTTGCACATTAGTAGTAGTAGTGCAGGAATGGGATACACAACAGATGCACACACACACACACACACACAGACTGGCATTCATTAGTATCATAGGAAAAGGCTTATACAGCATTCCTTTGGTGACATGTTTTTGTGAGTGGTGAGCCCCTACGATAGAAGCGCCACCATCAGAGTCAAGCAATGATGGAGGTGATTATCAGTGGTCAATTTCCTGTATGCTCTTTTGTTCATATTTTCCTCTACGAGCATGCAGCAACACTGGTCACACTGATACAGTGTTATCTACATTTACATCAAAGCTGGAAGTCAGGTCCTTACTTCATTTGGCCAGATAAATATATTTTTTTCAAAGCAAGCATCAAATGAATATTTAATATAATGAATTACAATGAATTCAATTTAGTGGTAGAGACAAATCATGCTATGTACACTGCACTAGGGGAGCTTGTGTGTTACAGGCACGGTGGTGCTTTGAGCTAAATGCTAACTTGAACATGCTAAGATGACGAGGAAGCTGACGCCCCAACTGAAAGTCGGATTCGTCTACAACTTTGGTACCAAACATTTCACGATTGTACCTTGACTTACGAGCCATGTATCAAATCAGTTTTACCCATATTGAACCATTCCACTAAGAAATAATACACAATTTTATTGTGTCAAATGAAAAAGATATCTGTATTGACTAAAAATAACATAAAATAAATTAAAAGAGAATGCATAAGAAATAAAATAGGTTTATCAAGGGTGATTACTGTATACAGATACTGTAGTATGTATATTCATGTGTTGGATATGCTTTTTAGGGGAGTCAGCATTTGGGCTGGGACTGATATCTTCAAAAATGATTACACTAGTTAAATACATTTAAGCATGTGCAAAAAAAAAATTGCCTAAAAAATTGAGGCATTCCAGTTTGTTTTTCTCAAGCTAGCTTGTACAAAGGAAAAAAAAAAAATCAATGACTCGTAATTTGAAAAACTGGGCCACTCGTAAATCAAGGCACCACTGTATTTGCATTTATTGTCGCTACTTTACTGTTGAAGAGCTTTTAAGAAACGGAATACTATCTTAGCGAGAGAGAATGTTCTGAACTAAACATTTTGACTCATTGTACTTGCAAGGATGTGCTTCACAGCAAAAATAGCTTGATGACAAGGGTGTTCATCACCAACATTTATCAGTGCTTTGACTCATGTCTTGTATTTTTTTTTAAAAATCTGATAGCCATCTACATACTAAAAATAATTCAAACGCACAAATCCCATCTGGATGTGCTTAAAACCAGATCCAACACTGCATTGTGTTTCTTGTTTGGAAGTTGTTTTTTTTAAAAGCCCAGTGCGGCACGCTTGGATCCGAGCGTAAGGCATGAGCGGTTGTTCCGTACTGGGGAGAAAGGGTGACACTGGAAAGAGATGTTTCTTGTAACGTCATTCTTTTGGCCCATTTCCACCAAGCAGTACAATTAGAAAGGTCATGTATTTTTAGTGTTTGCACTCTTACAAGTGATGCGTACCAAAATCGTGGACACTTTGTTTTTTGTTCATGTTTCAAATATGGTTTCCCAGGACTGTAGACTTCTTCCTGCAAGTCCCTGTGTGAAAGTGCATGCAATTTTGGAGAATTTTTTCTTTTTTTTTAAGTAAAATACCACTCTGCTGCTATTGTGCTGATGTTGTGGCGATGTGATCTGATTGCCTGGTGTTGTGCGTAATTGTACATAATTGCGGCAATAATCCCACTTTTGCTGGATCCTGTATAAAAGCAAAGTTGGGTTCCTTCTGGTTAGTGAACTCTGATGCACAAATTTGTGCGGAAATTGTGACACATCTACACTACAAAAAACTCAAACTAAGAGTAAATATGGGCAAAATACTCGGTCTTTGCTAGCAAGCATTCATTCTCTTTAAAATTGTAATATTCCAACAAGATTTTATAACGATTTTTTCATTTACAATAAGAAACACCAAAAATATAAATATAATTTGTCGTTGTGACATTCGTTTTTTTCCCAACATACTACAATAGTAGTATACAGTACTACTTTTAAGACACCACTTGAGGTTTTTGGGGATAGCTACATTTTTTTTCCTGTAAAAAGGAATAAATTGTCTTTTGACACACTACAGAGAATTGTATTAACAATCCTGCTAAATTTGAATGGATTTAAAAAAAATTGCCAAGTCTATAAAATGAGGCTCCACAATCATGACAAATCCAGCCTTCCTTTCCAGACAACCTAAGCTTGCCAAGCAATTTTTTTTTCTCTTCTATTGGCTGATCATTTTGTTTTTGCATTCCTTTTTTTCCCCACAGATGCGGCAGTTCCCGCCTTCCGCAGGTTCTGTGAAAATTTTTTGCAAGATCTCTGCGTGAGAGACTCTCAAGTTGGAGTCTGAGACAAAACCGAGTTGTGCAACATAGTTCGATTACAAGCCAGATGGGGTTTTATTGTTCCAAGCTGTACTGTACTACTTGGTGGAAACACGTTTTGTGTTTGTAATCCATTCGGGCTCATGCGGTGTATGTGGTGCATTTGCGCATGCTGGACCTCAGCATGAGCGTACACTCCTGGGGGACTTCGGGATTTTCAATCATACGCTGCCACAGCCGCTGCTCCTCCCCATATGAGTCCATCCAGTCCACTTCGTTCCCGTAACTTGTGCCTTGAGGGGACGATTAGAGAGAGAGAAAAAAAAAAGTCTTTATCGTGTTATGGAGTTGGAGCAATGTGATGAACACAACAGCAGAACAAATGTATGAATCCAGTCAATTCGATTTTTACGCCTTTATAGAAGCCAACAAATACATTTTCCCACTTTTGTAATAGTAATTCATTTTCCTTTGTTGCTGTTTGATTTAAGATTCTCCACTACCCACGATCAAAAATGATTCACTGCTTATAGTCAATCCGTCCAATCCTGGCATTTTACATTCCCGATAATTTACTGTACTGATGGGTAAACAAACACAAAAGTATTGTTTTGCATTATTTTCTATGATATAATCTTATAATAAAAATACAAATTAATAAAAATGATATAATCCATTTTTTATTATTGTTAGCATTTCAACCTGTATTGGAATTCATTAGACCAGGGCTAGGCAGACTTTTTTTTTCCTCAAGGGTCACATTTTCTTTGTAGAACAAACAAAAGAGCCAATAAGGCAGACGTAATATAAAAATACACAGAATTTTTTTTGCCCATCATTCATCTGTGCCCTATTGCAGTACTGCACACACCTGTCCCGGCCCCCAGCCTGACTCCGCCCAGGAAGATATTGCTGGCCAGGGCCTCCTTGTCCCACACGGTGAGCTCCAGACACACATTGTTGAGATCTCCTGGCTGCAGACCGCAGTACGTGAAAGTGTGATTCCAATGCGGGTTCACCGTTCGACGCTCCACCGCTGTCTTGTGCTTGGTGGACTTTTGGCTGTCCGGGAGCAGGTAACTACACGCAGTAATATTCAACACAATGACTGATGACGTCAACCTGAATGGTAACAAACGTGATTATTATCTCACCCTTTGACAAAAGGATCAGACGTTCCTCCAGACTTGACAGCAGTTAAATTTTTGGCTCCCTTGACTAGCAGCTCAACCATGCCCCCTTTGGGTGGCGTGAAGGTGCTCTTCTTCTTGCCTTTCAGGAAGCCTTTCTTAACTGAAGGATGGCCACAGTCAGAATTGCTAATTGGCAATCTACCAATGGTGTTTTAATTGAATTAATGCGACAGGACATGTCATTTAGTACATTAATTTTTGTCAAAATCCATTTATTGACTTGAAATGCTTATTAATGACCCGCATAAATCCCGATAATGTGCAAACGGTTTCATACTTTACGTTCGAATGAAATAAGACATTACTCAATGGAGTGTGTTGAGTTAAAAGCATGGCAGCACGACAAATGAAACTTGCATCAGAAGAAATAATTGGAGTTGTGAATAGACCTTGTACTTGGTCCAGAGGCAACATGAGATTTTTCTCTGCAGGAATGTACTTCAGCACCACAGTCAGTTCTCCCTTGTACTGCATGGTAGCATCCATGCTGCTCTCCAGCTGTCAAAACACGTCGGCACTCATTTGTTTGGCACATGACAGGAAAAAGTCTTTAAGAGTGGAGTGGGCTACCTTGGGCTGCAGACTGAACCATTCATCTATTTGGGAATCAAACTCCCAGGAGTCAAAAGTCAGCTCAACTTCTCCCAGGAAGCTGTTGTGTCCGAAGCGATCGTGGTGCCACACCGACACTTGCAATGTCCGCGTTTCCAGCTGTGAGTGGCTCATCACATACTACACCAATAAAGAAGACACAAGTGAGTTTGAACTGAACCAAAAATAGTATATATTGATGAAATAAATGCACAAACCCTCAGGTTCTCGTTAAAAACGGGATTGATGGTGTTAGCTTTGATGCCTGTCTTCCTCTTGCTTTGGCGGGACATGTCCGGCAGCAGGTACGTCTTCACATAACTGTCAGGAAACGCGCACGGTAACTATTGCTTTCCGTGTGTACCAAAATATCGAATAAGATTGTGTGTGTGTGTGTGTGTCTCACGCATCAGTGCGTTGCCTCCTTTCGTCCCCCGTAGCCAGGTTGTGGCACTCTTTGACCAGCACATTGAGAGCGCCCGTCTTGTAGCTGTAGCTGATGTTCAACAGGATCTCACCACTGACGCGGGCGTTGCCATAGTCACCCGTCTCGCTGTACATGCTCATCATGCTGCTGATGCTACTCTGGTGGGCGCAGACAAGAGTGGCACAGGTCCATGATAGGCAAATGGAATGACGAAAAAGCAGAAGTGTGAGAAAAGTAGAGAAGGTGAGGTCATTTTACTCATGTCCTTGTTGCTAAGAAAAGTTTGCCAGGAGGGAATCCATTTTGTAAACTTTAGAACAACCTCTTTTCAATCCTGTCAGACAGTTAAATTGAACACGTTTTAAATGTGACAGCAAAAAGATATATTGTCTGTCGACTTGTGTTGCTCTACCATTAGTGGTCAAATAGTGTTCACCGGTATGTATGCTTCACATCGCATTACTGATTGGAAAAAGTGGAGCTGGTGTCTTACTGTCTCAGCATCTGAGTCGGGGACATTGAGGAAGGCCCACCTCCTCTCTGAGGCAGGGGTGGAAGACTAGCAGCGAGTTAAGAAGAGAAGAAAAGAAAGAGAGAATAGAACTGAGCCTTTTTGACGTGTTAGTAGAAGAGACGGAAATTAAGCATACACAATCCCCACCACCGGCACCGGCACCAGCCCGTCAGGCCCCAGAGACTGGGCTGCAGAGATCGCCAGCAGCACATCCAGGAACAAGATGACATTCGGTTACCATGGCGATTATCAGAGCCAAGATACAGAGATTATGGTTTGTCCGGTATTGGCCATAAAAACCAGCATGAGCGCACATAATCAAATTGAAGGACATTTCCTTCATCGTGTTTGCTCAATTTTGTCCATCAAATTACATTATGTCGATAAAAGTAGTTACACACTGCTATATTCTTAAAATATCCTCTCTATTACCAACAAGAAAGATTATTATTATTTTTTTTTTTAATGTGTGTGGAGTGCAGGATACAGTCCAGTTTAATGTTAAATGCTTGAATGAACACTTGGGCCTACTACACTACTGTGCAAAAACAAATGTTTTATTCTAAAATATATATATATATATATATATATATATATATATATATATATATATATATCAAAAAAATGTTTAATACAATAATTGTACAACATCTAAACTTAATTTGACTCTGATAGTCTTTGACTGCCTCATAATATTGGGTCGTGCGTGTTCATTGTGTGCCTTATGATGCACCACATCCTTCAAGAACACCCTCAATTAATGTACTATAAGGTGTGTGTAATATATCTCAAATATGACATAATAAATGTTATCATATCATAAAACAACAATGATGAGTCAGGTATAGTGTGTGTGCAGCAGCCGAATAATGTTTGTGAGGCCTTAAAGCTCCCTGCCTATTTACATAGTCAACACACACAACAGGTGTTGCACACACCCAGGGGGCATGTTTGCACTGCAGCATGAGACTGCATAAAGACACGCTTTCCCTACCATGTGCGTGTTGTGTTACTTCAAAGAGGTTACGTTGTTACCGTAGACACGGCATTGCTGAGGTGGCGTCCTGCTGTCTGACTGTGGGCTGACATCAGGGCGTCGATGTCTTCCTCTGCGTCCTGGTCGGAGAACTCCTGTAGACCATTATTGAATGTGAAGGCAGATGGAGATTGCCCCGAGGCAGTTTGTGTGTGTCTGTTTGTGTGTGTGTGTGTGTGTGTGTGTGTGTGTGTGTGTGTGTGTGTGTGTGTGTGTTGGCGCATTCAGCCAGCTTCCGTAAAGTCAATGTGACAAGTCAGACCACCGTGTGATCATTTCTTGGCCAGTTTGGGAAGTACTGTAAGCCCCTTAGACTAGAATCCTCAACTGGCGGCCCGCGGGACAAATTGGGACCACCGAACCATTCGATTTGGCGCATGATTTGATTCCATAATTTCGAAAATATACATATATTTCGTGATCACATTAAAGCAACTGAAAATAGCAACAACTTAGACTATAAAGGCTAAAAATGCCTTCAGTATTGTAATGAAATGAAAATATAGATGTGTATAAAGAATAAACATCAAATCATAATGTTGTGCCAAAATTAGATTTTCATCTCTTTTTTTTTTTACGCTCCCTAGGTAAAATTCTGGCCCACTGACAAATATGGTTGATGATCCCTGCCTTAGACCGAACACCTCATTCCCTCAAAACAAAACAAATGGAAGCAAAATGGATTTGTCAGAAACGGAACCACATTTGGAAACTTGACGAGCAAATGATGCACATTATGATGTCGTCGTGGTCCGGCCGCCAATTGTAGTGATGCCACTTACCGTCCCATTGAGACCTGGCACAGAGCGACTTCTGAGGCTCATGGTGTCATCACTGATTTCTGAACCTGCGGTGGAAAGGTCCATCTCGGAACGACTGTGATCTAATTGACAAGAAAAGACTAGAATAAGCCTTCACAATAAATGGGACCTCATTAAACTGTGTCGACAGTACCGACCCGATGATACCGAAGCCTGGGACACGGAAATGGTCGGAGTGCCGTAGCCATGATTTTCCGTGGCTTTCTTCTCGGGCGCGCTGCTGCTGCTGGAGTGGAAGCTGGAAACACTTTCTGCTCCGTCAGGCTACATGCAAACAAGAAAGCTTTGAAATGAAACCAACCAGTATAGTGTATAGTTGTGTGCGTCTGATGCGTTGGCTAACCCTGACCCTCCGGTTGCTGCTGGCGGTGGAATATTTGTCAAGAGTTTTAGATCGTTGATCGTTGAGTACTGCCGCTGTATCTTTCCTAAAAGACACAAGTACAGAGGAAGTAGTAAAAGGTCACTTTTATTTTCAAAACTTCTTGAGGAAGAATAGCCATAATATCACAATCATGATCAATGCTCATCGGAATGAGCTAAGCTAACATTGACCTGCTTGAATGATAACTTGGAGCGGAGTAAACGCTTCGCACGCTGTGAGCGTCTCCATCTGAAGCAGATTTGATGTTGAGGCCGCCGATGCCGTTTTCTGACCTCAAGGGTCTGCTGCCTACTTTGTCCATCCTCGTCCTCCTGTCATCAACACACAAACACATACAGACAGAACAAAATGGCGTATCATTATTCCGTTAAGATGGGATGGTCAGTTGTGGAGTAAGTGGATTAGATAACACATCTTACCCTCTCTTCCTCATTCCATCAATAAGATGTTTGGAACTCTTGCTGGATTTTGGTGTATCTGCCCTTCCCGTCTCAGGATGGAGTGCCACGTTCTCCTGGGACTTTCTATCTTCTGTGGCTTGGGATAAAACATTTGATAAAGAAAAGGTGAGACAAGAAGCATATGCGTGTTGATGAAATTCACCCGCCGAGCTGCTCAGGATTGTTTGCTTAACCACGTCGCTGCTCAACAGTTTGTGCTCAAAGCGCTTTGATCGCTCCTCCAGGAACCACTCGCCCGTCACCACCTTCAACTCCCTACGCACACAATGGAAACAAAAGGCTCAGATATGAAGGAGCATGACCCGAGAACTGTGATCTAAGTTTACACACATTCAGACAGTAGCCTAGAGGACACTTACGACATCTTAGCGCACACGTTACACCTCCGCTGGCTCTGCTTTGGAGTTGAAACTCGGCACTCGCTGCACACGCGTTGCTGGCACTCGTCGCATAGCTCGCCGCGGTCGAAGATTAGGCCCAGCGTCTTGAGGCAGCGGGCGCACCGACGCTCCGCCGACTCACGTGATTGCCGGGAACCTTTGCGTTTGATCTCCAGTAGCTCGTTCTTCAACTTCCTATTGTAGCCAAGAGAAATGAAGATATTAAGGCCATGCTTACGTCACATTACGGTGAAGTACGTTTATGTGCTGTCCATCTTTGACCTCAGTTTAGAGCACTGTGAAATTTTGGTGAGGCATTTTCTGATACAAAAAGGCTCCAATCAGAAATAGTTGTCAAAGCTACAATGTGCCAATCACATTGTCATTTCACATGCATTTAAAAAAAAAAAGGGGGTTTGTGCCGTTGTGGGCGTGAGCACACTCATTGGCTGCCAAGCATTGATAAACTATCCTGAAATGTAAGTCCTTGGTATCTGCCAATCAAATGTGAGCAGCCTCATCCCAAAGGTTCTTGGACATATCATAAGTACTCCACCTTTAGCACTGTCTTCTTTTGGTCAAAATGAACTTTTAGTTCTTGAATCACAGACACATCAAATGAGATTCTCACCGTATCCTCTTCTCCTCTCGCTTCCTCAGCTTCTCGTCCTTTTGCAGCACCCTCAGGATGCTATCTCGCTCGTGCTCTAGCAGAAAGGAGAGGTTCAGGTCGTCGACCACATCCATGGCTGACTCGGGTCTACACGCAGCCGGTGGGAATCAACCGAGCGGGGAAGCCGCACGGAAATGGACGCCGACTTTTAATTCACCACACGCCTTTCTTTCCATCACAGACATCAGCATCCTCGAAGCCTCTGTCGATGAAACCTGTACAGCGCCAAGAAAAAGGGAAAGTCAGTATCATTAGCAAGAATTAAAACGGCAATTTAATGTGTTTGCCATTTTCAGGTGTCACAAAATAGGATAATTGCCAGGGTTGTAAGGTCACATGTAATTGATGGTGACATTTAAAATGGAACACATGCACACACGTACTTACAGCTATTAGCTAGCCTTTTCTTGGTAATGACAAGACAAGAATCTGTAATTGCACACAATATTATATTCATTATTGTAGGGTTACAAAAGCCATTGGGCCGAACAGCATTTTAAACTCAACGTTATAAGGACGAAGGTCTTTGGATCGTGGTCGAAATAAAATACAGAGTATCTAATAGAACGTCACATCAATGGACTGAGAATAATTTTGCCATCCCGTGGGAACACTTTCTTTTCGTTCCCTCTAATCTTTTCCGTCCTGCTTGGTTCCCTCGGCTTTTAGCGACATCCTCTTCCCTGCGCTCGTCTCCTCCCTTTCACGCCAATTAGGGAAGTCGTGCAGCTTCATTATCAACAATAGCTCAGCTGCTTCTTGAGTTGAGCTGCAGCTGCACTCGGATCAATGAGGAGAATTTCTTTCACCTTTAAGTTGCCGCGGAAGGAATTTCAAGTAGCAAAATAAACAATAGGTAGTCTTCAATTACGCCTGATGACAGATGAATTATTCTGAAACCAAATTCAGAAAATGCTTCCCGCGCTGCATTCCGGATATCCACCCAAAGGTCTAGGAACTCATCATGAGACACTGTCTTAAATGTTTTGAAAGTACTGCTCCTTAAATTCTCCAAATTCACAATGCTTCTCAAGACCCAAACACACAATGGTCCTGTAAAAGTTCTTAGTTCTGAAGTAAAACGCCTCAAAGGCTCCAAATCTTTCAACGGGCAAGACCATGCTCAATTTCTATCTAACCATTCTTATTTTGCATATTTTTTAGAAAGCATATTTTCAAATTTATTCCCCCCCCCCCCCTCCATGTAGTGATCTCATTTGATTGACACTTTTTCAGTGTTAATAAGGTGTTAATGCCATGACATCTTACACATTGCACTTATTGCAGCTGCCGTGGTAAATCGGCATGCCTCTGACGCAAACGACTTCCTGAATAATTCACGCAGGAATTGGTGACCAATAAGCAGCCAGTCATCAGCCAGTGACCCATACACACACAGGAGAGTGTTGAAAACATTAAAAATGCATCAACATAAGGTCAATAATGCCCCGCTTCACAGCTGCTTGATCAATTCTGCGCCAGGCCCGCTGGCCATGTTGTGTTTCCAGACACACACACACACACACACACACACACACACACTGGATGATTTGATGTTGTAGCTGTTTCAACTTGCCCTGAAGTTAAGTTGCCCCTTAATGGCTTGTTTGCGTCCTTTCGGCCACTAATTAAAAGCAAAGAGAGGGTGGCTTCAGCGTAGGAAACGAGTGCCACTCCTCCTAAAATGAGCTGCTGAAGGAGAAGCGGGGGCCACAGGAAGGCAACTAGATTTGTGATTGATTTAGTGAGCTGTGTTTGTTGATGTGATCACTATAAAGAGGGCGAGGGGCGGAGGCGGGAGGTTAGACAAGGGTACTCAGCATTGACTTGAAAACATGAGTCAGTGCTGTGACCTTGAAAACCATTTCAGTCACCAAAGCCGTTTGATGCAAAATATTTTCAAGAAATAGACTTTTTAAATTTAATAAATAACCAGATTAGCTACAATTATAGCAATAACTTGCTATATTTTGTCCTAAGGGTATGAGATTAATCTTGTAATTTTATGAGATATATTTTTCTTGGAGAAGAGTAATTTGCCATTTTTTTAAAATATTTTTTCAAAAAGTGCTACTACTTAAACTTAGAACTTATTCGGAATGTTATTTGGTGTTTCCAGAGTCCACTACATGTGTTTAACGCTCATTTTCATTTGACATGTTGCTGTCATCTCACTAAAAGCGGAAACAGCAATGAATGACTCAGAACGATGACGCCAGATGAAAGCACTTTGTTCCATTCATTGCTTTGAGTTGAGTGCACCCTTGAAACGCTTCTTGGTATCAAATTAAACTTTACCTCCGATGTTAACGGACCTCCGTCGGGACTTTACGACACAAATGAGGACAGTTAATAAATGACATGCATCTCTCACAATAACAACTGTTTGTCAATCACTTGAGGAGCCTTTTTGCTTTCAGTGCGAGAGTTTTTTGTTTTTTTTCTTGACAGCATGTTTGGAGGTTATTAACCCAGTTTCACAACTTCGCCTCAGTAAGCACGCTCACACTTGAATATTTCATCGCGCTCCTTCCTGTCTCTGCCGCACGCATCCGCAATGATTGACGAGCCAGATGCACGTCTTTATGAAAATAAAAAAAATAAAAAAACGGAGTGCCTGATAATGCAGCATGGCTCATGTCATGTGTGCTACTTGTGGCCTTGTATCGCTGACCTCAGAGAAATAATATAGTAGATGGATGGACCACATGAAACAAAGATGATCATGTTAATAATCATAATAGTCGTGTAGTGGGAGGGGAAATGTTGGTAATCTGTCGAGTTAACTGCTTGCAGATGTGATTACTGGAACAAAGTGCCGCTTTTAAAAGTGTCGTATTGATTAGTCATCAATAATAAATGCAGCAAAAGTGATAACATGTACAGAAAATGGCAGTGTGTATTTGTGTTGTGTTCTTTTGCAAAGAGGTTTGAGAGGTGCTCCACTCGAGCCCTATCTCTCTCCACTAAACAGTTTATATTGTCATAGCAACCAATACGTTGAGATTTTTTTTTTTTTTCTCAGACTGACCTTGGCAGACGCCTACACTCTTGATCATCCATCTAATTTCTACATTAAGGCACTCGACCTTTTCAATTCAGCTTTATTACATGGCGCCAGTCATTCAGTGTATTTTTCATAAAGCCAATAATGTCAGACGGCAACGAGATAACAGAAAAGCTCCTGTCAATGGAGATGGAGATTTGGTAATATGACAAGAAAGTTACATTTGTTTTTCGAGATTCTTAGGTCATTTTTACAAGGACAAAGTCCTTTTTCTTATGGAAAAAAAATGTCAGATTTTTTTCTAGAAATTTACAATGACAATATTAATGATGGGAAAATAAAATCATGCTTTTGCACCAAAAGCCAAGACCAAACTCAAATTACATCTAGAATAGGGTTAGGTATGATTAGGTTAAATGTATGATTATGAAGTTGTCATCTTATGTTCTAGAAAAAAATCCAATATTACAAGTAGAGTTGTAATCCCAAGAGGCTAAAATGTGTTCTGGGAATCTGAAAAGTTCCATAAATAAAATCCTAATCACCAATTCTACCTAGCAACAAGAGGCCATTGAAAATAAATTGAGCCATTTGTTCATCTACTTTGGCATGGATACATTCATATGCCATTGATTAACTTACATTTTCAAAAACTGCAATTTTTTGGAATGAAAATGAGACTTTTTTTTTTTCATTCTGAAAATGATTCGCTTTAACTCACAACACTGCCCCCCACACACAATTTCTGGAGGTACTGCGACAAATGGACTGTATCTGCAATCTTAGAAGCAACAAACAGAAAGAACACAGGAGAAATCAGCCTTATATGTTAAACTCAACATCCTCTTTTCCATTTCTATCTTTCTGCAATTTAGGTGGCAAATGCCGGAGCCTCCAAATGACTCTGCCTCTCCTGCTCGTGCAATCCATACCTGGATTTTAAGACCATCCATCAAACTCAACGCGCTTAAAAAAAAAAAAAAAAGACCAAATGATCAAACCATGCATTGATCATACCCGTCGCGGGGCTGCCTGCCTACATTCACGATCTCAATGAAGAGGGGAGGGGGGACACGGTGTCTGGCTGAGGCTGCAGGATGCTTCGGGCTGCATACCAAGCGAGCGGGGAGGCACCGGTGTGTGGGAGGGAGGGAAACCCCGCACTATACGACATCAGCAGACGTGATGGATGCAGCAGCATCCCTCCTGTAGCGCCAGAGAGAATTTGACGGACACGCCAGCCATCGCGATGTTGCACTGACCCTGAGCTAACCCCCACATCCATAGTCATGAAAACCAGGGAGTCCCCTGCAGGCTTTTTTCCTCCGTTTCCATTTCTTTTATTCCCTTGGTATGCACGTGCTCCACATACAGTTCTCTTCATCAATACACAGCATTATATTACTCGATCGCGGTCCCTGCTCGGCTCCAATTGTATATTTATTGTCAGACGTTACTCGAAAGAAGAAGCACGGGGAGAGACAATTCTCCACATGCAGTATTTCAAGAAAAAGAAATATAAATTGAATTATTTTATTTATTTATTTATTTATTTTTCAAAATTACTTAGCATACAACTAGATAACATTTGCTTACCAAAAATCAAATAATATTATTATTGATTTAACAATGCCGTCATCGTTTCTTAATGAACTCAACACCACCGTCACTAGTTGGAAAACAATTTTGGGCAAAAACAATGTTGCCTTCACATAAATAATACTGCTGAATTTTTAATGATTTACAAATAAATACAAACAGAATTATTGTAATCATTACAAATTGAATTTAAACAAAAATGGAATATTATAAAATATAAATCGGACTATTTCAATTTTAAAATGTGCATTCTTTTTACAATATACATTTTGTAATATTATTTTATTTTGAATTTGATTGATTGTGTTTGTCTTTATTTGTCAATGATTACAGATAAACACAATTATTGTAATCATTCCAAATCGAATGTAAACAAAAGGGAAATATTATCCATTGTCACAATCACGCACGCAACTAATGACATCACTGCAACTCTTCCTCCACTTGCCTTCAACAGTCTCCTGCTTGAACACATGAAGCTTCTGGGTGCTCACAATGCGCTTCAGGTTTTCAACAAGCCGAAATGAATTGAAGTGGCGGTGCAAAGAGTTGACACTACAACACAATCATCCATAGCAGCAGCAGCAGCAGCAGCAGTCGCAGCAGCAACCGTGGTGAGAAAATGGTCTCTTTGCTGCATTGCACCTGTGCAAAGCCCCCGAACTTTCCACGGTCCCACCGGTGACTGGCTGTGCCTCCGCGGTCGTGATCGCGCCACTCCTCTCGCCCACTCACCTTTTTTACCCCCCCAACACACGCACACACACAACGAGAGGTACAAGTAGAAAGCAGCTGCCATATGTCAGTGACAAAACAGCAGCGCGTCATTTGACCCGCCGGGAGACACTCGTCTTACCTGGAAGGGACGACCAGGGGATGGAGAGGAAAGCCTGCAGGAAACCTTCGTGGGCCGGGTGGACGATTCGAATCGTCCCGGTGTCGCGGACCGTGTGAGGGGTTTTGTCTTCTCGGCGCGCACTGTGAGAGTACGCGTTCACTGGCAGGGTGGTTCTAGATGAGGGGGCGTGGTGTAAGTATGTGTGTGTGTGCGTGTGCGTGTGTGCGCGCGTGTGTGTGTCTGTGCGTGTGTGTACGTGTATGCATGTGCGTGCGTGCACTTATCTGTTTTTGCGTGCGTGTCTTGTTTGCGCGTGTGATTGCATGATTGCACATGTATGCCTGTACTTGGGTGTGTGCGTGCGTGCGTGCGCGTGCGTGCGTGCGTGCACGTGTGTATGCAAAAACATTAATAATAATAATAAAACGATACAACTATGTAACATTCTAATATTGTTTATGATTAATATATGTATGCCTCACAGTACAGAGATTGTGGTGGGTTTGATTCCGGCTCTGGCCTGCGTGGGGTTACTCCAGGTATTCTCCCACATTCCTAAAATATGCACGGTAGACTGCTGGGACCCTCGTGATGATGATGATGATGATGATGAACGAATGACTATTTTTTTTTCTATTCATATATTTATTAATTATTCTCTTGCACTCAGTTCACACTCCACAATGTTAGCAGCGCTATGGTAACAAGTTGCATTGATAGCATAAAAGTCACATCAAGAAAAAAATGACATGCCAGTGTTGTATGTAACTTTTTATATCTTTCAAAGAGAGAGAGAACTAGCCACCTCTGGTCGTCATCAGGTATGTTTTTCATGTTCTCATCCAAGTTATTTTCTCAATGAAAGTCACTGAAGTAGTGTCTGCATACGGCCACTACGGGGCGCCATAGCAGTAAGTAAACAACTAAATGATTGTCTTTTCTGCGCTCGTTGGTTGACGCATGCGCAAAACAGAAACACGGCTAGACAGCGACGACGAGACACTACAAATGGAGGAGTTTAATAATGGCGACGAGGTACATACTGTATGTTAATAATACCCGTCTTAATATGACGCCCGACGTTGTGATGGAAGTCGTAGCTGGCAGGGATTTGCCGCGGATCGGTCAGCTAGAGGAGCTGCGTCGGTTCCATTAAGCAGGGTGGGTGGGGCAAGGAAAGAAAGGAATTCCGTTTGTTTTCTCAGGTCCTCCAAGAAAAACTTCATCTCGGTGTTGAATCAAAATAAGAAATATAAAAGCATCTACTTTTACCCTGGGTATTATTTTGCTTGTTTTCGAACAGCTATTAACAGAATCGAAATTAATCTGTTCGTGCATTTCTGCACTGTTAACTTGAAATAATTGCAAAATCGAATTAAACCAATATTTACATTTGATTGTTGGATCCTGTTTAGTTCTAATTTAATTTCTAACTAAATGATTCCTCTGACTTTTCACATAGGTGGCCTTTAATGCTGATGAAGTCACTAATAACATTAAAGAGGTAAGCGAGTGAGAATACACATCTCAGTATTACAGGCAATCTTATCATTGATGATAAAAGAAAACAACAGTTTTGTGCTTGTGTACGTTGATGTCACAGTGCATCGAGGGAGTCATTGGCGGGATGGACTACAGTCAAAGTAAAGTAAACCAGTGGAGTGCTAGCATTGTGGAGCACTCTCTAACTCACCTGGTCAAACAAGGACGCCCGTTCAAGTACATAGGTGACTTGGCCAGCAATATGTGATGTACGGGATGTGTTTTAGTGGCTCAGGGTCACATGTGACTTTTTTTTTTTCAGTTAACTGCACCGTCATGCAGAAGAGCGGCGCTGGTCTGCACACTGCAAATTCATGCTACTGGGACAACACCACGGATGGTGAGAGATCATTTATCACCTTGGATTGTTAATAGTATCTTGATTTACATACAAGTGCCCCAGCTGCCATTTTCTTTTCTTTCCCTCTTTATAAGACTTGTGTATGTCTATATTTTCTAGTCGCTGTTTTACAAAATATGGTGAAAAAGAAGTTAAACTGTCATTCGAACATGTTTTTCAGGAAGCTGCACAGTCCGATGGGAGAACCGCACCATGTATTGCGTGGTCAGCGTCTTTGCCGTCGCTATATAATGGCAGAAAAACCTCGTCGGGACCGTGACGATCCTCTTTGCTAGCTAACGTCCAGTATTTCTCCCAACAATCCAACACCCAGGGACTGAAATGAATAGTTTGATCATTTTCAGGATGCCATGATGAGTCAAGCGTGTGGTTATACATGTAATATGTGATCATTCCGACGTCTTGAGGGCATTATGCAATGCAAATTGAACTTTTGCTTTGTAGTAAGCCCTCAGCTGTTTCCAGGCATTGTGACGTCCCCCTTGTTCCATTCCGAAATAGTCTTGTCCTTGCAGTACTTACATGCACAAAGGAATGATTTATTTATTACTTGTTGTTTGGCCGAAATGTGTTCAAGAATATTTACTCAGATGTCTTGTTTTGTTCCAGGATTTAATAGATATTTAAAAAATGTATATATTGTAATGTTGCCCCTTTTTTCTTATAAGGAAGTTAAATTTTGTGTTTTGCAAAATAAAACTGAGATCATGATCATTTGTACCGTTAGCGACTTAAAATTAAAAGTTAAAACATCTGATAAGGATGAAAAAAAAATCTCCTAGATGAATGAAGTATAAATAACTAAGTGTGCACACCATCATAACTGGAATTATGTGAATGTGTTTAGAATTAACCAGTCTACATGTAAACATCACATTCATGTTAAATTGTACTTGGTGCAATATATTAGTTAACCACTAGGTAGCGCTAAACTATACACTTTCCCTTACGTCGATTCGCTGATTTAAAAATAAAAAAATGGCCAGCGTAATCATTGGAAGAAATCTCCTTTTGTCCACTATAGGTCAATAGAGTGCTGTGACAATAGATGCTTAGCTAAAAGAAAATTTGATGGAATTAAGCATAAAACTTCATTTATAAATACAAATTTATGACATTTTAAATGAGCATTTCAACCATTGAATGCATTTCAGATGTATATGTAAAAAGACAAACAACACTGTACACTGCCACGTGAAGTTTGAAACGACGGTACAGCACCCATTCATGCGTATGTGCGCGTGCGTGTGTTTGCGCGCGCTCTTGGTGCGCACACTGCATAGATAGAGACGTAACTCTGACTTGGGATGCAAATACAAAAAAAAGCTTCTCTTGGAGTGCTTGTATAAACGTGCAAAAACTACAACTAAAGTCTTTTGTTTGATGATGGTCTCAAATACTCTACGTCACAACAACAGCAGCAGCAGCACATAAAGCTTTTATCGTCAAGACAAAATAGAAAAGAGCCCACACACGCATATCTTGCATGCCATATCCGGATCATCTCTAAATGGATGGACAGAACATTCTTGGAAACCAGCCCGCACTATAATACAGGAAACACTGACTGGTGTTCTGTTTTTTGGTTGTGGATAAAACTAAAATGCGAGGCCTATTTTAGGAGAGTGTTGGAACAGATTGATCTATATTGAGGGATTGTTCAAAAATCTAATTTATCTGCAGGTTACAGAATAACATCAACTGTATGAATAAATTGTAATATAAGGAGGCACGTGCTGTTAAATTGATGGGAAAGAGCAGATCAATAAAGGCAAGTGTAAACCTAGAAAGTCGTCAATGTGGCACTTGGGAGTCAAGCACTGCAGACTCCGTCTTGCGAAATGTTGCCATCGGCAGGCGTGGCCACTTCGCCGCCGGGCCTGGCATCCATGCGGGGGTCATTTGTCAACTCGGCGGAGGTGCACGATAGACAGAGGAGACCGCGGCAGTTTTCAAAGCCCCGGTTTATGCTTGGGTTGAAGAGCCGACGACACGGGTGACAGGAGGTGTAGAATAGAAGCATGAAGAAAACGCAGGCGCCGTAGACCCCCAATAGTTCCATCAGGAGTAGCGGCGCCGATATGAACTCGTAGAAGTCGGTCCTGTAGATGTACCAGATCAGCAGCAGCAAGGCGTTCTCAACAAAGCGCAGCATATAGTACACCACCATCCGGTACCAGTTCTGAGACTTGTTGATCAGGTCCGGGTCGTTGAGCTTCACCTGCACGGCTGACCAGCAGAACACGTTGATGCCGGCGTACAGGAAGGTGAGCATGCACAGCACGACAGCGGTCCCCACACGTGTCAGAGTCTTCTCGATGTGCTGGGGGAAAGGCGAGTGGCTGCTCCAGAACAGAATCCACGGGTAGAAGAAGAAAGCCAGGAAGTTGACCAGGACGACGGGAAGCACCCAGATTTTCAGAACCGAGCTGAACAGAACTAGCACCACCACTCGGCTGGCGATCTCGCAGCTGCGCCACATGAAGATGCACAGGTAGGCCGACGGACTCAGGGACACTTGGTAGTCGTCGTATTTGATCTTGATGGCCAGGATGTTGCAGCGTAAGGCGCCGTACACGATGGACAACAAGGAGATCACCATCAGAGTGCCTGGAGAAAAACACAAATACATTGATGCCTGGAGATCCAACTTCCATTTGATCCATGATCATGAAGTGAAGCACTAGCGCTGTTATATAACAGTCTTTTTTTAATCCATTGACTAATCTGCTGGCAATTCTGACCCTAACCTCATCCAGCCCATCCGTCTCACCTCTTCCGACAGACACGCCACGCTGCAGTACGCAGATGTAGAGCTGCAGGGTGAGCTGCGGGGCCGAACCCAGGAATGCCTGCATGACGGTGGTGCGCGCAAAGGCTGCCCGGTGTGTCACCAACTTGCCCTCAGCCTGGCCCACCTGGCGCTCCACCTCCTCAGGCTTGCCCCGGCGAGACATGTGCTTCTTCCTGGTAATGCTGACATAGGGATCTTCCACACGGCCCACGCTGCCATAGATCCAGAAGGCCTCCAAACACCTTTGAGCGACACAGGTCACGTCACTTTTGCACATGAGACAACATCAGAGTTGTGTCATTTGTGACTTTCCTATATGTGAGGATAAAAAATGCTGTGCATGGCAGATTTGAGCAATTTAGTGGGGATTTCTGCAACATGCGGTCTATAAGCTGTATTTTGTGCCTTAATTCCTGATAGGTTAGTTATATCAGGAAAGTTACATTTTACTTTTTGGAGCACGTATGAATCGGGAGTTATTCGTCATTTGACAAAAGCTGGTAGCGCCTTTTAAAATTAATATCGATGATATGCTGTATATGACAGTAATACCAGCATGTCAGGATGGCCGAGCGGTCTAAGGCGCTGCGTTCAGGTCGCAGTCTCCCCTGGAGGCGTGGGTTCGAATCCCACTTCTGACATGATTATTATATTTTGGAACCAACACAGGATTATTTCGGTGTCTAAATTGATTTCACTGCAGACAATTTTCGGAAAGATAGAATAAACCATTTTAAAGATTAATAACGTAAAACAGCCATGTCAAAATCCAAACAACAAGTGCTTTAAAGCTTAACACTAGATGGCACTACGTACAAAAGTAACTTTTGGCTCAGATAAGGGGAAATACGATTGCTGTCTTCCCCTCTCAGCTCGTGTTGTCAGAAGATAAGGAGGCCAACGGTGTCACATGCTATTCTTAGACATGCTCTTCGCTGAGGGAACATGCAAGTCCCCACCCTCCCTCCCTTTTCCACTGTGTATTTGTACACTTGAGGAGGAAAAGGAAATGACAAGATCAAATCCGTTGACGCCATACAAACATCAGCAAAGGCTGCATGGAATGTATATATTTCAAAGAAAACCAACTTTGAATATGATGGACCTCGCAGCTGAAGCCAGGGGGCACTGTTACGAACTTCACTCTTTGAATCGATCATTCAAAGTATATACATTGTGTCAGCATTGGGAATTGTGATTTACATTTCACTGTAGTTTTTTTAGGTGACAACATGATTCTGACAAATCTTTCAGTACTTTAAAAGAGAAAATGCATAATCACAGGCATTCTTACCCATGGAATGTGCATGAAGAATATTTGACAACGTTCTCATCATGCCAGGTGCCGTTGTCATTTTCTTTCTTCATGTGACATTACTGTTATTTTTTTGTGTGCTAAAAAAATTGTGTAAATAGTACATAATCCTACTAATTTTACAAATGAATAATTCCCTCGTTGTAGATATCATCCATTTATTTTCATTTTAATACTATTCTCAGAGCGAAGGAAAAGTTTAATTGTCAATCAATTGTATCAATTGCCCCAAAAAACAATGCTACTAGATTTGAAATAAGGCTCCTCCGTGGTTGTGTGTGTGTGTGTGGGGGGGGGGGGGGGGGGGGGTGAGCAGCGAGGGCATGGAGAACATATCAATAAGTGGAGTATTGATCAGATGGCTGCAACTAATCTGTGCATCGGAAAATGGAAACGACCTCATGCACGCGTGCACCTACGTGCACAGCGAGTACACACACGCACGTCCCCGTGTGTGTGCGTGTTTTAATCACAGAAGCAAATAAACAAAAAGCATGCACAGACCTGACGATGGGTCCGAACTGCAGGATGTGCAGCAGCAAGATGAACGGCCGGTCCCTGCCCAAGTCCCGGTGAAAGAAGATGAGGGCCAGCTGCACCAGTATGGACGGCACAAGCGAGAAGAGCAAGGTGAGCTTCTGCCAGACCTCGTCCCCCGCCGAGTGATACGTGGAACTCAGGTAGAGCGCCGCAGTGGTCTCGGCCGTGAACAGGGACACCGACAAAAAGATGGAGCAGGGCAGTCGCATCCTCGCTCACACCGCCATGGAGGGGCGAGGCCGGGGGACGCGCGTCCGCTCGGCGTCGGCGGTTCGGAAGGCGCCCTGGTGTGGAGCGCCGCGCAACCTACCGCAGCCCATCCGCACCGCCACTGATGGCTTCACTTACCCAGGTGTAATTACCAACAGCGACCACCACGAAGACATATGGCGCTGTCGAGCGAGCTGTAATGCGTCGAATACAAGTGGGGTTGCAGCGTCACACGGCACAGACGCAACACACATGACGCGTTTGCTATCAAGAATCAACGACAACGAACGCTGTCGTAAGAACAATGTCAACTTATTTTGGGGAGCAACTGTTGCAGACTTTCGGTATTGGCCACGCCCCCAAGGTTGTGACGTTTTCTTCTTGTGTTTGGTGTTATAATTTGTTGTTCATTTGATATCTGAAACATCTTTGCTTATTTGGATAAATGAAATAAGCGGTTTGCATTCTCCACATTGTCATCAGGGATGCACAAATATATTGAACAAGATTGTACAGTATTGTTGATGTTCATCTTCCCAGTAGCTCACAATCACAATCTAATAAAAGATCAGAGGTGTTTTAAAAATTCGAACCTGAAGATTGGAATGCACACATTTATGAACAAGTCCGTTTTTTTAAGTACCCATAAAACATTTTTTACTAATTACAAGCTAATGTAAAATACTTGAAATACACACATTTATTTCAGAATGCCACTTGGTGACGATCATATTTATTCAGTCTCTTAGTTGTCTTCAAAGTCTGCTTAATTTTATATGCAATGGTTAACAATGTCAAAGTCACACGTCATTGACTCAATTCTTTAAAAAAAAACATCACCACGAGAAAGAACAATTAACCTTGCTACGCTTGTTAGCATATATGCTTCATCTTCTCTTAAATGTAATGTTATTCACTGAAAAACTGCACCTATTTGCTTCTTTTATGCGTTCTGAAACGCCCTGAGATGCCACAAGGTGCCGCCAAAACTGGTGTAGTAACACATTTTGAGAGGCCTTGGTCTAGTCACCTTCAGTCAAAGACGCTGAAGAGCGGATATTCAGCCTGCTCCGGTTGCAGCAGGTCCACCAGGAAGCAGACGGTCCCTGACAGGCCTTCGAACAGGCTGCAGACGCTGGTGACGGAGCGCGAGCCTTCCTTGAACTCTTCCGTGAACAGAAATTCTGCAAACCTTTGTGGAAGGAAAGCCAAATGTTCATCAAGAATATTGGTCTTGACCGCTTTTTGCGTCAGTCATTATTTCGATTGCATCTCAAGAAGGGACATTGAGGACAATGATGTCCAAATTTGTGCACAATGGGATTCTTGCCTCTGAGCTCGGTAGATGTATTTGGAGTAGCCGGTTAGGCGGAAAAGCAACAGGAAGACGTAAGCGCTGCCGGCGACGCCGTGGCAGATGCCAGGTCCTTTCTTCAGTAGACCTTTCTGCCACACCAGCTCGCCACTGCGTATGCACGTGTCCAAATACTGCGGCTTCTTATTGATCATGTAGGCCTTGGCGAAGAGATAAGCCACACCTATGGTAGGTGGAAACAGTCAGATGTATTAGGGGGGGTGGAGGATATTGCTCATATACCTGGAGCTCCGTGACACCAGTGGACAAGCTCGTTCTCGCGCTCAATGATAGAGCCCAGCTCGGCGGGCCAGTTGCAGTTCTGCTCCTGGTTCATGAGGAAATCAACGCTCTGCCACACCAGGTCCTTGTCGGCGCCGCTCAGCAGCTCCTGGTAGCTCAGCAACATCTGCAGTATCGACGACAAGCCGTGGGCAGCGCCTGGCAGGGGGGGGGGGGATGGAAGACATGCGAAACCCAACCAAAAATCACATGCAGGGACATATCATGCTGTTCACACTCGCACACAATCTGAAGCACGCAGGCATGTTAACAAAGGACTACTGAAGGACTGGCTTTTTGTCACAAAGCAGGCATGATGGATCATTTCATTATAAGCAATGATTTCTAGATGTAACAATGATGCACTTTTTAAATGGTTTTAAAAAAAAAAAAAAGGTTGTCTTTATAGTGTATATATTCTTTCACAATTTTTTCAGTCTTTTGTTTCCTTTTGGTACATGTTGCAGGTATCAAATAAAAAAATGTGAGAATATTCCTCCAATGATTTTTTTTTTGTCCTTTCTGATTCACTTTGAAAACATGCAGGGAAAAACACAGCTCTTTTAAAACGGTGGGAAGCAACTGTCTGTGAATTCCCATTAGTTTTTTAAATAAAGTTAAATCCATAATCCATTTTGGTATAGACATGCAGCAGGATCATAACCACAGCCAGGTCCGTAATCATTATTTTGGTTTAAAAAGCTGTCATTGATGTGTCATTTGATGTTTTAGACCTCATGCAAATATGGCTTACTAATTGTGTGTTGGTGTGATAGTTACTGTGGTGCTCAGGTCTGGTCATCTGATGCAAATCAAGGAAAGGACGGTTAGCTTCACACATGTTGATCTCGCTCCGTTATGAACTCTTTGTTGAAATGGAAATTCAAATTATTTACCACAAATATACAATGGTAATTTTTGTCTGAAAATGTTCGCAAACAAGTTGAGATGCAGCCAAGTGGTGCGCTCTCATTTCTTCAAGACACAGTTAATTAATAAATGATATCACACAATTAATCATACAATTGATTATTATGGTCATGTCTATAACTCAAATGTGGGTGGTTCTTACCGAGATACTCTGTTCCATAGTAGGCGTACATGAGGGGGAAAGGCTTTCGCTTCTTTCTGGCATACTGCTTTCCTGACTCGATGATGGCCTGGCAGATTGACTTGATTTGATCCTTGCTGAGAATCTGCAATTTAAAACACAAGTTATATATTTTATAGGTGATTTTCAGATTTCATGATCCCATTATATTGCAGATAAAATGCAAAGAAAACATGATACTAACGTTCACAGTAGGATTTTGCATCAAAGAATCAAAGCCAAAATTATTGCAATAGTTGTGTTATACATTGTTTGTGTTTAATGTGTGTTCTCCTCGAGTCATTTTATATTGAAATTTTCTGTCAATTTATTTTCGAGAAAACTAGGTCTTCATACCTCAATGCCCAGCTTCTGTTTGAGGACCAGGGCGGCGCACAGGTAACCTGCCCGGCCCACAAATAACTCATCAGATCCGCACTCCAGGAAATGAATGGGCGCGCATACTTCCCATAGATTGCGAAATTTCGTCAGTGGCTTGACGAAGTCAGCCAAACCCAGGGACTTGTAGATCATCGCGGCCGCGGCGTAAACGCCCGCCCCGCCGAGTAGGAATGCGGCGCGCATGTTTCTGTCCGGCTCGGCGTCCACATAGCGCACTGAGACGTCAATGATGCGCTTGGCCGCCTTCAAGTACGTGTCGCGCCGCTCCGAGAACAGCGGACACTCGCTGACGTGGTAAAGCATGTACGCCACGCCGGCTGGACCGTCGTACAGCCCGCCGTCGCAGTTGTCCTTGGATATGGGGACCTTTTGGAGGATCTTGTCCACCGTGGCCACAACGGCCGGAACCACCGTCTCGGCCCCGTGGTCTGCCAGCAGCGCGCCCTTGCTGTAGTCCGAGAAGCGGTTGGCGAAGCAGCGTGTGTTCTCCATCCCCGAGGAAGATGCCGAAGACAACCAAATGATTGTTTGCCTGCTTAAAGATGGGAGGAAGGTGGAGAAAATATTCCTCCAATGATCCAATCCCGACAGCGCTGAGCTGATTGGTCGTCACCAGTGATGGTTTGGGTTCAGATTGGATGATGAAAACGACCCTTCATTCATTCATGTATGGTTGAAGTAAATTTTTATTATTTCTCATGGGAGAATTTGCTCTGAAATCAAAACAAAACGGAGCTTAAACAGCATCCTGGAAGGAACTGTGTGGGACAACTTTGTTTTGGAAAGGAAGTAACCAGCAGGGGGAGTCATTTGAAGCTGTCCATGGTGCTACTTTTTTTTATCATGTTCTTCCATAACTGTCTTTTCACAACCCATTCACGGGAAAAGGTAGATGGACATGGAACTGTGCATCCTCAACGAGATTTTCCATTGAACACGGGAAGTTCCACTTTAAAACAATACACTGATAATAGAATAACACACAGACAATAGTTTTACATTTGCCTACACGTTTCAGCCAAACTTTATGCAAATTTGCACCATTAGCCCTGAAAAATTGGATTTTCCCAATATGCCTGCCATTTAAACTTCACTATTTGTTAAAGAAAACAGTAGAAATTGAGGGGGTTGTCTTTTACCAGCTCAACTAGACTAACCTGTCCTGAGAAAAAGATCATAGATAAAAAATTTTTTTAAAAAAGGTGCACTGTGAGGTACACTAGGAGGAAAACCTGGAAACAAAAGTCTCGAACATGTGCATGAAATAATTCCATTGTTTCAGTTTGATCAAAAACTGCATGGGACCAGAAGTGCTCATGTCCACATTCAGTAATTTTTTGTGTTTAATTTATAAAAATGCTCACAATATAACACATGATGAGTAGGAAATAAGTCCTTATAAAGGTTAAGAAACAAAACAAAAAAAATAGAACAAAAAAAACAAAGAGTGCCAATGTTTTGACACAGTAGACATAGATCGTAAAAAAATAATGTAAACAAAAGTTGTAGTTCTTAATCTCACCATAGTTTTGGGGACCAATAAAAAAGCATGATGAAGCCGCTTACTTGACGAATCTTTTCAACAGGGCTTTGTCGTTACTCTTGCTTGGTTGTTGCTGCCACAGCCCAAGAGGACCGCTAGCGTCCACGGCCACGTCCATGAGTCTGTCGGGCAGCAACCATTGGAGAAGCAAAAGGAAGAGGAAGTCTAGAACCGCCACAAAGGCAAAGATGGAGCCGGCCACCGGGCCGCAGTGAGTCCTGAGTCTCCGGAGGCGTCGGTTGAGGGGGAGCACCTCCTCGCCGCATACTCGGTCATACACCTGAGAGAGAAAACAACAACTCACTTTTTTTTGGCTTCACTTATAGTAAGGATTTGTCTTAGAAAACAATGATTGTCCTCCTTCACTATAGTGCACGTTTGTGCAGAAATCACAGTGGAAGGTTAAGCGTTCTGTTAAACGCACCTTTTCAGTCCTCTCGGCAACGTTTCTCCAGGTGTAGAGGTTCCGCACCCGAGCGTGAATGGAGGCGGGAGTGGGTACTGACCCAGAGCGCTGTCGCTCTATGACCGTTTCCAGCCCGGCACATAGCGACTGGACCGTTGGCTCACAAAGCGTGATCAAGTCCTCTGGTAGCACCTCAGGAATCCCACCTACACGAGTGCTGACAACCTTTAAGGAAGTAACAGAAGAGAATAATATAAATGTTATAAAGTGACAGACATTTCTCCTTTATTTCTTGTGAAGGTTGGGTGAAGGAATGCACGTCACACCTGCAGTCCACAACTGGCTCCCTCCACGATGGCCATGCAGAAAGCTTCTGTGAGTGACGTGTTAAGGAAGATGTGACCCTGCACCAGAACTCCTCGGACATCTTTGTGTTCCAGAGGCCCCAAAAGGCGCACCCTGCATTTATATCAATTCAGTATAAACACTTCACATATGTTGTGATCAAAGTATTCAAACACATGGCCTACAGAAAGTGAAAACAAAAATATGGAGTTGTTGCTATGAGATTTTAGAGGATGTTGGTGGGATTATTTTCTTGTCCATTTATAGGATAAAGTGTCACCGTTGTTAACCTGGGAGATGGTTTGTCCTGTCAAAGTACCTGTCATGCAGATGGTATTTCTCCCTCACTTCCTCCAGAACAAGTCTTTTTGGTCCCTCTCCACCAATGAGGAAATGCAGATCTGGATGTTTGAGGCAGAGTTCTGGGATGATTCCACTGAGGAGATCAATGCCTGAAAAGTTGTAAACCTCAGAGTAAACCTTTATAATTGAAACGTGAACAACCAAGAGCGACAAAGACCGTACCTTTGCGGTAGACAAGGCGACTGATCACAACGATGGTGATCCTGTCGTCATGGCGCTGAGACGGGTCGGGCGTGAAATCGCTGTGCTCGACCGCGTTGGGAATGACGGACACGATCTCCGGATCGAGCGCGGCGCGCAGCACAGTGTTTTCCTTGCTGGTGTAGGAGACGCACACGATGTGGTTGGTATCGCACAGCGACACCGTCAGGAGCTTATTGGTCAGCACTGAGCTCACGTCGGCAAATCCAAAGAGCGAGTGGTCAGTAAACACCTATGAAAACATACATTTATATCATCAACTGATGACAATATGTAAATAAAGTCATTTACATGCAGTGTGAATCCATCTTAAGAACAACATACCGTGTTTAGGCCCATAGTCTTAGCATGGAACAAAGCATCGTGGGCCATAGCAGAAAACGAGCTGTGCGAGTGCACCACGGTGATGCGCTCCCTGACAAACACACTACGCAGGAGTGGCATGCTGTGGATGAAGGTGGTGGTGGTGGACTGGTTGTACATCACCTGCAGAGGCAGGTAGTAGACCTTAAGGCCATTGGTCAGATACCTCACGCCTTTCCTGTGACCGTAGGCATGAGTGACAATCACCACCTTATGTCCCTTCTCAATCAGACACTGGGACAGGAGGTATATGTGACTCTCAACTCCTCCCATGTTGGGATAGAAGAAGTCAGACACCATGCAAATGCTGTGCGTCTTTGTGGCGGGTTTGATGGCCTCTGATGGGGGTCCAGAAACGGCCTGAGATGCATGATTGAAAGCTGCTGTCCTTCTGTAGCTCATGGTACTTGTACAATAACAAATGTCAGCTGTAATGATAACCGGAAACACAATTTCATTAACGTTGAGCATGACTACAGTCCGGACGCAGCAGTGCCTGAATTAGTCAACATCGGATCGAAGATTGATATACTTCATAAGCGCAAACCGAGTTTATTCAAATGTTCTTACCGTTTTGTCTTGTTTCGTCTTGACAAACTACGGACAACTCCAACAGTGTACATTTTCCTCTGTATTAGCTCGCCGGGCGCTAGCCAGGTCGAACAACCGTGTAACTTCCGGGTCCATGACGTCATATGTTTACGTTTGTTCTTCTGCTCTAGTGACCCCTATTGCTGAACACGAGTAAATGCATTTACTAAATCGTTCTCCCGAATGATAGAGAATACATATGGATAGATGATTGATAGATGACATATAAGTGAGAGTAAAAACGTGTTTCTTACCTCTGTCACAGGTTCATATTTATGAAGGTTATGTACTATAGTTTACTTCCCACTACGGGTTAAATAGCTCTACTGTACGCAGACTCCATCCAACACCGGCCCTCCCACCCCCATCCGTCACCACAGAGAAGGGAAAACAGGGAGGAGGGATCACTGGGATCAGGGATCACTTTATCCGCCACGTCCGTATCAAGCCAAAGGCGCGAGTTATTCCAATAACAAGCCATCATCTAACGGGGACATCGCCAAGAGGTCGTTTGTTTGTACTGGATACAGGGAGGACGTGATGGGGGCACTTAAGGCGTTTGTGCTCTTACTTGCGGCGACCTTGACGGTCTCATCTGAGGTGAGTCGGAGTATAAATGGAGCAAGCCCACTTACCAATACCAACCTATACCTCCACTGTCATCATCACCATCAGCCTGTGGCCGAATATTTGTGATCCGTTTCCGGGCTGCGCCTCTGCAGGTTACGGTGTCATTCTCATGGCGAAATGAATATGACGTAGGAGGAAATTACAGTCTATATTACATTTTGAGCGTAAGATCATCATTGCATCTAAAAAGCAAATGGAAAGACCCCCTTGCAACATTCAACCCGTTATTAGGTTCCTCACATCACTGTTAATATAAGGCGTGTGAAGATGCGCATTCTGCATTGTTGTTGAGCACACAGATTTTCCGCATAGATTAGCAACTGCTAAAATTGCAGGCTAACAAGGCCCAAAGCCTCAGTCCGTCAAAATTGGTTATGGAAAAATACCTCTTTTTATGTTATGGAATAAAGTCGCGCATTGGGTGTGTATTTGCTCTTCAATTAGTTTTGGGTTTTTAAATGTCCTGCTAGCTTGACGCAGATAATGACGTTTATGCGCTATCATTAGCCTTTTTTAAGCTAATGGTGCAGCTGGCAAAGGCCACAAGTCACATTTCTCTTGTAAAAAGAAAATAACCCAAAAATAAAATAAAACGAAAAGCCTCTCGATGTGGTAATACCTTTTTACCTTTTGGTTTTGAAACCAATTATTGTTGGCACTATTTCAGTTCCCTGTCAGAAGCCATTTAAGCCAACTTGAACATTGTGCAGTTATGACATAAGCAAGATGGCGCCTCCCGTTTGCGGCTGTTTGGCTTCGGCTCAGGGAGTCAAACACCTCTTCAAAACACTATCACGGCCTACCCTACAATGTCGGTCAATTGGAAACACTTACTGCATTAAAAAAAAAAAGTATG
The DNA here is from genome assembly GCF_054491065.1 of Syngnathus leptorhynchus. Taxonomy (NCBI): domain Eukaryota; kingdom Metazoa; phylum Chordata; class Actinopteri; order Syngnathiformes; family Syngnathidae; genus Syngnathus; species Syngnathus leptorhynchus. The sequence continues at coordinate 6,862,395 of NC_141203.1, forward strand.
GCTCGGTTGATGAATGATATTATGATGATATGATGATGATTATTATTATATTATTACCTTGTAAAAGCTGTATCAAACCTGAATCCAACATCCAGACAAAACGTTTGTTGTTTTAAATAACAGGTCTTTTGGCTACGTTTTTTATCTTCATGAAAGAGTCAACAAAGATTCTCATTGTGATCCAGTGGCGCAAAATGCCAGCATCCATGTGTACCACAGCTTTAAATGTCAGGAAATGTTCCTCTTTGTGAAAAGGAAACTGTTCCCACAAACTGTCTGTCTTCCATTATCATTAAAACATATCCTTATAAAGTATGCCCCAGTGGATTGATGACCTTTCAAAAAATAGATACATTTTTTTAAAGAATTAGTCTTGAATCATGTTGTCTGTGGTTGTCCACCATGTTGGTGGTGGAGAACGTCTGGGATATTGTATTCAGACAGATTCGTCGACCTCCCAACCTCACTATACGTGACGTCATGCAAATACGATTTATTGTCTGGCTTGATGGTCCATTTGTTTCTATTCAGACAGGAAACAAAATCTTTTTTTATTTGTAAAGCCAGTTTTGTTTCACTGGTATACAATGAAAAAATGGATAGCTTCCTCTTTTTTCCCTGTCACATTCAGAAGTTTCCGGCTATTGTGTCCCCTCGCCCGAAAGGAAACTGCTAGTACATGCTGACCTATACCAGGAAAAGGAGCTGGAAGGAAATTCAGAATCACCTTATTCTGATCACCACATCAGAAAACAGTTGCAAGACTTCAGAAACATACAAATAATATAAAACCACACCAGGAAAGCTCAGATGGCAAAAATAATTATCCAGATGTAGACATAATACCAAGATAATCACTTTACAGGAAGAAAGAATACCGAGCAGAATGAATTGCAGCACAATTTTTAAATTTAATGAATACTGAAACTTTACTGACTCGAGCAGGCCACTATCAGAAAACTGCAGTAGGCCTGACAGTCACGTGGTGACCCTGGTCCATTGGGCCACCATTATATAGGAATTAAAGTAGAAATACAATGACAACAAATGCGACTTATACTGTACTGTGACTATGCTTAGCTTTGTGCATTGAGGGCTTAAAGGGATAACAATTTCTGTCTCACCAGGATTATAGTTATGATTTACATGCACAATGTTCCAGAGCAATTTTGTCTTTGTCCTTGCATTTTGATCTCCACCCTTATAGTAGTACAAATGCCATTTGGATGACATTTCATCCAGGCAAATTAATGAGCAATTGTCCAGTTTCTCTGGTGACAGTTATTATTGTTCTAAAATATTCAAAACTAGTGAAATCTTAAATCTCCCCAAAACAGATTGTTGTATTGAAAGCAATGCTCCCTGGACTTGCTAAACTTTGCTAGCTGTATATGATGATTTCAAGACACGATTAATCAATAATTCCACACAATTAATTGAACTATTCAAAAGTAATCAATCATGACGGACTTTCCTACTGTGAGAGGCTAAATAGTGTTCCACTTTGTCAATCCAGGTGCCCGCTGATGACTCAGTGGGCTTGCTGACCGAGCCGCAGGTTGCCATGTTCTGCGGCAAGCTCAACATGCACATCAATGTGCAGAGTGGCAACTGGGAGCCAGACCCTTCAGGTTCCAAGAGCTGCGTCGCCACCAAGGAAGGCATCCTGAATTACTGCCGAGAGGTAGGGAGGCATTGCAAGACGCTAAGCAGATACGACGGCAAGGAAATGTTGCAAAAATCGAATGTTTTCTCCAGGTGTATCCAGAACTTCAGATCACTAATGTCGTGGAGGCCAACCAGCCTGTCAGCATCCAAAACTGGTGCAAAAAAGGCCGCAAGCAGTGCCGCAGTCACAATCACATCGTGGTGCCCTACCGCTGCTTGGGTACGCACAATCGTGGATGCAAATGAGTGTGTTTAGTCTACTAAATAAATTAAATGTGTGTTTTCAGTCGGGGAGTTTGTAAGCGATGCCTTGCTGGTTCCTGACAAGTGTAAGTTCTTGCACAAGGAATATATGGACCAGTGCGAGAGCCATCTGCACTGGCACGCTGTGGCCAAAGAGGTGGGTCATTGTTTGAGTCCCCCGTGGTGAATCTTATGTTCGGTTTCTTTTGCCATCCGCTCGCGTTCGAGATGCTCATTCAAATCGATTTTTCATTGTGAATTATGGTAATCGGTGTTTCTGCGGATACACGAATCCAAAAAACAAGGCCACATTTTCATTTTTTCATCCATCAGTCCTGTGGAGACCACGCCACCAATCTCCATGACTACGGGCTCCTGATGCCGTGCGGTATTGATCTTTACCGAGGGGTGGAGTTTGTGTGCTGCCCAATCGAAGCCGAGGAAGAGTCCGATAGCGCGGCGATCGATGGCGAAGAGTCGGACGTCTGGTGGGGCGGAGCTGAGCCCGAGAACAACGATAACGGGTATGATTCCCTCAACCGACGAGAGTCGATAAGGAGTCAAATTGAGACGATTTTATAATGGAATCAAAATGGCTCCATTGTTATCATTTTAATCCCCAAACTATCTGAACTGTTCCTCCCAAGCATGGCGGAGCTGACCGACACAGAGCCGGCTGCTATTGAGGAGGAAGAGGAGGATGATGAGGAAGATGATGAAGAGAGTGACACTTTTGAGAGGGACGAGAATGCCGACGATGAAGAAATTGACGAGGAGGAAGAGGAGGAAGACGACGACATGACCGACGAGCGGGATAGCGAGGAGCGCGACGCTAACGTCGCCATGACAACCACCACCACCACTGAATCCATTGAGGAGGTGGTTCGAGGTACGAAAACAGTCCTCTTGGTTTTTATTCATCTTTTTGTTCATTTTTGGTGATCATTTCGGACATTGCTTTATTTATTTATTGTTTTTGTGTCGCCGCCTCGGTGTGTACGCGCCTCAGCCGCTTGTTGGGCACGCGCCGACTCAGGCCCGTGTCACGACATGCTGGAGCGCTGGTACTTCATACCTGAAAAGGCTCTCTGCGCCCCCTTCCTGTTTGGGGGCTGCGGGGGCAACAGGAATAACTTTGATTCCGAGGAATACTGCCTAGCTGTCTGCAGCAGCTCGCGTAAGTCGCAGGATGGAAAAACGGGCGTGACCGGGGTTGTCGTCAACTCTCCGAAGCCTGACTGCTCTGAATCTCTCGCTTTCTTTAGTACTCACATTTTCCTTTTCGTTTTGACCAGTCTGATGACTGGTTGAGGAATTAAATATCGTTTTTTACAATGTTTTCTTGTTCTTAGTTCATCGATATTTATTCATAATTCACTTATTTTGTTTCATGGAAGTCTATTTTTTATGACATCTATCTCAGATAGAAAAAAATAGTTTCATTAATAATATTCATTTGGAATACTGACAGATGAAACCAAATCTTTTCTATTCATTAAAACAAAATCTTCTCGGCACAGTTAACAACCGTTGGAGGGATTTACCGTCAAGGTCCGCGGCGCCCTTTTTGTACAACAGTTACGTTAATCTGATAATCACCAGCAGATCACGCAGGGACTCATCTCATTTGTCATATTGTCTTCCAAGCAGTCACTCACACTAACTGATACTTAACCTCAGCATGTGAGCCGCCAACAAGCGCTTCAAAGCTGGGGCAAAAGCTGCACGTGTTTGCATGTCGACTTAAGATGTCACGTCTGGTCGTCATGACTCGACACTCCTCGTCTTATCTCCGAGCTCCTATGTCAAACATAAACACATTTTCCACTGGGACACTCATCTCCCTTCATTCCATAATCATGTGTTTTCCTGTATGCTGACGTGTGTACAATGTCCCTTGTGTCTAACCTGCTACCGTATTCCCTTGAATAGTGGCCTCCTCCAATAAAAATCCTGCTTCAGTTCATAAAACAAATGAACGCCTCATCTCAAATAAAAGACTTCCTGCATAATATATTGGTATATTGTCTGTTAGTTGACTTAATACATTAGTTAATAAAAACATAGTGGCAGCACAATGTGTCCCAAAAAAAAATTGGCATAAGAAAAAAAAATGAAACCATTATGCAGGACTCAATTCTTCTAGAATAAGAATAAATGTCCGCTCTTCTGCATTGGAGTAAATAAAAACCTTGAGCCACTGAGGAAATACGGTTTATGCTAACATTGCTTGTTTTACATGTATACGTTTGTCAATGTTCTAGAGGCATGAGGATCACGTTACCGTTTTTTCCTCTCAACCTTTCCGTCACCTTCCTTGCACTATATTTGATCTTCCTTCCTCGTCCTAGTGCCCACTATGGCGCCCAGCCCCCCAGACGCCGTGGACCAGTACCTCGAGTCCCCCGGCGACGACAGTGAGCACGGCGACTTCCAGAGGGCGAAGGAAAGCCTGGAGGCCAAGCATCGGGAAAAGCTGTCCCAGGTGTGTAATGTGATGTTTTCACTGGCGTGCACTGTGTGTACACGGAATAATGTCTCTTGATCTTCAGGTGATGAAGGAATGGGAGGAGGCTGAGAGGAAGGCCAAGAACCTCCCACGTGCTGAAAAGAAAGCTGTCATTCAGGTAAATGAGCATTAAACAGCCATTTTGATCTTCAATTTTTTGCTTTTATGATATTGTGGTTAAAAAGCGTGCTAAAATTAGCACAATTCTGGTTTTGCAAAATTTTAGAACATGATGTCCCAATTGCAGGAAAAAAACATGGATGTAGGTACAAAAGTGTTGGGACGCTTAGCGACTATACCTACAGGAAATGAAAATAGATTTTTTTTTTTCTGATACTGCTGTCTCACGGGATTCTGAGAATGACGTGTCCCTCTTGCGTGTGCTGTCGTAGCACTTCCAGGAGAAGGTGGAGGCCCTGGAGCAGGAGGCGGCCGGCGAGAGGCAGCAGCTGGTGGAAACCCACATGGCCCGCGTAGAAGCTTTGCTCAACAGTCGCCGACGCATGGCCCTGGAAAACTACCTGAGTGCACTGCAGGCCGACCCGCCACGGGTACACGTACACAAAAACTGTCGAAAAACAGCACTGCAAACTGAAACCTTCATCAAATATGTATTTATAAGAAGTATTGACATTGATTGGTGCCACTATTGATATTCCCTCACCAGCCTCGTCAGGTTTTGAGTCTCCTGAAGAAATACGTTCGGGCCGAGCAGAAAGATCGCCAGCACACAGTCAAACATTACGAGCACGTCCGAACCGTCGACCCGAGGAAGGCGGCGCAGATTCGGCCTCAGGTACGCCACACTGCTCAGCAGATTATTTTGATCAGAAATAGTCTTATTCATCCTGAAACCTATTTTTATTTGGAGTTTAAAAAATATAGATTTCTTGCTGAACAGGGTTTGGAGATTTTTTGATTTTTTTTAAGGTTGGCCTTTAAATTTGTGCGCAATACGGATTTCGCCATGTGTTGTAATTTTTATTTCTGTAGGTTTTGACTCACCTGCGTGTGATCGACGAAAGGATGAACCAGTCGCTCGGTTTGCTTTACAAGGTGCCCAACGTGGCCAGCGAGATCCACAGCCAAGTCTGTAAGCTCCTGATACTTCCTTTCTTAAAGACAAGTGCATGTTGCATGTATTATTTTTCGGAAGGTCCCAAGGTACGCTAATGACAAGTTCATTTTGGGAGCGTTTCTTCACTAAAGTGATGATTCGTTTCAACCAATCCTGTCTTTTCTTCCGCTAGCCGTCATCGTGCAACGAGTTCAGTCCGAGCTTTCTCAGCAAGTGTCCTCCCTGCAGAGCGACAGTAGGGTGAGTCAGGTTGCCCCACCCACCAACTCACCACCGTGACCTAACTCAGCACACATTAACGGGTCCTCCGTCTCGGTAAACAGGTGGACGGCAGGATGAGCTACGGCAACGACGCGCTCATGCCCGACCAGGCGTACAGCTCGGCTCCCGTGGACCTCGGCCTCGGCGGTTTGGGCTTCATCCACCCCGAGAGCTTCAACCAGCCCAACACCGAGAACCACGGTAACACATCATTCACTGACGACTCTCATGACAGATGTACGCAAAAAGCAAACAAAAATCCTTGCAATTTCTTCACAGTTGAGCCAGTTGATGCCCGCCCACTTCCAGATCGAGGACTGCCCACACGGCCCGGTATCCGCTTCTACTTGTAGTTTTTCGTTTTAGCCCCACACACTTTTTACCGGGTTTTTAATTTGTTTTGCTCAGTCACATCAGAGCAAAATATTAGGAACACCTACAGTGCGTTATTGTCTTCATGTTTTTTATAATGCATGTGCATGCTTTTGTTTTTCAAAGTGTCTGCACTGAAGCCAGAAGAGATGCCCCAAGTGCGTATGGAGACCGAGGAGAGGCAAAGTGCTGGTTATGAAGTCCACCATCAAAAACTGGTAATTAAAGACACCGCAACACCACTTTTTAACATGTATAATATTTTCTGTACAATCTGGCGTGTTCAAATAAGTGTTTTAATGTCTTTATTTGAATCCTTAACTCACTGTTTTTGACGCTTTTTCAATGACAGGTCTTTTTTGCTGAGGACGTGGGCTCCAACAAAGGTGCCATCATTGGGCTGATGGTGGGAGGCGTCGTCATAGCGACCGTCATTGTCATCACCCTGGTGATGCTGAGGAAGAAGCAATACACTTCTATTCACCACGGTGTCATCGAGGTAAAGGCGTGATTTGCAATTTTCTCTGATTGTGGATTTCGCTACATTTTGTTTTTTTCATGCAAATAAATCGTCATACTTTCTGCAGCTGGGTGGGTAAACCCACTCCTGGCCATTATATCAGCAAAATGAATGCATATTTAAAGTCCCTTAAATAGAGCTGAAGGATTTTGAAAGATGATCTCCTTGAAATTATTTCCCCCCCTCAATATTATGATCTAATGTGAGTCTTTTTTTTCAAGGTCCTTTAATTTTTTGAAAATAAACACAACTTACACACGCAATACATGAATCTGTATAAACATCAGATTAATCATACATACAAATGTTTTAGTATAAAAAATATTAATAAGGCTTACGAACTGTTTCTGTTTATATTCCAAATTGTAGTCTTTGTGATTTGAAAATCGCATTCTGCTACATTGCAATGGTCGATTTTACTTTACAATTAATTGCTCAACCCTACTCAGTAAAAATATATCTTCTAAATTTGACACATCCCAGAGAACAGTATTGTTAGCAAGTCTGCCCAAAGCCCTACATAAAAACTAAGACTTCAAAATCATGGCCATCAAGTTGGACTTCAAGAATCTCTTGTTGTGCTGGCTGTTTAGGTGGACGCGGCAGTGACACCCGAGGAGCGTCACCTGGCCAAGATGCAGCAGAACGGCTACGAGAATCCCACCTACAAGTTCTTTGAGCAGATCCACAACTAAAAAGACTCCCTTTTGTTCCCCCACTCCCAGGCGCTGTTCCACTCTCTGCTCCCATTTGAAAAAGCCGATTGTGCTCATTTCAAAAAGCAAAGATTTTTTTTATTTTTTTTTGGTTTGGGCCAAAGGAAGCAGACATGGAACAAAGCTTGGCGAATCCCCCCTCAATTGCACAAAGTAACACTAACGGAAGTGAGACAAGGGTGTCACCTGCACACTGAAGCCAATCACACAACAGTGTTTGTACTCAATGAACTTCATCAACTGATTATAGCTATACAGTATATACACATAGTATATGAATATTATTATAATCATCGCAGCACTGTGCTATTTAAAACCATACAGCTCAAAACATTTCCAATTTGTTTCAAGAAGGAATCTTTTCATTTTTTTGTGTGTAATATATGAAGGAGATTTAGCTGTACGTCTATGTAGTGCATGGCCATATCGACGGATGCAATCCAACCGGGTCTGACTCGTTGACTTTTAGATATTTTAGCGGGATTGTACATTTCTGGTGTCTTCTTTGTGAACTTGTGCGATATGAAGAAGAAGAAGAAGAAGAAGAAGAAGAAAAAAAATATTCAGAATGCTTTAACAATTTTTAAGCTTATATCCATGCTTCACTGTTGTGTTAGCTGCATGGGCAAAAAAAAGAAAAAAAAAAACCTCAAATACTTACTATATGTAATATATAAAGTGTCATAGTATCCGAAAGGAAGATGATTGTGTTACTGTTTGCGTTTTATGCACTCTGTCTTTGTCATTCTGGGGAACGTCTGCTTATCATCAAATACAGTAGAATCTCCCTCGTGGAACAAAAATGAATGATAACGTGAAAACAATTGATTGAGTTTTTTTTGTGTGAAGGATGATGGCAACGGGTGAAGGCAAAGAAATGCTGCTTAGTATGAGAAAAAAAACAATTCCTTCAATGTCAGTAAATTCACTACACTCCATTACTGTCAGAGAAAGTATGAATTAGTTTGTTTGTTTGTTCTACAAGCAAATTTAATAATTGATGAAGTCCAATAGAAAAATGACTTGGTCATTAGGAAAACTTGTTAGTCAAACAGTATAACTGTGTTTCCAATGACAAGGTTCCACTGTATTTGCCCTCATTGCAGACTGTATCGGACCTTTCGACAGATCCACGAGAGTGGAGCTGGAGGCTAATATCCAAATCATTCCTGTTGAGTCATTCCATTATTGATTGTAAATTGGATGTTTGGGCAAAATAGGCCTGTGTTTCATTAAGTCCTTTCCACCTCCATCTTTAATAATCACAGATTAGTATATTCTTATTTTTATTGCCTCTCTTTCATAACGGCTCACCATTTGGTTCTTCATTGCAGCGATGTGTCTTGTTCCTTAGGTCTGTCGTGTGGTCCCATCCACATCTTCTCCTTTCAACGTCATCCCTCCTTAACATGAACATATCATATCCCAACAAGGACATGTGAACTGAAGCTCTTGTTCAGGTGAATGTTAAAAAAAAAAAAAAAGTTTTGTAGTTCCATGAACCATTTGCTTAAAGGTTTCTACTGCCACCATACCATGAATAAAATTTTGAATGTACATATATAAACGCTAGTCTCTTTGATTTTTGTTTTAAAATACCAGGCATGGTTTAGGAATTAGGAGTATGGGAGAAAGTCTCAGAAGTTTGAGTCAGATGTGTTTACCACTTGTCTCACATGTTGCATATTTTCATTGATTTAACCAGTGACCTTAATCAGAAGTAAAATGTCAACTGTTATGGAAAACATTAAAAAAAAAAAACCACAGAGGAAAATTGTTTGCCACTTTATTCCCCCTTAATGGACAAAAATGTTGTCCAAAATTGCAGGGGACATACACTAAAATAAAAATACAAAAAGGGTCTTCTATAAAAGGAAAAATATGAAAATACAAGGGCTGTGGGGGCGGCTATCAAAAACATGAAGCGCGTTTGTGTACTGTATTTTTCGGACTATAAGTCACACTTATCTCATAGTTGGTTGGTCCTGCAACTTCAAACTCACACCTGACTCAACTTTTTGGTTTACCTTAACTCGAATGCCAAGTTGCATTGTGGAAAAGAATTCATGGCTGAGTTTTGCGCTTTTTGCTGCTGTCAATTGGATCCCACATGACAAACTGGCAAGTTTGCTGGGGAGACTTGTTGCAGCAAACTGATGACTCCTACTACCACTTCCATTTCTTTTGGCAGTTCATTTTGAAACAAAAAGAAAAGCTTCTCCATAGAAGCAAAAGTTTCAAATCCAAAAAATCTCTTTCGCTGACGTCAACGTGATTAGGGAACGAGGACTTTGGGTGAGAGTCTGAGCTCTACTATCCTTGTCAGTTTTTGCAAAATAAATTATTCTGCCCCAAACTCTGACATAATCCAGTACAACTCCTTGATGCATTTTTTTGTTTTGATTAGTGCGATTTATACTCCAAAGTGACTTATTGTCCAAAAAACACGTCTGTGTGTGTGTGTGTGTGTGTGTGTGTGTGTGTGTGTGTGTGTGTGTGTGTGTGTGTACGGCGTCTGTGTACATACATATGTATATACAGTATATTTATACACACACCCACACACACAATGGTCGTCGCTAAAGACAAGGAAGACATCATTTCAGTCACATTCAAAGCGTTCACTTGTTGCCACATTTCATTTGTACCCTCTTGTCCACCACTTTCGTGGTTTTGAAAAAATGCTGAAAGAAAGCGTTCATCCATTCGACTGTGTCAGCAAAGTTCATTGGGAGCGTTCATGAGGTAAGGCCTCCCCTTCTCCTCCTTCAGCTGTCCTTGTCTAGCGTGGTGGCCAATGTCACAGTGGTGATGGGCTGCCCAATGCCGTGCACCTGCACCCGCGACATCTTCTTCTGCTCGCACTCCGCCACCAGGTTGTTGAGCTCGGCGGCGCTGTAGCCGATCAAGGTCCGCAGGTCACACACAAACTTGTACACGAAGCGCTTGCCCTGCACCTTGCTGATCATGTCGCCGTCATAGTAATACCTGCAAGAGTGAAGATGCTGCTACGTACTGTTTGGAGCAAGGTTTCCCCAAAACTCGAAACTTTGACTTCACTCGGTATGAATAAGGACTTATACTCGGTCGAAGAAAAAGTGCATTCCATCGTATTAGTTTTAGGGGAAGAAACATAGGCCAATATTGTGGGATTTAAAAATCTGTCAAATCAACATTTTATCTGACATTTTGGGGGGGGGGGGGGGGGGGGAAGCCTACCTACTGACCACAACTTGCATAGTAGTTTTGTGTTAATATGTACACTCGTGCAGCATTGAAGTCCAAGCGTACCTGAGGGCTCTGCTGAGTTTCTCGTAGTTCATTGTGGGCTTGTTCTTCCGCTGGCCCCACTTTTGAGCCACCAGCTCGGGCTGGTTGAGCTTGAACTCTCCCTCCTCACCCACCCAAGAGATGCAATCCCTGGCGTCTTTGTCCGTCAGCAGTTCCAGCAGGAACTGCCACAGCTGGATTTGACCGTTGTTGCCTGTCGTCAGAGGAGTCGCTCATTCCTTGCATTAAGGCTCCAGCGTCCATTTTAACTCGTCCAAACTCAGTAAATGTGAAGGGAGTCGACTCTACCTGTGCGGTTGCCGGGAGAGCTGCGTTCCTCTCCCGAAATGCGGGGTGTCCTGGGTCCGCGATTCTGCTTCAATACTTTAATGGCCGTGGGTGTGCTGACTTGGGCCGGGATTATCTGCACAGCTGGACAACCATGGACAAGATTGTACGCTCCTCAGAACAAAAGGAGCAGAAATAATCTGGCCATCTGGTTTTAGGCAAAGTCTTACGTTGATCGATGGTGACTGTGGCGTCTCCTCCGGACTGGTCCTGGCTTGCCAAAACATCTGAAAACCAAAACACGAACATCAGGATTCGTTTAAAACAAAATAAACTGCGTCAGTGAAAATGACTTACATTTGCGGAGGAGTTCGAGGTGACTCCAGAGGATTTCTCCATTGGGCACTTTCTGAAGGAACTCTTCTTGAGTGAATGCGCAGAGGTTTCGGCCAGGGATGTGAATGCTCCCGATTTCCATTTCGTCAATGTTGAATTCTTTCATCACCCACACAGCCCAGTGGATCGCTTGGTCGGCCGTCCACAGAACGGGGTCTGAAAAAAAGACAAAGAGAGTGAAAAATCCATAAGAGCAAAGATATCTGTTTCCACGAGCATGTGTAAACTGTTTGGCCTCCTCCAGTGTGTTCTCATTCCTCACCATATGGTATGCCCAGTCGAACTTGCTCCTTGCGGTAGCCTTCCAGGGCAGCGGCCCAGCGCGTCACCTGCTCCGAGGTCTCGTCGGACAGGCCGGATCTCTCCACGGCGATCAGCTGCCCCTCATCCACCAGCGAGCCCTCCTCCCCTGCTGCATCCGGGTCGATCACCACCTCCACCGTCTCGACTGGCTTCACTATCTCCAAAATGTTCAGCTTTTCCTCACCTGGATTACGGGGGCGATAGCAAGTTCGGCTTTTGGTGCTGGGAAACTAGGGATTGTACTCCAATCCTTACCCGGTTTGGTGATGAGCTGCAGGCTGAGCTGCACCGTGCCGTCTGTTTTGACACCCTGATCAAAGAGGCTGTGATCTGGGTGCAACTACAAATTAGAAAATAACACATCCATTTGCCATACACAATCTGGTCCTGGGTGACCTGACTTTCAAAATAAATTACTTCCCAAAAAGCATTTGGGGATTTCAATGCGGCGTTACCTGAATGTCCTGCAAGCATATATCATAAGAATCCAGTGATATTTGGAGACGAGGCTCCAACAGCTTCTTCAAATTGCCGACCGGCTCGTTGATGTCGATGTCTTGCTGGATCAGATCTGACGCCATGATGGTTTGTTCCTCCATGGTCCTAACAAGACAAGACGGGAAATTGAAACGGTGAAATGAGGCGACTACAAAGGTTGAAAATTATGGGGGAAAAAATTCAAGCGTTCTCACCCCTCCTCCAAGCATGCTTCTTTTTCTCGTTCGTCAATCTCGATCTCAATCATCTCTTCTGCTCCACTCTTGGACATCGTCTCTGAAAGAGTGGCGAGCTGCAGGGAGGTAGAGGTCAAACAGATTTATTTCAAATTCATTTTGTGTTAAATATTACTTTGGGTTGATACTTTAGGTTTGTTATAAATGAATACAACTGTAAAAAAAAATAAGAGGAAAATTGTACATCATCTTGACTCCAGCGAAACAAAAATTGGTTTGAGTGGATCGGCAAAGATTTTTTGTTGTTTCTAATTTGCGTCCACAGGCAGAAATTGAACTACTTATCAATCCATACAAATGTGTATCCTTCTTCCCCACCACTGTTGTTCGTATGTTTACATCTTCTTAAGCTTGTTCCTATAGCTTTTGGTGACTTCCAGTAGCAGTGTACCATCTGTTTCCTGGAGACTTTTGAAAAATGAAAAAGAAAAGTTTCTTTGTGGTTATAAATGTGATTGTGACACTGCGACATTCAGTTTTAAAAGGATGTGCACAACACACTTGTGCAACCACATTATTTTTATTTTTTACTTCCCCTCTCGAGAATATTTTTTTCTGGATATACCTCACAGTATCCCTACTGTCCGATATGCCTTTTCTTACAACTTCATAGTTTTGATTCTTTTACAAACGCTCTTACTATGTCACTCAAACTGTTTCCCCGTTCATTCTACGAAGATAGCCTCATTATGTTGTCACAATACAGTAGACCAGAGGATTATGTGATACCTGTGGAATACCTCCCACATTGTTGCTAGAAAGTTGATTTTGATTATTATGCATTTATTGGAGCAGGAAGTGTATTTTAGTGGGCTACTAAATGTGCTCTGTCAATGAATTCCATCATCAAATTTGTGGCTAAATTTAGGCTGTTATCACTATCTATTTTTTTTCAAAAACAGTTCTATAAACTTTGTTGAGTACATTTGTGATGGACAGCCATGAAATTTATATATTAATCCCATCTTTGCTATGATAGCCTGAATTTGGAAGTAACATTTTAAAAACAACTTTCAAGTATGGCTGAATTCAGCACTGGAGACAATTACACATAAGCAGCATTAAAAATTGCTCAAGTGTTTTTTTTTTTTTTTTTTTTTAAACGTTAATAATCTTAATAAATGAAAATGACCCATATCGTGGCCAAGCTATCTGTTGAATGATAATGGCAACCTCTTAAATTCTCTGCTGTCATTGGATCTAATGCGTTTTAATCGGGAAGAATCAACAATACGCTCTTAAAGAAGGTGAAAGTGGTTAGTGAATGTGCTGGGGAGTTTACAAATGTAGTAAGGAGGTGGTGGCCTCCTCGACTTCTACAGTACTTTGCCGCCTGGGACTGCCGACTGCTATCGGCTAACGTTAGCACACTCGAGGGCGAGGCTTTAGCGTCTTAAGGCCAAACGCTAGGCCAACGTACGCCAAAAGAGACCCCGTTAAAATGTACATATAGACGTTGCGAGGGTTTGGATGAATTAGCCACGAACTAAACGTCAGGTCGAGTAAGTTACTCGGTGACGCAGAGAGTGAACAAAGTTAGCAGCACATTTCCTAAGCGGCGGTGTTGGCGTGGGGCGAGGCAGCCCTCGTTACACAACAGCGGGTCCACCGTAAGCGCAAGAAACGCGTACGATTTCCCTATATGCACGCTGGGCTTCGTACTTTTCAAAAATATGAGCGTTAACTACGACTTGAATTCTGAATGGGGGAAAGTTTGAGAAACGGAAATAGAATAAACGGAAACAAAACAGCATAGGGCAAATGGAAAGGAGCCGGAAATCCTGGCAAAGGTTTACTGCGTTGATAGACTTCCGAGAGCAAGCCGTCTGGGCAGCACACGCTTTTTACGGCAAGACCATTAAATCCAAGGAGAGACTAAAATCTAGATAGAATATTGTTACGATACACAACGGTTTAGCGGTAACGGTGTACAGACAGCGGCGAGGGGATCCAACAACGCCCTTTATCATTTGACGACGTATGTTACTCGGTGCGTTGGAAGCAAGCGGGCTTGGCTAACCCCGCTAGCGAGACGGATAGCTTCCGTCTAGGAAAATCGTATAACAATTTCCCATTTTGTATATCTTCAACTTGCTACCACAGGTTTCTTGGACGTTCGTGTAAATAACAAGGGGATTTTTCTTTTGAGGTTCTAAGGCAGGCGGCCTCCATGCTAGGCTAACGAGTGCTAACACACTAAGCTAGCTGCAAAATAGCGGGAACACACCTAGCCCGAGCGAAGCTAACAAAATGGACTTTATTCAGAGCTACTGTAATGTTTCGAGAAACAACCATACCTCTTAAGCGTGGAGCCTTGGTTTTAAAGTCTCGAAATGTGATCAATAGGAAGTGGTAGCCTTAATAATATTCTCTCAGCCGAGGCGAACTTTTTGGTCAACAACTACTACTACAACACAGTACACACAAGAGAGGAGGGCGGGGACTAACTGGCATGATTGAAGTTACTTTAAAACTTGTGTAGGAATACGCATGTATATTTTTCAAGGTAGTTGACCATAGCTTTGTGTAGTTTATTGAGACGCATTGTGGATTGTTTAGAAGGTCTTGTATTATAGTTGTAAATTAATATTTTCGTATAATTTTTTTTTTTTTGCACGTATAACAAAATACTGTATATCACTTTAAAAATAAAGTTTGCATTACATTTTGCTTCCCCCTGGCAGAATTTATAAAATATAAACTTGTAAATATATATTATATTTCAATTTTGAATCGAGGGTGAACTGTCCATCTGTTGACTGGTGAACAGTCAATAACATCACTTTAACAAACAGCCATTCACATTCACGCACTCAATGGAGAATTTAGTGTCTTCAATGCACCTAACATGCATATTTTATTGCTGTGAGGAAGTTCACACAAGCAAAACATGCAAAATTTTACACCTCTCGTCCATTAAGCTTTTCAACCAGATTAATAAACATATTTCTCTTTGTTCTCTTGTGCATTCGTTATCAATATATTTAAGTTAAAACTAGGAAAATTTAACTTTACACTCCCAGGTTTTTATGGTATCCATTGTGTTTATGTGAGTTGCATTAATGCCAATATCTACTGTATACTAAATTGACTAATGTCTCGTATTTATATAAACAACTGTGCGTGTGTAAGTGAATTAGAACTCCACACATACATATTCTGACTGAATTAAAAGTCCACATGACATAACTTCTTGAGTGTTTGGACTGCACGCCAGGATCCAAATTCAATGGGCCGAATGGATGCCAAAGTCATGTTTCTTCGAACAATTATAAATGGTCAATTTGAGACCCAAATAAAGCAATACACAAGGAGATGATTGTTGAAGATAAATTTAGCAGTCCTTGAAATGCACTGCTGGTCTTATTTTGAAAGCCGTTTTAGACTGAAATGCACAGCAATGTGAATTTCTGGTGTTTCTTTCAGAATAAAGATGAAGTATCTTTCAATCCTGGTTTCCTCGTTTTTTGTGTGGAAATGTGTGATATGAAGTGTTTACGGGTGAACAGTGACTAACTTTGTCAAAATATGTTAAATTGTTTTAGTTCATATGGCATTTTTCTCTTTGGATGCCAATCAAACATATTGCGCTGGTGGTTTCTTATTTTATTGTGAAGGGGTGGGACGGAAAAACGTGGGGTTGCTGCCTGGAAGGGTATAAGCTAGCCAAGATGGCTGAGTACTTGGCGTCGATTTTTGGGACAGAGAAAGACAAGTAAGGTTTTTTTTGGGCACAATTCGTCGTATAAGTAGGATCCTTACTGTAAGTTTTGTATCGATTGGTGTTCCATACATGCTGTGGTTCGGCTTTAGAGGTGCTGTATCATTAACTGCTAATGCTATTGAGCGTTAGTTAGCTAGCCGGCTGGCTAGCTAGAAAATGCCGCGCTGCTACCATTTCTTGGCCTTCTAAACCAACATACGAGTAGTGCTGGAATACTCCCACGAGTTGACGTTACGGGTTAAAATTATAATATCTTAATATCTTAAATAAAGGGAAGTGGTACTTTAATGGATTATGTGCGTAGTAGCAGGATTTAAGACAAGTCTTTGTTTGAATGAAAACGCCGCGAAGCGTGCTATGTAGCATCTCGATCCAATAGCAGTTCGTCCTATGAGACACAACAATGTGTGCTGTGACCCAAAACGGATTTAAATTTGCATCCCAATCCAATATCAATCCGGCGTATGAAACACGACAATGAGTGCTGTAACTCAAAACGGATTTAAATTGGAGTTTATTTCTCAATTGTTGATTTTTAACTGTAATATTGAAACGGCGGCTAACCAAGTAAAACACGAGATTCTACTTTTCTTGCTCACTTTCAGTAGCAATGTTACACGCTCAATAGATTTAATCAATATATTTTTCATTTTATTTCTTTTCATACTTTTGATTTGAGATCATTATAATTACGACTTCTAAAACATTCCTAGGAATATTGGTGACCAATGTTTTTAAGTCATAATAATGCTGGACGTTCTTGTGCTTCTTTCCCCAGAGTAAATTGCTCCTTTTATTTTAAAATTGGTGCCTGTCGACATGGGGACCGTTGTTCCAGATTACACAATAAACCAACTTTCAGCCAGGTAAAGTCCTTTTATTGTTTCCAGCGAATATACTATTGCATCAGACACACCTGCAGAATCTAATAAGATCTGATGCAAACGTTGTGATTTTGTGCGCCTTGGGTTTCAGACCATCGCCCTCCTGAACATTTACCGCAATCCTCAGAACAGCGCCCAGTCTGCTGATGGCCTCACCTGTAAGTCTCTTGATTCATAGAATGAGGAGAATAAATGTAATAAATGCATTTAAATCCAGTGCTGGCATGTGCCTTGTTGTCATTCTCCGTTGTGTCCACTAGGTGCCATCAGTGACATGGAAATGCAGGAGCACTATGATGAGTTTTTTGAGGTAAGAATGGTTTCCAAATTGTTGCTTTTCACTGCATCTACTCCTCTTAGTACACAGATAAAATGGTCTGGTTGCTCCTCCTGTCATGCTCTTAGGAGGTCTTCACAGAAATGGAGGAGAAGTATGGCGAGGTGGAGGAAATGAACGTGTGCGACAACCTGGGAGACCACCTTGTGGGGAACGTGTATGTGAAGGTTGGTGTCCAGTAGCCTTTTTTTGCCTGTCGTCCCTTTTTATTAAGTCGTCATTGTTTCCTTGTAGTTCCGTTGTGAAGAGGATGCCGAGAAGGCAGTGATTGACCTGAACAATCGCTGGTTCAACGGGCAACCCATTCATGCGGAGCTCTCTCCCGTCACAGACTTCAGGGAAGCTTGCTGTCGCCAGTATGAAATGGGGTAAGTGTGTGCGCTGGATGGATGGGTGGATATGGGTGGGGCACATGCAGATGGTGTGCGTCGTCACCAAGGGGCAGGCTCGGCGAAGGTCGGCCACATCCAGGTTTCAACGAGCATAAGTGAGCGGACCTCTCACAGGGTTCACGGCTGCGAGGCGCACTGGCCAGATGAGCGGGACTGTCGCTGACTCTCACCAGTCCCAACCAATGCGCGCAGCCAGGCACGGGAAAAACATCCGATCCGAGCCAAGGTGCGGTAGAAGGCACTGGCGTCGCCTAATGGACGACCCCGACCATGGCCACGCATTGTTGCGGGCCAAGTCCATATTACAAATAAAAAGAAAGAGAGAACACTGCTGGGAGGCTGCCACTCCTGACGGCGCCATAAAACAAAAAGACTTCCATGAACAGCTGGGACTTGTACAATGAAAGAGCCTAGGGGAAGAACAAATGTTTTTGCTTTAATATTTTGCAGTTTATAGGGATATTTTTATTAGATGATTTCAGCTGTAAAAAGTTAATAGTTCTTCCATAATCAATTTGACACTGTAATTATTTTACATGTACATGTAATACCTCTAAAAATCATTTTGCCATTTGCTGTCAACTGAAAATGACATCACACTTGCTGAGGTTTCAGCTTGCTACCACCACATGACTAAACCCACAAAAGAGCTGAGCTGTCCCATTTAAGATAAGTAGATTATTGTGACAGGCGTACACAAGAGTAACAAAATTTGCAATGAAAATCAATTACGCCCGTCGCAGCAGACCTGCAAGGAAATATGTCTGACAGCTGTTGTCTGTGCTGGGTATTCCTCTCGTCACAGAGAATGCACTCGAGGCGGCTTCTGCAATTTCATGCACCTGAAGCCCATTTCACGTGAGCTGAGGAGAGAGTTGTATGGACGCCGCCGGAAGGGAGGGTACGTACATCTGTCTACACAGACACCAAACTGACACCATTGCAAATTTGCTCACGGTATTGGTGCGTGCGTGGTGCAGATTATGAAGCAATCCAAATGTATTTGCTCGTCTGTCCCTCCCCCGCGTAGCCGTCACAGGACCCGCTCACGTTCCAGAGACCGTCGATCCCGCTCAAGGGACCGAGGAGACAGAGGAGACCGAGGAGACAGAGGAGGCCGAGGGGGCGGACGCGACCACGATAGACGCCGCTCCAGAGACAGAGAGCGCTCGGGACGTTTCTGAACCACGAGCCAAGACGTCTTGCTTCCTTGTTCCATTCTCACCAATTGCTTTCTCCCCCCTACCCTCTCTCTCCTTTTTTTAAGTTTGTACCCTCCCAATTGTATTGTAGGAAGAGTTGAGTGGTGCCACGTGTTGAAGCTGTGACGGCTCTAAGTAACTTGTTATGTTCTAAAATGACTTTCACCCCATTAAAATTTTTATGTAACGGTGATGTATGTCATCTGTCTGCATAACCTTTTAGGCTCCATCAATTGTCAGTTTTAATACAGTATTAAGACTCACATTTTAATTTGTGACATTTGTCCAGTTATAGTCGGAACACTCGCCATTAGTGACCCATTTGAGCAGTAAGTAGCTTTGCCGGTTCTGGGAATCTAAATGCTTTTTTGGCCATGCTGCAATTCTTATGACTCTTTAATGATGTGTAATTGGTAGATAAAAAGGAATGAAATATGAGATGAATGTCTTTTCTCACCTAGACACCGTGTATAGAAACTAGGTAGAACTTTGCACATCATGGGGTGCTGATTATTTCGCCCTCTGATTAATTGATGACGAGCTGAGTTAGAATCACAAAATATATTGTGATGTGCACATATGAATACATTTGCAAATAAGCACCCCCCCGAGGGTGTCTTTCGTTTGCATTTTTTTAAAATACATTTGGCATTTTAGAAACTTTGATTCTGAACTGCTCCAACTATACAAATGACTCCGCTGAAAGCGTCAAATTGACACAATCGTGTGCTTTCACACTGCGACACGGCATCCCTCAATCAGATATGATGTGCCTAAAACGATCGTGAATGAATGTGATGATTATTTTTTTTTATTACACCCGGCCTTGCTCTTGCTTACTTTGACTGGACTTTGACGCCATCAAAAAAGACACGTGCCTTTATTTGACGACCACAAACCCCATGCTTGTGTACGTGCGCGCATGCTAATGAGCAGAATATGCGAGTTCAATTCAGACGGATGACGCATGTTCGCTTCCCTCTCGGCCTTTCACGCACTCGTTTGCCCGCTGCGAATAACTGCAGAAACTGGTGAAGTCTCGTGAGGCCTGTAGATAAAATACTTTTCAGAGCAGATGATGCGTTTTATGAACCGCTCAAATTACCCCAAAACTTGCACGACAGAAAAACAGTCCTGGCTTGAACAGTCTTGAGTCGAGCCCTCCCATCAATTTGGAGAATTTGCAATGTATTTCAACAACTGCAAATAATAATAATAATAATAATAAATAAAACTGCCAGCTATCACCAGCAAACATACACATTCCTGTGATAAAATTTCTCCAGTGTCATTATTTGCTTTAAAGATGTTTAAGAATGCCTCCATCTATGTAAGAAGTTCACCTGAGTTAAAGAATTAGTTTCTTTAACTTCCTCTAAATTCCTCAGGCAATTGTCATTTGGATTTGTGACGTAGTGTTGCTTTCAGTGGTACTATGTAAATGGGTTCACTGTGTTTCGAATGAGACAAGGACACAAGGAGATATTAACACATCACAAACACATACACACTTGTGTGTGAGTGACACAAACGTCACCTCAGCATTCACACAGCACTTAGCTCCGGGCAGGAAGTTCGTCAGCGCTCTGTTGCCTCTGCTTATGTCACCTCGACCTCTTGTCCCACTGTCCAATCAGGTCCTTGCCATCCACACAGGTGGGGAGGGAGGGAGGGTGGGCTTGGGGGTGAGGTTGAGAGGAGGAGGGGCGACCATGGCACCTGCAGTCACGACCCCCCGTGTCTGGGAGTTTGCGTCACACGGAGGCGGCTCTGATAGCGCTTGATTGTCACGTCCATTAGTGGAGGGGGGGGGGGGGGGGGGGCGCTCAATAGGAGGTGAAAATAGCTCCACTCTCTCTCTCTTTCTGTCTGACTGGGAAAAAAAACATTCTGTAGTGCTTATCACCATGATGTCACACATATTTGGTGAAAACTGGCCTATCCTGTTTGATTTTTGGCAAAGATGCCAGATACAAAAGGACCTGGAAATTCCACACAAGTGAGGCCTGAGCCGAGAATCAAACCCCGAAGCTCAGAACTGTGAGGCAATTGAACAAATGAACTGTCCTGACTTTTGGACAACTTTCAACTAAAACCAAAAGCATAATTAGTCTGCAAATTTTGCAATCTTTACATTGCTGCTCATCTCAGATAATGATTTTTTTCCCTTAGTCTAAAGGAGGACTGCTTAACGAAGAACTTTAGAGTTTGTAGGTGCCAGGTGAGAGGAAGATCTCGTACTCATCGCATTTATATGGCAAAACATCAAGAGCCCCTATCGCAATCACTTTCAGGGTCTGTAGGATGGTAGACAGAGATGTATTTATTAATTTATTTTAAATTCAGGACACTGATAGACAAGCCTGGAGGAGAATACCGACATAGTTAAAAGCAGAATTGAACACATGGTAGACAGTGTGATCATTGTGTGGGTGTGAGTTGTGTCGTTATGCTTCATACAAATCCCCTTCAGCGGAGTGCAGCCGTTTGAAAATAACCTTTGAACTCTATATTATTCTCTCATACACTTTGATAAAATCAAAGATTTTTTTTCCCATGACCGCTGCTGTATTATATGAATATATACTCCATTCTAAATAAGAATACATATTGAATAACGTAATCATGATATATTTTATTGACATATTTAGTTCATTTTAGCACAAAAACAAAATTAATACAAGGAGTCCAAACACTGACGTTTGGCTTTCCCGTTACAACAGCTAAAAGTTCAGCAGCCAGTGCAGCTTTTTAAATACTTGATGATATTCTAGAGTCACATGACTGTGTAGGACAAACAAATAAAAAAAAAAGAAAAGAACGTGTGTCAAGTCTGCCATTTAATTTTCTCATTCTGTTTGCATCCTGAGCCTTGCTCTTTTCTATCTCCTCTGCAAACTTTGCAGGTTATTGACGTCTGCAGCATGTCCCCGCCCCCCATCCTGTTCGTTAGTGACCTTGCACAGCTCCATCTTATGCAACATTTGCAGAGCTGTGTCATGACCGAGATGTCCACAGCCACTGCTACCCAACACACACACACAGGACAGTATTCATACAACCTTCATGCTAAATTAATAAGTCATTCCTTATAAAATGATTTTTCAAATGGTAGCTTGGTTTGGCTTATTTACAGTGAAACAGAAAACTCTGATTTCCAGTTTGTAATGAGTATGGATATTTAGTGGAACTGCGGTCAGACGTAATGCTGTTTAAAGGAGAATAGTTAGTGTCTCGTTAAAAAAATGCAATTTATTGATCAGTGTTATTTTTGTAAACTTGTACTCCCCTCCCACCCTTGACCCCCCCAGCTTCAAAATCCTATGTACGGCCCTGGAGGCAGGACAAAACATAAAAGGACATAAAACAATAAAAGGACATAAGACAATAAAAGGACAGACAAAGTGGCCCCACAGCACGTGATTGCTTCTTAATCAACATCAGCACACAGATGTTATCTGGAGTTCCTGCCGAGGCACAACGAGGACAGAGCATCAAATATATATTATGAGCAATTGTGGATCCTCAGCGTTTTATGACTGTCACATTAAAGTGTCACCCAGCGACATATGTTTGTAGATTTTGGAGAATTGTTATGGTGACTCAGGATTTTCCATCCTGAGAGCCCCTATCCTCCCCATTACCCCCCCCCCCCCCAACTCTCCATCTCCTACGTCAATGCATGCAGACAGCTGGGTCACCGGGTTTTCCAGCTCAAAGAGCCGTGAGAGCTGCAGCCAGCTGTTTTTTTTTTTTTTTTTGCTCGCTCACTTTTTACAGACTCGTGATCGCAGCCTGCATGATCAAGATCACAGGATTTGTCTGCGGTGGGTGTTGTGTATAAAATAAAATAGCCGAAACATCAATCATAAAGCAGTGATCTGAAATTGATCTTAATCTTGCTGCAATAAAGGAACCATATTTGGTCAGTTGAATGTTCGCAATGGACCCCGAAAGACTTGTTGTAAGACAGAACCACTACAATTGTCTTGACCAATCAGTTATATATATATATTAGACTAATTAACCATCAACTAATTGATTGACAAATTAATTGGTCTTATTTTTATAGTCAATTAATCTATTGTTAAATTTGAAGTTGTCCAAATTCAATGAATTTCAGCCTCTCAACAGGAAATACTCTCAAATTTCTACAGTCCTCTATTATAGCAGACTGATTGTGTTTTTCAAATTCAATAATTTTTAAACATTTTTGTTTTTCCATTTTCCCACCAGCCATAGATAATGAATAGCTCCATAAAGGACAGTGAAGCAAGGATTAACCAGAATGTAATTAGTACATGCGGGTCTTTTGGCCACAATAGTAGTTTTGTGTAAAAATATGAAATTTACCAAATATTCACATTGGAGATTTTGGCCTGTCGGCAGCAATAAACTCCAAACTTTGAGGTATTCAGGAGGAAAATCAGTGGAGGAAATAACTCATGAGTTTGGTCCTTGAGAGCGTTATCATAGTGATCTGATGGGAAAAGTTCTAACATGAAAATAAAAAAGAAGAGAAAATAGACTCATATCCCAGGGCACAGACTCTTAATTACTTCAACAAATCCCAAAAGAGTCTCCATGACGAGATGTTCTGGCTCAAATCAGTCATGCTCATTGCTGCCAATGCCCATCGTCATTTTGTCCTCCGGACGGTTGTGCCAACATGACACACTTAGGGGAGAACAAAACCAATTTCAACATGGACATTCTGCACACTACAAGTGTGATGTAATGATGACCTTTGTGCACAGTTGCAAATCCTCCTCGTGAATCATTTTAGTGTGAGACCGTCACATGGACCTAAAACTGGCAACCTAGTATATTGCATTGCAAGTATTACTTCAATATGTTCATTAATGTGTTTGTAAAAAAAAGTAAATATTTGCATCCCAACGCTATGTTAGTAATCCTCACTGCAGATACACATACACGTGCTCACGTAACAACCATGCGGCGTGACGGTTTCTGGTGTCACTTCATTGCAACGTAGGTCGAGTGAGGCACCTGCCATGACCCCGAGGTTCCTCCTCTGATAGTCATGTGTCACGTGTGATGCAATTAGAGGCACACACCACTAGCGATATGTGATAGCGTATTATCGAGTTTTTTCTTCACTTTTTAACATTCATATTTATCATACAAGTGTGATAAGTTCAATCAATCTATCAATCAATCAATGCAAAACAATAAAGGGCCTAAAATTGAGCCCTGAGGCACACCACATGTTAATTCATGGCTTTTGAGGAAGATGCATTCAAACGTTACCCAAAAGTTAACCTCTTTTAATAGTAACATGTGAATGACATTGTCTATGTTGACGCTGGTGTCTTTCAAAAATGTTTCCACATAGTCTACGCAACTTCAAATGTGCATTGATATTTTGAATTATGAGTCTCAAAGGCCAAAGAAATGCAAAAAGACCTAATTTACTACTAATTTAAGCTCTCATATGGATCTCCAGCCAATGTATAATACATAAAGAGCTGGAGATTTGTCTTGAATAAGCTAAACAGTTTGAAGCTGGGATGGTTTGAAGCTTTTGAGAAACATGTCTCCCAATATGAGCTGGCAGCAGTTGGCCGTGTGTTAAAAACGCAGCTGTCTACCAGTGGCTTGAGTTACACGAATGAAAGGTGAAGCGCTCCATCAGGAGTGTAGAAAGACAATCTGCAGAGGGGAGCTAAATCGGAACGCCGTTGCTCGCTCGGCTGAGTGGGCAGCAGCCATAATGGAAAGGAATGCCTGTCAAGGAATGCTCATGGAGCTGCTGTGCAATATTAACAGAGGCCCGACGTGCGTCATAGCACTCACAGATGACAGCCCGGTGTGTGTGTGTGTGTGTGTGTGCGAGAGATCTGCCATTACTGTGCTACAGTAAGCTGATGTATGCAGTGTCCTAATTACAAGTCTGTGCATGCACTTCATCCCAAAGTGTAGGTTGACTACTTAGTGACAGATGGGAATGTTAAAAGCACCCAAAATGATTGATTTGTTGTTCTGCCCTCTGAACTATAATGATTGTGCAAAAGGAAGAGTCAAGTCAAAAACTTTCTTCGTATTTCTATTTTATAGAAATAAAATTACATAATTAAGAAGAAAAACAAAAACAAATTGTTCATCATTAATTTGATTCATGATATCACATATCGCCGGCGTCGGTCGTAATCCTCATATCTGCAAAATCTCGAGACCTCAAAAATAGATCTTTAGTTCGACCATTAGAATTGCATGGTGAAAAAGAACAATTAAGACATTTTGGACAATTTAGATTGGTTAATGATTTGTAAACACGTCTGAAATGATCAATAGTATAGATTAGTATAGATGCTAATGTAAATAGTGCGTACCTGATACAGATGCAGTAAACAATAAGTGGCCATACAGAGACAAAAATATGTACGGCTTGCGACCTTTTTACCGAGTAGCTCGTGAAAGGAGCAAACAAAATGTCAAAGGTCTTGGAAGGGACAAATCAACCGCCGCACCTCAACTCAAAAGAGCAAGCATTTTACTTCCCGAAAAGGATAAACACTCAGAAACAAAGGACTGAAAGAAGCTGCAGTAAATACTTGATAAAGCATTTTAAATAAATGAAGCAAACAAGTCAATGTTTTCCAGGCTCAATGCAGTTTTTCAAGTGGCTAAGTTCCAATACTATTGCTCACCAAAAAAAAGTGGGTGGTTTCAAACAAAAGGTGCTCTGTCCTGAGTTATTCAACACAGTTGTACATACCAAGAAATAAAAGCTGAAATTCTGAACTTAAGTGCGATACTCATCTTTTGATTGGAAATCCAGTTGTCTCCAATATGGAAAAAAAAAAAACAGAAAAAAAAAGCTGTTCCAATACATTTGGATGGGACTGTGAGTTAAAACGCCATTATATGACTGTACTTGTGAGCCTTTCGGTATTTCGAGCATGCCACAGAGCTATTAAGAAAACAATGATGCAACATCAACTGTAAACACAAAGTCACACAAGTAGAATTGTCAGGAAGTCGGCCATAGAGCCATGTCAGATAAGTGCGCCGCTAATTGGGCCTACGTGAGGGGGGAAAGGAGACACATGCGTCACGCCGCATAATGGAGCTCTTTGACAGGAAGAGAAGAATGCGGTGCGCGGAGGGCCGTAGCAAAGTCAACAAACAAGCTCAGCGGGACTTTCTGTTCACACAGCTCGAGAAATAGCACAAGTTTCCATTTGGGGGACATATTCGAGAAAAGTGACATTTTAATTGCTCACATCCTAATTAAAAAAAATATCTGGGTAGTTTCCCCAACACTGAGTAGCTGTTGATTTGGAGCATAATGGATTGCTTTTACTCAAGGTTGGGTTAATTAGTTTGACCCAGCAGGATTGGAATGTTAAAGAGCTAAAGTGGCTTGTCATTTCTGTGGACTGAAAATGAAGTAAATATAATATTCTTAATAACCAGCTAACCGATTTTTGGTCGCTTTAACTAATCAGTATAAGAAATGATTACGACTTTAGATTTTAGACCCAAAGTTGGTTTTGTGACATGCCTGCTCAAGCCTCAAGTGTGAAATAACATAACTCGTGACTACTTATTGTAAACAGTCGGAAAATCAGAAAGGGAAGTGAGAAATTTCATAATGGTGTTGCATTCTCTTACATTTG
The DNA here is from genome assembly GCF_054491065.1 of Syngnathus leptorhynchus. Taxonomy (NCBI): domain Eukaryota; kingdom Metazoa; phylum Chordata; class Actinopteri; order Syngnathiformes; family Syngnathidae; genus Syngnathus; species Syngnathus leptorhynchus. Next base: position 6,888,935 of record NC_141203.1, read on the forward strand.
AACAAACAAATAACCCGAAAAGCTGTAATTCTTTAGAATGCAACACACTCATAATACAGTCACGAGAGAGAGGAGACCCTTGAGTGGATTGTGACATCTACAATATTATTTTAACGTATATCTATAGATGAAACGATTACTAGTCAAAACGACTTTCTACATATCGCATATTACAGTTACAATTTGAGATTTAGATATAGTTTTAGGTTGGATATCCTTAGTCATCAAGAACTAGATGTCACCTAAATGCACAAAAACGAATCGCTACACAGAGTCAACAGCAAATAAACATTTGCAAGCAACTACTTATAGATATCACAAATAAAACTCCTCAACTCACTTCAATGGAGTCCCTTGGCACCGCGATGACACCTTCACTGGTTATGTAAATGACTCGTGACACTGCCCCCCATGACTTGTCGACATTCCCGCATCTTCATGCATTCCCAAAGATGTTATATAAATAGGCCAACAGCAATGAGATCACGGCGGGCAGTGGCGGTGGAATGTGTTTGTCAACACGCGCTGTCCGAGTTTCAATTTGGGTTACCAGGCAGTTTTATAATTTCTGCTCAATGAAAATGAAGCTGTGTGTAGTCATGCTGGATGCATGGAGCTGATAGATAAATAAATAAATAAATAAATAAATTATATTGTTATATTTATTTGTTGATTTATTTATCTATCTATTTAAATAAATAAATAAATAAATAAATAAATAAATAAATAAATAAATAAATAAATAAATAAATAAATAACTGACTGACACTTACTTGACAACTATTCACAGAGACACCATATAATGTGTCACAATTATTGCAAGGTTGTGGCCCTAAGTGCAGGGAAGCTGGTAGAATCAAGTTTCAAAGTGACAAAAAAAAAACTAGGACAAGACTGAACATGACTTGAGGACGTGACTACTGACAGGAACAGAAAGACAAGCCACACAAGTAATGATCAGACAAAGGCAGAAAGGAATCAGAGAATAAATACAATGCAAGCAAACAAGGCACAAGCTGAAAATTACAATACGTACTAGTTGTAAAGTTTCATTAGTCTGGTACATACTCATGATGACTAAGTGATTCTACTGAGGACACAGAGCCACTTGATAGTGATATTGACCACTCTATAAAAAAAAAGGGTTAAAAATGTTTGGACAACCCCTGGCTGGATGAACCAGACTGCTGATGAAATACTTGCAATGATGAAATAAATTCCAACCACAGATCATTTAGGAAGTGAACTTTATTCAAATAAATAGCACATAAATAATCTTTCCTTATTTTCATACACACAAGCACAGACGGCCAGTCAAGTAACAAATCAGGAAAACAAACAAACTTGAAATACTTCTTATTATCCAAAAATGTTATCAAAAAGGGTCACTCTGCATCAAGTCGTAGTGTTTCAGTCGCTCGGGACCATTCTTTTTGCACAACAAATACAACTTGAAGCCATTTCAGCAATAGGAAATATGTGCAATCCTGTTTTTTGCTTACATAACAAGGTCAAAAAGAGGAGATCAAACATTGCACATTTGTTCAGATAAAAAGGCACACGTGTTAGTAGTGAGTGCAAAAACAACCTGCACCATCAACACTACGATGTTTTTCCAAACATGGAAGTTGAAATAAAAACATATTCATGAAAAGCATGTCAGTTTTTTTTTTTTTTTTTAAGATTGATTCACTTGCTTCTACACATTGTTGCTGGGTACAGTATATTGCTAGATTGTGAAAGTACCAGCAGAAGCTATTACGACAAGCAGCTTTAAGATTTGGTGGCCGCCCGCGCTTAACGTCACTTTGGTTGAGTAACATGCTACACGTGGACAACTCAGTAGTGTGTATCACTGATTCTAGTCGGCTCTTTGGTAGCAAAAAAAACAAACAAAAAAAATGTCGATATAGTCTGTTACATAACGTACCTATGCATTTGCCAACCATCTTCCCATGAAATTATTGCACTTTTCCCACAGTTTCGGGATGGACTAAAATTTCCTTAACAAAATGGCAGAATTTCTTTCAGAATTTTCTGCTTTCATTCCAGTGGAAACATTGAACAGAATAGCCTCCTAAGTTGGTCTTCATTTTAGTATCGCTAAACTTTCCATCGTGAAACATGAAAGCAAAGACGTAGCTGGAGTGTGTCCGAGGTTCTTCCATCAATGCTCCCACTGAGTTATTTAAGATTCAAAGGAGAACGAAAGGGGTATTCCTGTAGATGGATATACTTTAGTGCAAATGGTGTATTGCGGGTCTGACTACTGACTGGATCCTAGGTAGTTGTGCTTGTCTCATTCATAAAAGACTATTTTCCTTCACTGTAGACTGATGACAGTGCTGCAGTCTTTTGAGGTAAAAAAAAAAAAAAAAAAGCAGCATTTGCACAGGTTAAACGTCTTGAAAAAAAAAAAAATCACAGTTTCATCCAACATATTAGCCGTTCTGTGTTTAAGTGAAATGTGTCTGTAGAGAAAAAAGGCGAACTAAGTGGGAGCGTATCATAAGGAAGTGAAATGTTTTGGCCCTCGCTCCAGTCGTGTTGGTTGGTGTCTTCCTGTTTTCGTACAGCATGGAAAAAGTCTGTTATTGCTTCTTGTGTAACCTTGTGCACAGTTTGGTTATTGCTCTTATAGCTTATATGATAGCAAAAGCATTTAGCTTGCTTCATTGCGCTTTTCTTTCTCTACTTGACCATTACGCAGTTGCTCAGTTGCGTCTGACCCGTCAGAACCAGGTCCTGCATGTCAGGTTCAGCTCCGGATGGCGGGGCCATGGCCCAGGCGGCAGATTTGCTGGCAAATTGCACAGCGCCCGGCTGTTGCTGCAGGCCAGTGTGGTGGTGGTGGTGATGGTGGTGGTGCGGGCTGATGTGTAGACGGGCCTCCAGGAGGTAAGCAGCGGAGGCCACGGGAGACAAAGAGGTGGTGGTCTCCAGGCCTTGCTGCCAGAGGCCACGAGACATGACCAGCGGCTGAGGAGGGGGCAGTGGCTTGCTCTGAAGGTGGGATGGCGCCTCGAATAAAGAAGATGAAGCGAATACTGAAGATGGCGGAGGTGAGGGTGACTGGTGATGTGACAGAAACAGCAAAGGATTCTGGGTGGGTCCTGGTGGAGTGTTCTGGACCTGAGCTTTGTGGGACTGGTGCTGGATTTGGAGCATCCTGTGAGAAATATAGTACAAGGACAGTTTGAGTTTTTGATCTGATAACACTGTTTTGACCAATTGCGGGAAGGTCTGGAAGATGTAAAAGATTTTTTCTATGTCTCACCGTTGTTGGTGTAGCACCTCCTCTAGCATGCTGCGGTGCTCAGATAGGGCGGGGCCCAGGGAGCCACGGCTGCCCCGGTTGGAGGAGGGAGGTGACGCCACCGGCCTCGTCAGCCCCTTGATCTTGTTCAATCCCAGGAGCCCTTTGGTGCGAGTGTTTTTCCTCAGCTGCTGCCGGAAAGCTTTGAGGCCTGCAGAGAGGCATGGGAATGTGTTACACAATACCGTCTTGTGATCCGACAAGGTTCAGGCACGAGAAAAATCAGGTACGGTTGGGGGAGAGGGAAAAAAATGACCCCGTTTGAATGTTCTCTTACGGTACCTTGTGTCAGGGAGGTGTCAGAGGCCCTGCGACCCTCCTGGAAACTGGCTGCAGGAAGGCTGCCCTGGATTTGTGGCAGGAGGTGTGAAGAGAGGGCCAGGGGGGCGCCAGCAGGCAGGAGGCCCCCTTCTTTAGCACCGCAGAAAGGAGGTGTTGACACGTTGCCACCCATGGGAGCCTGGAGAGGGGCGGTGGGACTGGAGGACGACTTGAGGCAGCTGTCAGAAGATGCGCCGTCCGAGGGACTGACAACAATACCTGTGAGGAAGATGGCATAGAAAGAAATTAATATCCAAAGAGTCTTTTTTTTTTTCTTTTTGAAAGTGAGAGAATTGCTTACATGGAGGGTTACACTGGTGAAAGCCTGCGGACACCTCGGCCAGAGTGTGCCGGCGTGAGGTGGTGGTGGGGGGCAGCAGTGGACCAATGCTCTGCGCCGCCTCCTCTTCCTCCAGGTCACGGGGCCGCACTTCCTCGCTGATGCTCGTCTCCAGCAGGCTGTTGGGGGAAATGGAGCGGTTCCACAGCAGCCTGTTGAAGCTGGCCTCCACCGGGAAGACAACGCGCTGGAGAAGATAAGATCAGTTTAGATACACCTTTGGTGGTGAAAATGTTGATCATTATCCGTGTCTTCTTATTGTTGATATTTACCTGGAACAATCCACCTTGATCGCACTCCATCTCCGAGTAAATTGGAGGAACACTTTTGGTTGGAATGGAGAATGCTGCCGTTCTTAAGTTCTCTGCCTTCAGGATGACTTGCTGCAAAACCGGAGAACCTCCATCAGCGATACGAATGAAATGCCAACGTTTCTCGTAGGGGCGGGAAGAAAACTCACCTCTGCTCCGGTGGTGTCGGAGATGCTCCTCTGCCTTTGGTTCCAGCTTCCGCACTGACGGCTCAGCTGCTGGTTGCGATGCTCTTTGACCCTCTCCAGGAGCAGGTAGTAGATGGCTGAGAAGTGATTGTAGCTGCTGCTCTGCAAAGACTTGAGATGAAACAGTCAAGTTAGCTTCTTCCTGTCTGCAATTTATTCTAAGTTCTTCTACTTGTTTTATTTTATAATGGATATAAATGTTGTTATATATTACGCTGGGTAGTTTGAAATCGCTCACCTCGATGGTCCTCTGGCGGTCGATCCCAAGGGTGTTCATGATCCCCAGCACAGGTTCACTATAGTCCCCAAGGTTGGAGTTGTAATCCGTCAGAGAGTGGCTCAAGGTCTGGTGGGCTGCCGTGGGGTCCGCCAGCATCCAGCGGTGCTGCTTGATCTGGGCCACGCTGATCCTCTTTGCTGGGTCCACCACCAACATCTTGCGGATGAGGTTTTCACAGTCTGGAGAAATTGTTTGGGAATTAAAACCAGGACTGATTGCATTGTGGTGGTAATTCAAAGCTACCTTGGGACATGAAGAAGGGGATTCTGAAGCGTCCCTCAGTGACCCTTTGCCTGAGCGCAGGAAGGCTGGGACCGTCAAAAGGAAGGGAGCCACAAACCAGCACGTAGAGCACCACACCGAGGCTCTGCCAGGAAGAAATACACAATCGAGATTAGAACAAAAGGTATTGGGAGTCTAGATTCTATTTTCCAAATTTAGAACTTACCCAAATGTCCAGTTGAGGTCCTTCATACTCTTTGCCTCCAAAAACTTCAGGTGCTGCGTACGGGGGGCTGCCACACCATGTCGACAGGGGCTCCCCTGCATTGTAGAAGTTACCGAATCCAAAGTCTACCAACACACACAAAAAATTTGATTATATAATTGGAATTGCTGCACTCTGGATCCAACTTATGATACAAATACATGAATTTAAATTAGCAATTCAAATGTCCTCATTTATCAACGTCATCTGCATTCCAGTACAAGATGTACATTTTAATCAGTGAATCAACCAATCAGGAGTTGTTGACTTGTTTTATCTCTGAGGCATAATTCTTCAAACGTATCAAAAACATCTTAGACACTTGTGCTCTTCCATCTTTGTACAAACAGTTTAGAGAACAATACTTTTTTTTGTTCTTAAGGCCACTGAACTCAGCTTGTTTGTGAACTCGGCCGTGCCCGGAACCACATGTTCTCTACATGTGCTGACGTAACTGGGGTCAGCGAACACAGCGTTATCACACTTACGGTGCAGCAATTAAGAGGCTCTCTTCCCGAGATGCTTTGCATGAAATGATTCGAAATAACGTCGACGACGTACCGGCCAGTTTGATGTTCATGTTAGCGTCGAGCAACAGGTTCTCGGTTTTGAGGTCACGGTGGACGATGTGGTGCCGATGACAGTAGTCGACTGCCGTGAGAATCTGCCAGAATTTCTTCCGCGCTTCTGTTTCGCTCATGCGGCCATTTGAGGTCAGGTGATCTGGAAAGAAGAGAAAGATGGTTGCATGTTATTGAAATCCCCAGATGATTCAATTCCCCCCAATATGCCAATCCGAACATCGTGTACCTTGCGCATCATTTGTTCTTGTTCATGAGTCAAAAAGGCACGTTTTCGGGAACAAATGTTCTCCTGCTCTCTGCATTTACATTTTTTGCGCTTTGATGACTTTGAAAATGGGTCATTGATGACTCCAATGAATTGCTATGATACAAATTGTAACTTTCAACTGAACACTATGATACTAATTGGAACATTTAAATGTCCTTCGAATGATGTCGAAATGGTCACAATAAACATAGTGTTTTTGCCCCATGTTGTGCTATTTAAAAATATAAACAAAATGTAAGATGTTGTTTTTTTCAACTATACAGAAATTTGAGTTACCGTGGCAACTGCTCAGCAATACAAAATATCCAAAAACTCACCAAACATTTCACCGTTCTTCGCATACTCTGTCACGATGTACAGCATATCTTTGGTCTCCATGACCTAAAGAAAAACAGGAATGTTGTAAGAAACACACCATGAATAAACCCAAGTGGGAAATTGAAATAGTCAATAAGTTCCTTAGGCATTCTTTGGCGTGAACTAAAGAAGAGGGGTTTGATTTCTACAAAACGCTCGATGCGGTTTCAAACAGCCTCTCACATGGCCCGGCAATGTGGTCATCACCAGCCAGCTGACAAGCCAGACTGGAAAGACACCCTTCCGGATTTTCCAGTTTTTTAATAGAACGCCATTATTTATCCAGAGAGCTCACAGGGGAGGGCCACATCAGCTGAGGGTGAACGTTGCACAACAAATGGCATTTTCAAAAAATAACTTGGGACAGGCTGGACATTGAATTCCAGAGTCTGATACTTCCTCCGAGTGTTTATCAGTGAGATAGCGCAGCACTTGTAGAGGTGGAGCTGACGTCATAGCACTGGGGCACGTCAAGGGTCCTCGGAGAGGACACGCGTGGTGGTGTAAGGTCAAAGGCTAACTAACGACAGTAAAAAAGATGCTGCGCTTGTATCAGGACTTACTGGAACTCGATTAGGAATGCTGACTCATCACCCACATTCTGAATAAAACCATGAAACCAGCTTTTCCCTCTTGACCGAAGCAATCAGTTGTGAAACCAATGAGAGTTACAGTTGAACAGTTTATGTAACTGTTAGAATTCCCTTCTATAAAAAGCACGTCTGTCTGTTAGTAGGATTCGGACAAAGAAATCCTTTATAGTTGAAACGCAAAATCCAATTTTTATGATCATAAACTGTGAAATGTTAAAAGGGTCACAAAAGGCTAAATAAAATTATAATGTGATCAAATTAAACATGTAATTTAGAAGAAAAAAAATTACCTTGTCTCTTTAATATGTATGAGACACATTTATTAAAGAACAATTCCAGAGTTTCTATATCTTTTTTTTCATTTTAACCCTTTAGGCCCAAAAGGCCCTGAATATAAACTGTTAACAAAGAGACAATTTAGGATTGCTGAGCTCCTTACAACCGGGACCTTTAATTAATAATCCTCCAAATTAAGTAGCAAAAAAACCCAGCAAAAGGCAGTAAGGAAAACAAAGAAAGTTTGTTTACATGCTGGTGTGTTGCATTTCCCAAGCACCTGTCACGCAAAGCCAGCTTAGAGGATTCTCTCCACTTTAATTCTTCAATTCAATTAGCGAGGGAAAGCCTTCACGTGATGCTCAGACACATTGCACTTGGTTGCAGAGAACTCTAATTGGACTTAACACTAAGCGCCATCAATCAATGTGACCCTCCCAATCGTACGAGCATTTTAATTACAACTACAAATTAAAAACAATTTGAGGCATGCATTGTTGCCACTAGTTCCGCATTACTCGCACTTGAAACATGAAGCCACTTCCTGCACTTCTGAGACTTTCTCGTAAGGTAGAACATAAATATTGTATAACAGTAACACGGCACCCACCTACCAACACACACACATATAATGTAAAGGTAAACTCACCTGATAGAGTTTTATGATGTGAGGATGGTTGAGCAACTTCATAATCTGCACTTCTCTGTAGATTTTCTCCAAATTGGACGGGTTCAGTCGGGTCTTGTCAATAATCTTTATGGCCACCTAAGAACATTATTCACAGTTCAATTAGGATTTGGGATTTCACAAACGAAAACAATCATATATGCAAATGCATGTATGAGAAGAATACATCCACCAACCTGGGTTTTTGTGACTTTATGCTTTGCCAGTTTCACCACAGCAAAGTTGCCTTTGCCCAGCGTGCGGATGATCTCGTAGAAGCCCACCTGCAGTGGCCTGCCCTGGGGCCCTGGGCTGGGCTGGAGCCCCCGGCTGTTGTCTGACATGATCACCATGGTGCACCAATGCTGGCAGGGTATGGGATGAGGCTAGCGGGCTAAGATAGGAGAATTCAGTGTTACTTGGATGTTAACATTTGAAATGAGGACAAGATGTATCGAAAATTGTTGAATGAATGGAGTGGATTTACAGTACACTATGGGGCAGGATCATATAAAAGGCACGTTGTTTCTATTCAACACAAACACCCACATCAATACAATATGCATACACAACACATTTTTGAACTAAACTTAAAGGAATGGATATGCTACATTTTTTGCAAAAGGCTACTGAGTTCTTTGCCACCTTGCAGTCTAGTCTTTGAACTAAACTTAAAAGAATGGATGTATTACATTCTTTTGAAAAAGGCTACTGAGTTCTTGCACCACCTAGCAGTCTTTGAACTAAACTTAAAAGAATGGATGTATTACATTCTTTTGCAACAGGGAGACTGAGTTCTTCTCCACCTTGCAATCTTTGAACTCAGCTTAAAAGGATGGATGTATTTTTTTTTTTTGCAAAAGGCTACTATGAGTTCTTTACTTTGCAGTCCAGTTAAAATGATAAACGTACAAGTAGTAATAGTAGACAACACAAAGTATGATTTTATTTTTAATTGATTTACTGTATTAAAAATGGCGAGAGGGTCATCATTCATGGGCGTTTTTAGAAAAGTGTGGCCAATGAGCTGCACAGGTTTATCTCTGCATCATTTTAATCAAATTGAAACTGTACAATGTTTTTAGTATTTATATGTATTTTTATTATTTCTGGATGTCCTGCTTGTATTTTAACTGCGATATTCTAACAAGTGATACATGTATATGTTATTCAATGTTAGTTGTTATTTGTTGCCCAAGACGGAACAGCATATAATATTATTGTATTTAAAAATAATAGAAATCAATTAACCTTGAAACCTGTGAGCGTGACTCCGTCACCTTAAAACGATTATATGTGAAAATAAAAAATATCCAAAATGTTAAGCTTACCTTACAAAGTGTACATAAATCTCCTCCTGGGGTTCTTCTCAAAAAGAAGAAAGCCAGCAAAAATTGATCGCAGCGTCGCTGGAAAAAACAAACTTCTCCGAGGATCCTCGCCCGTTTGAGGTGATTTGGTGCGGCTCTGTTCTTGCCCTATGCACCGGTGCTATCCGCCGGAATGTGGCTGAGTGATTCTCTCGGTACTCGCTCAGGGAGGGAACTCCTCCTCTTCGTACGAAGCGGCCGCCTCTTTCTCTCCTCCACCCCTCCGCCATGACAAATTGATACCCACCTCATTAACGTCACACTCGCGTCAGAGATTCGAGCCGAGTGCACTGCAAGGCCGGGCACGAGCGCTCGGATCTGGTTGCCGGGTAACAACGCGGCTCGGGCTCCCGGTGACGTCAGCGCTGATGGAAACGTTGCTGGGAGAACGGCGTGGTGACGTCAGTGGTAGAGATGTGTCACCACGTGATGTTTGAGGGAGGAAGGATGAGAGAAGGAGAGAGAGAGAGAGAGAGAGAGAGAGAGAGAGAGAGAGAGAGAGAGAGAGAGAGAGAGAGAGAGAGAGAGAGAGAGAGAGAGAGAGAGAGAGAGAGAGAGAGAGAGAGAGAGAGAGAGAGAGAGCGGAAGGGAGGGAGGGATGGAGAGAGCTAAAGAGTGAGAGCGGTGACTATCAGCAGTTCAGTTTACTTTCGCTTTTATTACATACTATTGCACTATTCACAAATATCTAAACATATAGTTATTGCTACATTGTCTGAACCACGAGTGGACACATTTTTAATTCCTGTAATGTTTTTTTTCCCCCCACCCTAAATCCAATCATTTGCTCAGATTGCGAATGTCCATGCCCAAACTCAGAAAAATGGTGAGCCGTGATTGATTTTTAGTCCTGCCTAACTTATTTTTCAAAAATCATAAATGAAATTAAATTTGTCACTCATATGGGGAGCGGGAATTTTGGACTTCCCTGCCAAAACTGTTGCTCCCGACCCAGAATAGACACAAGAAAATGGATTCAGAAGTCACTATGACAAAATATGTAGCCTATCAACATAATTGCGGTAAAAAGGAATGCAGTAAATTAGTGGAACAATTGTGTGTCAACTTTGATGCGAGGACTATTTCCTCATTCCAGAGATGTGCACGCTACCTTCTGTCTCATATGTGTGTCATCAAGTATCATCACCATCGATGGAATGCTGCAAAGTGATGACTGACACTAACGGTCCACATTCTTGCTCCAAAGGAGGCACCGTATTGATCGAGTATGGTTCGTGTTTATCGACACTAATTCAAAGCTTGGAATCACGCTCCTAAAATGAGTCACGTGTCTTCAATCAAAAGTCGCTCTGACTTTTCTGCAAGCGCTATGGGTTTGCATGGCAGGATGCCGCGTGCGTCATGCTTTTTGCTCGCAGTGTCGCTTCCTTTATTATTTTCTGGCACTCACGTGAATTTGTTGACAATGAAACAAGCACAAAGGGAGGCATTGTGAGTAGAGATCTGTTAATCTGCTGGTCTTGTACAATCACGTCTGCAGACGTACTTAGCAATGTCCCCTAAGGGGAACCATCAAGGTCAAGATCATGAGATGCATGTTGGAAAAACAAGATGGATCTCCAGGTGGCGGCAAATTGGCGCACTTTTGACAAGATGAGCCTCAGGGATTAAATAATGCTGAAATTGTTTTTCCTCATTGAAAATAAAAAAACTAATAGATATGACATATGTGAGTTAGTCACTGAAAGGTAATAAATCATCTGTGTTCGCCACATCTTAGAGCAACAAAACACCTGCAGGAGATTATTATGGGATGACGCAAGCAATCCATTAGTATTATCAAAACACAAAGATGGCGTTCATCCCTTCAGAGCACATAAAAGCTTTCACAAACGCTTGCAGTTGGATTTTTCCTTCATTGATTAATATCAGACAGTTCCACCAGTCAATTTGGCCTTCTCACTGCAGTCAAAACACAAAGTGAAAAGCTTCTCTGTCTTGGTAATGTTTTGGTGTCTTTGTGGCACAAAATCACAAGGGGCTCAATTCTTCATCGTTAATTTGTGCTACCACCACCACCATGTCTGCTCGCTTCACGTGCCCTCGTGAGCTTGTGCGTCATCACAAAATCATCACGTTGAGGCCCTCGAGCACTCTTCCATGTGCTTTGTGTACTTTTGGGATTTCCAAGACTTGCATTTTGTTTTGTTAACTTCCAGAAGTCGGTATAGTGTCACTTGATATTGACAAAGCTTTGCATGATGGTTTTGTTTATCCATGAAAAGGGATCCAGTCGCTTCCGGGGGAAGGATGAATCGGCACAATGTACGTCACTATGAGCCAACCACACAATCTACTGCATTCCATTTGTATTCTTTACCGCTTTGTCTTTGTAAGTTCTCGACCTGGAGAGCCTATCCCCGACGTTCTAACCGCTGTATAACATGGTGTCCTAAGGAGCTCCATGTTCAGTACCAAAGAAATCTGTCCCAACAAAGATATATTCATCACTTTGAGTCATTGCTGGCTTAATTTTTAGTTATTCTCAAAAGGCCAGCAAAATATTGAAGAAAGTATTTGTTTCTAACATGGCACAAAATGTCAGAGTCAGCATAATGGTTGTGTTTTGCTCTTTTTTTTTTTTTTTTGGCTTACTCACAGCAGCAACACCCCAGCGTCACCATATAAATCATAATTAAAAGGGAGCAAACAAATGGAGTAATCAAATTTATTAGAGACAACTCTCAGTAGGATGCACTGCTTCTATCTAAGCAGATCATCTTTTCAAATTAATTAAGAGTGTCAATCAAATGTAAGAATTATTGTTTTGGTCAAAACACTTTTTTATAGCGCTCATCTATTGGACCTCATGAACAACACTGCCATATTTGGCTTTCGATGTTTGATGGTTATTTATTCTGAATGTTTCACTTAGTAGAATAAAATCAAATTGCAAAAACGGTACAATCTGTTCTATCCTCCTAACACGTGACACTCGGACGTATCTACATCTATGATCACTTTCTAGCTGTTTATTGAAAGACCAAATTTCAGCAAAAGAATGCAATCCGTTGTATTATGGGCACAAAGTGTGCTGATACAATAATCTTGTGGCGTCAGTTACTTATCTTGTGATGTAAATACCTGCCTGCGACCCACGTCTGCACACAAGGCAAGACGGAGCCAATGTGAATGCGTGTGTGCACAAAAGCGCCTCCAGAAACCAAAGGCACGTGCGTCATAACATGGATCAGTCTATTATCCTCGGATTGGTGGGAAAGGGGGGGGGGGGGGGGCAGTGGAAGTCTTGTGGGATACCCTGAAGGTTATGGTGTAAAGTTAAGATGAAACATAAGAATGGTAGCAGACAACTACTTTTGTCTGTATTGTATTGTGATGTATTGTAAGAATATAGTGCTAAGCTAGTTTCTGTTTAGCATCTTTCACATTATGATGGGAATTATAATAGGAATCACATGGTACTGAAAATTACTTCTTGTGAAATCAAACTCATAGGTAATGTCGGCTTTGACATAGTCCTGCACACAAACCCACACACAAACACAATTTAAACCAACAGGGGATTTATGAAATTGAGCTGCTTATATTGAAAGTGATTTAATATAAAAAAAAAAAGATTGTCTCATGTCTAAAACAAATCAAACCATGCAAGCTCCTCAAGGTCAGAAAGGTCAAAAATGTCTACAGCCAACAATAGAAAACCACAATGTTGTTAGGATGATTGATTCAAATGGGAAACTTGTGTGGGACTCTCAGGGCAGATGCTGTTATGTATGATAAACTGCAGTTCTGTATGTAATGTGGCAACCATTCATGCCAGAGGGCCTTTGGCCTTTTTCAACCCAAATGACTCGGTTTCATATCAGGAGGAGATAGTGTGACGGCATAACCCAGTAGATGGGAGGCTTCAAATCAGGGTCAATGTTATTCCTCCTCATACTTTCTTGAAAACTGCCTGTTTGATGACCCAAAAGATCCATGTCTATGTTAGGATTATTCAAATATGGTGTCAGAAGTGTGAGGTGTGAGGTTAACCAACTGGAAGGACTCTGGAGTTATATCACTTTTGTGGAAAATAAATGAGGAATAATTCATACATTTTTACCCATCTCAGGGGGCGGCCATTTTGGCCCTTGCTGGCGACAGAAAATGACATTCCAGTTTCCATATCTCAGGTCACAACTTCAGTTTGAGAAACCTGGTGAACTGCATTGAGATGTACATAGAATGTATGGATGTCATCTATTGTTCCTTATTCCAAATAAAAATCACGAGATAGCCCTGAAAGTCCAGATGGAAGGAAAGTTTTATCCTTCCAGGTGTTGCGCCTTCTGCTCTTGATCTTGCCACTCAGCGTCCATATGGTCTGTCAGCTGCTCTCACTAAAGCCGGATAAAGCGCTAAGCGGCGGACAAGGGAAGAAGAAGTGCAGGCGTTGATGTTGATTTTGGACAAAGCAAACGTTTTGATTTGTACGAGAACTCCTTGTGGGTTTTAATCACCTTCCAAAGCGACTTTGTGTACCTTCAAATGTTGTACCTACTTCCTTAGTTCTTGCTGAATTCTCTTAGCTTATCTCTTTACAGTAGAGAGCTCAGAGCAACGTGCTTTTGATTTGGCAACAACGGAGAGACCAGCGAGGCGTCTGCCAGAGGAAAGAACAGCTAAGCAAGGATTAGAATGTCTAATCTGGGTAAAGGAGCGTGTCCAAAAACCTGACATGACACTTGGGACATCTGTGTGGGCCGCCTGCTACGGCCATGTGAGCGCAGAAAAAAAGGGGAGGAGCCTGTGGGGATTGTCTTCTATACACCAGGGCCTAAAAAGGAAAGCAAGACACTGTGGGTCAAGAGGTTGATCTCCATGTGTTGTGGGATGAGAGGTAACCACAACACTCGTAAGATATAAAAAGTGCAAGCAACGATAAAACGCCTGTCATTGTTTTTGCAGATAGTCAAAATATTCACGATCACCTGCAAAAAAACACAAGACAAGATGATGCGTTGACAAAGCGTTCATTGGTGCTTGATGTATCTTCGACACGAAAACACTTGTGCAATCGCTCCAAGAGAATGTGCAAATAAGCAAACGCACCCACAGAGACATACAGACGGTGAGTCCAGCACATACTGTTCTCCCCTTTCTCGTATGTCAGTGCTTTGAAAAATCCTGGAACAATACATCCTGAGATTTGTTTAGTCCTTAGTCCTCACCCCAACTTTGAAGTGCTGATTCAAGGTGCAGTTTTGCACAATTTGTTCCTGGGCTGCTGCTTAACCTTTAATTTGCTTCTTTTTCAAAACTATTTTTCCAATAGCAAATCAAGGAAATGATGGATTCAGGTCCAACTATGAGCATCGTAAAACTTTTATTAACGGTACGGATAATATTTTGGGAAACATTTTAACATCATTGCCAAAATGATCTATCCATCCATTCGTCCATCTATTTTTGAATTTTTCATCTGTCTGCTTTTTATCACCTCCTGTGTATCATTCCTCAGGATATAAAATAGTTTCCTAATTTCCAGGCACGAGTTTGTAACACTGAACATTTTGTACTGACCTCTTGTACAAAGGCTTTATTTTTTTTTTTTAATTCATCAAAGTGGTCAGAAAATAGTATATTGCTAGTTTTGTTGCAATAGTTGTTAAGGAACTAAGGACAAGCCGCATCAGAATACCTCCTTTGTTCTTCCATCCAAATGGGTAAACTCGGACCAGCCACCTGTAAACATTAACCTGGGAAACAAAGACCCTACTTGTTTCCGTCGCCATTCATCCTCCCTGCCGCCCATAATTGCTAAACATTATCTCTGCAAATAAATATGACTCATAAATAGCAAAACAATAAACTGTTAGAATGATTTCTATACATAAACTTGTAAGCCTAGTTACTGGATTCTAACATCAATTTGCCAAAATGGTCAATTTGACGAGATAAGTAACATTCTATTCTACGCACAAAGTTGCGATGTACTTTTTGTGCAGGAACATTCAGCTCTCCTTCTGTACAGTTGCACTTTCTTAAGAAAGTACACAACAGGGCTGGGTTTTTTTTTTTCAGTGATGTCTTTGACCTACCGCAAGGCATATTTTTATTCAAAACTAGGCCTCCAACTTTTAAAATGTTCCAGCTGTAGCACCACAATAACGTCAGAGATGTCAGCATGATAGCACCTCTCTCTGCCCCGTCCCCCCCCCCCCCCCCCCCCTCGTTCTTTCTGGCTGTATCCATGCACCAATACTGTGAGTCAAATATCATTATCCCAGCGTGATATAGGTTTTTTCAGTGCCATTAAAATTAGCAACCCTAATTATGCTAATATAAAAAGGTAGGCGTGGAAATAATGTTCTTTCCTGAGTGACAATATAATAGGTTGGTGACATTTTCAGATTGAATTCTCCCCCTTTTTATTATTCCAAAATTTTTTTTCTTCCAATTTTTATTATTCCAATTTGTCTTTTCAATCTCAATTTCATCACACAACAAGCAATATAGCAGGAACAAAATCTTCCTCGTTCACTATCACGGTCATAAGTGGTAATGAGACAACTTGGTCCAAAGGAGCAATGATGTCAGCAGCTTGCGTCAAAGTCTCTGAGGCACGTTTTACAATCCCCTGAAACGGACTGAGCTTTCCATTGAGATCACACTCTGCACTAATCAAATCTGCACCACCAGCTCGCTTGGTGGGTCTCAGTGCACGCGCACGCACGCACACACACATCATTTGTACTAGCTTTAAATAAGTCTGCTGGCTTGTGATTCACATTTATGCTTGATTGCAAAACGGAACACGCACAAAATGTAACAGCACGTTTCCTTTCATGACAGATATCCACTGGACAGAACATTTCCCAATGATACTGGGAATTATTATTCAGAGAAGTCCTTAGCAAATAGAATGTCCACCTAAGAAGTTACAACATTTCTGGGAAAATAGCTTTCCGTTTTTATTGATAGCTTTGACCTGTTTGAAGGAATTGGGAATCTCTCAATCTTCATCATCACCATTTTAGCAGAGCAGAAGACACCTCATGCTAATGTGTTAACACATTCTCATTGGATTGACACAGTTTTTCCACCCTCCTTGCAAAACAGTTAACACAGACGTCATTGAAGAAGTCCAAATTGCATTGTTTTAGCTGTGGTCACAAAACAGAAACCATATACTCCAAGCTCTTAGAAACTCCCTGATCAATATTCAATCACTAAAAGTGCCTGTGTGACATTTCTTCACAAAATGATTCAATTTGCAATCAGTCTTCAGACCTGTGTTGTTCTTTGCATGGACCGAGGAGGTAGAGTGAGAGTAAAAGGTAGCGGGGGTCAGAGGTGGAGGTATAGCTGGAAGCGTTCAGAAGAAGAGAGAAAAGTATCATTTGTGACTACTCTTATACGCTTATAGTATTGGCCTTCTATAGATTTCCTTTTCATTTTCCTAATTTCTCACACAGTATTGGATTTTTATTTTTATTTCCTTGTATTCTATGTGTGAATATTTCATTTGTCAGCCACAGTCTAAAAAAAAAAAAAAGAATGTAATCAATAAAATTTACATATCTGATTCTGGATGCGTTTTTGGGGTAAATTTGACTTGAAACTGCGCTGGCACGTAAGTCATAGGAGGCAATGGTGCACTGATTCACACAAGTGCTGTTTTTTGTATTTTATTACCTATAGCGTAATGATTGATTGAAGGTCCTCATACACTTGTGTCAAAGTTCACATCAGGCTGGTCTACATAGAGTACATCGGCGCCGCTGCCGAAGCGAGTTTATGTTGAAGGCGGCCTGAGTTAACCCATTAACCGGGAGCAGCCGTGAATACACAAACACCACGTTTGTGTGGCATTTACGTCAGACGGCAGCTGCGGTTCTTCCCACCCTGGCCCCATGAGAGTCAGCCAGACAGGAATCAGGACAGGGAAAGAAACACATGTAGTAGAATGCACAAATAAACAAATGAGATTAAAAGAGTGGCCTTTCCGCTCAGGTGACAGGACTAAGATTCATACAAAGCTGTCGCAATCCACAACATGACATCTGAAATAATCCTCCTTGGCACTGAGAGTGCGAGCACAGCTGAGCGATGATAACAGGTGTCACGTCATGTTTAAGGCCGGATTATCCTGCATGTGTCTCGCGAACGTGTGCGACAGGGCGTGAAATGTCTATGCACTAGACTCATATTATTGTTCTAATTGAGGAATGTGAAGGACTGGCGTCTACTGTTTGGGATTTCAGCATACTCTTTGCTGGAATTCGAGACCCCCGAGTGGATTAAATCTGCAAAAACCAACAAATGAAAGCATATTGGCAGGATTTCATGTTTATTTTTGCATGATCTGATTGGCCAGTCTGGTGGTGGGTGAATTTGGGACATGTGTTTATTGCGTTTGGTGTTTGCACAAAAGAAAACTTGTTTACTGACTTGGTCAGCGTCTGAAAGCAAAGCGTCTTAATGCTTTGACGGAATAAATACTGACTCACAATTGGAGCTCTGTTTTGGCGGGGTGCCCTTTTCCATTTTATGAGGTTGATTGGGGATGGATTAGTATCACAAGCTACTTTACTGCAAAAAAAATGTGGAGACATTTAGCGGGAGTAATTATCACAGCTTTTGTTTTGTGCTTTAGAAAATTTAATACATTCATAAATATTTCATATTTTATTGAACTCTTGGAATGAATAAGCAATTGATTTATTATCATGATCCTCATTATCATGTGAGGACAAGTGGTAGAGAAAATGGATGGATGAATGGATGGATGGATGGATGGATGGATGGATGGATGGATGGATGGATGGATGAATTGATGAACAGAAAAAAAACGCACAGCAAAATAGCTGATTCAACTCTAAGTCCAGTAAAAGTACAACCTTTTCCAATGCACAGTAGCCACCTTCCTCGTCTTGGGTTGGAACAATCCACTTCAAAATAGAACCACAGGAAATTAAAAAAGCATGCAATAATATCATCAGAACAAAATAAACCAGAGTCTGCTGTATAAGATGTACAAGGGTAAAGCCACGTAAGCTAATGTTTGCATCTGTTTCTTTTTTACTCATTTCAATCCATTTGTTTTGTCCTGTATGTTGATATTAATAATTTATAAAAAGGGGATGGGACTAATAAAAAAAAAAAAAAACACTCCAATATCTCAGAGGACATTTGCAATGCTGCAACGGCAAAAACAACTCCATATCATCCATCCATACCATACATGTGGGAATTCTGCCCAGCTCAACCAGGACTGGAAAAATAAGCATCCCTAATGTATGTTCCCAGGAAGAAGTTACATCACATCAAGGTTACAAAGGCCATACTTGTTTGCTATCTGCCATGGTGGGGACTCTGTTGACTCACTGGATGATCATATCCGTGTTTCTTACAAAGGTCCCCATTGTGTAATGTGTGTTATACAAAATAATATAAGGTTAAATGACGTAAGCGGGCAATAGTGTAAACAAAGTTGGCTACACCACATCTGGTAGAAAATAGAGGCTCAGGTACATGGCTGCAACTGATGACCAAGTCAAGTGTAGAAGTATGTTTGTCGTGACGCAATTGTAATGTAACCTTTCAGGCACACCTTTTTCTTTGGCCTCTTTGTTGGCAATGATTCCAAAAGTAGGAGCAGAGTCAACAAACCCTCTGTGTGTGTGTGTGTGTGTGTGTGTGTGTGTGTGTGTGTGTGTGTGTGTGTGTGTGTGTGTGTGTGTGTGTGTTTTGATCTTTACATCAAACATTTTCATTTAGCCTCTAGCTCAGAAACCAACACCAAGACCTAAAGAAGTGCATCTCAGTTTCCATGGGAGTAACTTAATTAAAAAATGCACGAGTTCAACACAGAAATGTGTTCATATGCTATAGTAGGGATGTGATAGAGAATATTATTCTGATGCTTGATTTTGTCTCATCTTGAAAGGCCTAGTTCTGAAAGTAGCATTCAGGATGGGTGGCGTAAAAACCGTCCCACGTTCTAGTCATACGTTTATTCCGCAAACAAATACAATGCGGCTCAACCTCTGGCTAGCGGCATGCTATTGGCAGTTGGTCAAATATTAGAATTTTAAATGTCATTCAGTTTGATCTCTTTCACACACGAGATAAACATATTCACACTTATTGTCTTTTACAGTGTCTTTTAAATGTGACTGAATCTAACTAGTAACCCCGAATTACATAGACAAGTTAAAGAAAATAGTGATAAGACATTACACGCGTGTAAAACCCATTAAATAGAACTACATCCCACAGACAAACACTATGGAGGAAAAAAAAAAAAAGCTGTTAATCATAATCTCTTGGCGTAAGCGAGTGCTGCGCTGACGTCAGAGGCAACTGATGTCAGCCCCAAAGCTGCAGCCCCTCCTCCAGTTCAAACATTGCGGACTGCAGGCTGAAGGGTAACACGGCTGATTGCGCTGTATATAAATGACCTTGAGTTTACATTTATATCCTCAACACGGCCATCTTTCATATGGTCATTGAATGACCACAGTGGAAAGAAAATGAATGTGGTGAAAGACAGGACACGGTGGTGTGACACAAGTAGAACAACAGATGGTAAGACAATGTGTGGCAGCAGAGCGTGCTTCCTGTCTGCAGCCACACACAATCGGCACACAAAAGCGCAAATGGTGTTTCTCAAAAAGCCGCATAAACCAAAACATGGTGCCGTCTGATGTGGGAGATGTGTAAGGGCCTATCAGAGTTGAGGATGGAAAGCAAATCAAAACCTTGCCATCGAGAAAGCACAGGAAAAATGTAACATTATATCAGAGATAATTGACTAATAACAGCGTATTTAGCTTCAGAAATATTGGGACACCATCTATTCATCAAGTTAAAGGCAACTTTCCTTACATTATAATGGAGTACAACAAATATTTAGTCATTCATCCACTGCTGATAACAAGCAGTTAGCCAAGCAAGCATCTTTTTATGATCCTTGCTTCTTTGAATTTTCTGGCAGGCTGGATGCCTGGTGGCACTATGCTGCCTTTTGAAGGTCTGTGTTACAATTTAATTGGATTCGTGGAAGATACGAAAAAGAGCAGTACAAAAAAAACATACTGATAGTTTTCCTTTTTATGTGTGGGCTTTGTTAACAACAACAACAAAATTTCATGGATCCAAATTGTCTAAATGTGTCTTTAAGAAGGTACCACTCCAGTGACAATCAATTGTATCCCTACAAATACATTACTATAATTTTCTCAGTAAGAGTAACATGTGTATATCAACACACTGAGATTAAAATCATGATACATTTACAAAAGACTTTTTGTCTTTAAATCAAACAACCTCAGACGGCCAATCTGCCTGCGAGTCACGTCCTATAGCAAACAAGGTCACACCATCATTTGGATTACATCACGGCGGACATTCGTCTTTCACGGGTGTCATGTGTGGCACAGCCTGACTCCACTTCGTAACCTTTAAGCATCAAAGTATCCACTCTGCTTCCATCAGTAACAGAGGCATTTACTATGTTGACTAGTGGAGCATATTTTGTATAAAATCCTGTTAATGTACCTGCCACAGTGTATAAAAAAGGAGCCCATGTCAACTGGATTACAAATTTAAACATAACGGCCAACAGGGATGACATCATCACTGACATCAGCTCCCAGCATGGTATGGCATACAGCAAGGGAAGATAAAGAGGCTCTTTTAATTCGGCATCCTGTCTCATTCATCACATGGTGTTTTGCTCAGTCTGGAGGGGAAACATTTTGTAAAGCAAAAAAACATTGTAGACTGTTTTGAGAAAAGATTTATACTAAGAGGAAGAAGGATTTTTGATCTTTGGCCTAGATAAAACAAGGCAAAAGCTTTAATGTGTTCTTGGGTTACACACAAATCAAACTTTGTGAAGGTACGGCACATGTCCAAATAGTTACAGATACAATAAATTATTATTATTATTATTATTAATCACATTTATTTTTCATCGTTAACAGTCCATTTGAATATGGGCCAAGGTGACCAAGAGGAAATTGCACTTATTATTATATATTATATATATGTATTAATATATATTATATATTATATAATTGGAGTTGACAAAATCTACTGTATTTTGTGATATTTGACAACTAGAAGAAAAATATAATGAACACTATTTTATTTGTATAAACAATACAACTAGATTTCTGCCGAAACAAAATGCATTGAAACCTAGTGGGTGGGTAGAAGCTCTATTTTCTGCAATACACTGAGGACCAACCCCCCCCCACCCCTCCCCACCCCACCCCCCCACCCCACACACCCACTGTCTATTACACACAAACATATTTATCAAACACTTTTGGGTCACTTCGATATTGCCTGCGTTGCGTTATCGAAACTAAGCAAATAATCCTTTGTACACCTTCGACATGCATCGGAGGAAAGACTGAAGAATGAAGGTTTGGCTCACTGAAGGGTGCAAGGGGGAGATTCGGACTGTGGTTCTGCTTGGAGCAAACAGGTGGACATCGATGCAGACTGATAAGATACCAGAATGCATTTGTGTGAGGGATGAATGGTCAAGGTCAGCAACTGGATTCAAGAACATAAACTAGGATGATGAAACAACCACAAAAAAAAAGTGGTGATGAATTCATATCCAGTATAGTTACCAACTTTAGTGCAATGACTTTTCAATGACCTTTAAGACCAATGTCCTCATTTTCCTGGTGAACAATGAATGAATCTTAATGACAAAATTGGGTTGGCGTCTATTGTTTGGTCCAGGCTCCAAATGAAGACAAGTGCAATGGATGGACAAGAATAAGTGCATTTAAAGTGTTCTTTTGTCCCATGGCAATGCTTCCAAAATCCACTGATAGCCTGGCCATGCAATAAAAACATTTCACTATGGTCAAGAGGGAGCTTGTTCTTGGTTGTGTGCTGCCATCTTGTGGCAAAATGAAAACAATCTCCAGTGCTGGAACTGACCCAAACATGACAGAGACCCAAGGAGTGGCGCTGTGGTTAATTGTTCACTTTTACTAGCTACTATAAATGATTACCAGAAGAAGAAATACTCAATCCGGGATTTTTGCAAAATCCAGTCCGTGTTTTCCGGATTCAGTCGGCGCCACTCCACGTGTTGTGAAAAATCTATGCCACGTTTCACATCTCTTTCGGAGTCTCTCAAGTTTCACTTCGGTAGTGTGCTTTGTGTTGTCAGGCAGAAAGACACTCACACTAGACTACCGGACCGACATAGGATCTTGTCGCGCACTCCCTTTTTTTTCCGTCCAATTTTGTACATTTATCTGTTTTCCTAACTATGTCGGTGGTGTGTGATTCTGGATTCTCGAGTGAGGAAGTGTTGAACAGCCGCTTTCCTCTCCACCGGGCGTGCAGAGATGGAGATGTCGGCGCCTTGTGCTCCTTGCTTCAGACAACCGCGAACCCGGCTGACCTCACCGTGGAGGACACCTTCTATGGCTGGACGCCCATACACTGGGCAGCTCATTTCGGAAAGGTAGATAGACAGTTTGGAGGGTCGCCCTTTATTTACATTTCTTTTCGTTTCTTTTGGGAGCGAATTTGGCGTCTTTCCCGAGCGCGCCAAGCTTTCTCGGCCATTTCCTCGTCTGTAGCTCATGTGGAATATAAGCCGCCATACTGGAAGTACACAATGGTGCGCGGTTGCTGTTTGTTACACACAAATAGATTTCATTTTTACTCGATGAATCTAATGATCATTTTGGACATAGTAGCTTGTGGATTTGGGTTTTCACGAGTGATCGGATCGAAACCTACAAAGGATTCAGCTCATTAAAAATGCCGTTAAACCTCAGTAACACGTATTACGTCAATACCCGTGTGGACATTTTTTGTAAATTTTAATACATCACAAGTAAATCATGCTCGTTTTGAGTTAGTGTAGCCTGTGGTCTAAAAATAAACCCATTATGTTCACGAAGGTCTTGTATTAATCCACCTCATCGGGTCCCGGAATAGATTAAATAATTTAGCCTTCAACAAATAACTAAGATCCACTTTTGGCCTTTAGGTTTTTCTACAACCATTGTTATAACAAAATATTAAAGGCTCAAGGATGATTCCACCTGCCGTTGGCAGTCAGAGGCTTCGCCAATCAATTTACACAACTGTAGTTTTGTATTTCAAAACAGTGATATCCATTAATCTGTGCTTGGGGGTTAAAAGGATAAATACCTAGATGTTTCCCACACCAACACTCGGACTGCAGCTGTTTGAGCTACCCTGCTTCGGACCGTCTAAACATCTTCTAGGACAACCAAAACAGTCCCGTTGTGCTAAATCCAATGATCTGCAAAGATCCGTTCATCATTTCCTGTAAGGAAATTGAAGCGGTGCCAAAAATAAACCGAGCCTACTATGCAAATTAACGAGTGGGTGCACCAACCAGCTTTTTACCTCACTTGTCAGTGTCAACAATTAAATGAATAATTCTGAATTCTTTCAGCTGGAGTGTGTGATACGTCTGGTACAAGTGGGCTGCGGCGTCAACATTGTGACCTCCAAGTTTGCCCAGACACCAACTCACATTTCAGCATTTGGAGGCCATCCCCAATGCTTGTTATGGCTCCTACAAGCCGGCGCAGACATTAATAGACAGGTGAGTGATCAGATCAGTATGCACACTAGACACTGGAACGATAATAGAAATAAAAATCACTCAACTTCATTATGTACGTCAAAAAGCATTGCTGTCACAAAGGAGCCAGCCAATTGAAGGCACTAGTGTTTCTGCATGAGCTGCATGAGATGGTGGGATTATGGTTTTATGCACTGCTGCACTACTTGGAGAAATTAGATTAGTAGGTCACAATGACATAAACACGCCAATGTCATCATGACACACACAGAGTGCAGACTTTTATCTCAAATAAGTGGTTATTCTATTTTGTGGGCTTACTAGACACCTTAAAGCGGAGGCTTCAATTCCTGTCTGCTAAACAGTTGTACTAGACTACACGCAGCTTGCATTGCCTGGTATTTCATCATGACTCATTCGTGGTGTGTGTTTCTTTCCCTTGAGCACACACTCCCTTTTTCCTCTGTCGCTCTTTCCCTCTGTGGAAAAAAAGGAGAATGAGTGCACTGGTTCAAAATCTTATCCTCAACTCAATTGTATTTACATGTCAAAGAAGTCAAACTTGTAGTGAAAAAGTTGACCCATCAGACAGTGGAGATATTTGGCATCTGAAAGGAGAAATGTCGAGGCGCTCACTCTTGTTCTATTGAGTCCAAACATGTGTTTCTATGTTTAACTGTGAGGTACTCTGTTATCTCTCAGGACTATGTGGGCGAGACGCCCATCCACAAGGCTGCACGTGCGGGCAGTCTGGAGTGCATCAACGCTCTCCTAGTGCATGGAGCAAAAGCTGAGTAAGTCCTGTGGTCAATGTTGTGAGCTCATCTCTTTTTTTCCCCCCCCCCTCCACCCTCTCTTTGTCTAAAACTCTGGACATGACGTCTTTACAAGGGCTTGCCACCAAAAGCTGAATTAGAGCAGCGATAACGTTCCCAAGGTAATCTTTAGGAAACATGCTCGTGGGAGGAATGAACCTGCTCTGTCTAAGATAGCTGCACATAGTGACGCGGATTAACGTCACTGTCTCAGGGAAATAAAATAGCACCTGGCAATGCATTGAGCACAGCACATCTACTGAACAGCAACCCTATCAGGTTTTGTGGTTCCGTGTTCAAGGTGTCGAAATAATCGATTGATTCATGGACACCGAATCGATTATTTCAATTAAATTAATCGACAACTATTTTAATAACTGAGTAATCATTGAGAGACATTTTTTAACTTGAAATCGACCACAACCTGTGATTTCATCCTCTTAACAGTAATTAATCTCCGATTTCAGTAGTCCTTCACAAAAGTAAAAGCAGACTGATTATCGTTTGTGTTGAATCAAAATAAGGCATTTGTCAACATCTGCTTTTGGAAAATAAGAACTGAGCCATGTTTGAATCCATTTCAAAAAGGTTAGTGAGTACATTAATCTCTCTTGTGACACATATATATTTTTGAAATCGCGTAGAAATACCAAATAACTGTAAACAGTAATTTGGTAATATATAGTTATTAGGATTTTGTAATCCACTTCAATGGAAGATTAAATTGTAACCAATTAATCTATAGAATAATCGATTCTAAAAAAACAAAAAACAAACCTGAAGCCGTATTCTTTGTTTTACCATTGATGGCGAAATGTTCAATTTGGTGGTTCGCCCTTGAAAAGGTGATTCATTTTGTTCATCTTTGAAATTGTTTATCATTGTGACAATTCTCATCAAATTGCTCCTTGTGTATCTACCAAGATTACAGATTTATGATCGTTTTTGTTTACACTCAATTGACCCTGTAAGATGTGAGCTAAATATTACTGAATGTTGATTATTAACCGATCCCAACGGCTTTGAGTTTAAACACTACCTTATCTGGTCACCTGGAACACAAGGACAGCTTGATGAAAATGTTGATTAACTGTTCTTAACTTAGTAGGCCGTGTTGCATGATATTTGTTATATCTAGTGTGTTTTTATTTAACATTTATTTTGGTTCATGTTTTACATAAAGTTTTAACTATATGACCAAATGCACATTGCACTTCACTAAGAAAGAAATTTTTTTTAAATACCAAAGCTGCACCGCATTGTATGAAACTGCATAAAAAGGTAAACAAACAAGGGTAGACTCTTTGTACGCGTAGATAAAATTGTCGGTACCCCTCTGTTAATGAAAAAAAAAAAAACCACAGTGACAAATACTGAAATAATAAAACAATAAAAAATAAAAATGTAATTCAATTAACCAGTGAAAATGAAACTGCTTTTGAAATGTGGTGAAACTGAATTATTTTAAAAATAAATTTCTGAAACAGGCTGGGACAACAAAATGATAAACATTTTGCTGCACAACTTTCCTTCCATGGATGTTCTGTAGGATTTAGATCAGGGGTCTTTTCTGACACTGGACAGCATATTTCTCCAGAGAACACCTTGCTAGTCTTGAGATTTCATTCTATCCTGCGCAGATTCAAGAGGCCCTGTGACAGATGTAGCAAAGAACATAACGGGGCATCAACCATGGTTCACTAAGTTCTTTTCTTGGGATCCTCCTTTTCTCACCTGTGACGTGCCCTGCCAAAATGTAATTTTTTTCCTCGTTCTTATGTCATACCACTTTCTCCCAGAAGCTTTGTCAATTGTCCGCATGGAGTTTGACAAATTACAGTCTTGCTTTTTTTTGCCATTTATTTTCAACCATGATGCCCGCCTTAATTTTTTTGCCTCATGGAGTCCAATGGACGCTGCGATATGACACTGATTTCACCTTGACTTTGGAGTTCACCTTTAGATTCTCTGGAAGATGTTCTGGTCTCTACCTGATAAAAAAACAACACAAAACATGAAGACACCTTTGACGCTAATCGGAGGACACAACTTGGTTGACCATCAAATTATTCACAATCGTCTCTCGGCGTAATCATTTTTGCCCTGGCCTGTTATGAGTTTGTTTCTTAAAATAATTCAACTAAACCACTATTCAAAAGCAATGCTTGACTTTTGTCAGTTAATTATTGTTTTTTACAATATATAACTTGATTATATTCATGTTTGACAAGTTTGTCGAGGTATGTATTAAGGTAGTAAATGACAAACCACCTTTTACTGTTACCGCAAGAAGCGAGGTTCACATACTTAATGTTTACCAGTCAAGAATGAAAATAATCTTGTTGAAGACTTTTTTTTTAATGTCTTACTGTTTGAAAAGCTGTGATTCAGTTTCATTCATAATGAAATCTTTATTCCTGGCTAAAGACTAAATAAAGTATAGAAATAAAAGAAAATTTAAAACACCACTATAAGGAACTTGAATTTCCATCTACAAATAAATATTATGATCCTGTAAAGTTCACGTTTTATAATTTTAAGTCTCATCATTTGACCCCCCCTCCAAAAATTAGTTGTTAATAGTAACCATTAAATGGTCGTTTTTCAGGCTAATCCCATCTCCTGCAGTATTATGTTCTTTTTGCTTGGAATATTCTTGTCACTTCTGACCCAAAATAGCAAGATCCTAAATAGCATATTTCCTGTTTATGTCCCTTCTAAAATTATATTTGACTTGCAGTTCCATACTTTGCATCAGGCTGTTTCTAATTGCTCCAATGCCATTTGACGTTGTCCTGAGGTCCAGAATTTCCAGGGAGCTTTCATGTGTGTATTATTTAGGCTGTTTAATTTATTGACCAAGAAAACCCCAATATATTCCTGTAAATATGTTTGAGCAAATATATCTTATATATCTTGTATATTGTAACTGTTAAACAAACATTATTATTATTATTTTTATTATTCATAGTAGTCGTAGTAGTAGTCGTCGTAATAGTATTATTACTATTATTATTATTATCATTGTTATTATTATTATGATATTGTTGATGAGCTATCATTTATGTAGTGTTTGTAATAATCAAGATAATGATTTGCTTTGATGAACAACACAACAAAACCCTTCAGAGATTCAGTGGTAACTTAAAAAAAAAAAAAATCACATTAAATTCGTATCTTCAAGTTTTCATTAAGCATTTTACTCTACATTGAAACATGTCTTTTCTTGGCACATGAAACCCCTGGTTGGTTTGGCTTCACCCAAATTAATACATAATCTATTTCTTGTGATGTGCATTTGGTTATTACCTGATGAGTAAATGTATAAGTGATGAAAATGTATTTTTTCCCCTTTAGATCACAGATTCTGTCTTTAGTCTCTACCATGAAGTTTATTATTTTAAGTCGAGGGAAATTTTGGGGGCGCATTTAAGAGGGAACCTTAAGCATTTTAGGTGGGAATGAGGCTCATGACAAACCAAATACTAAATACTATTGCAGTTCTTACGATACACTACATACATCAAATATATTAAAGAAAATACACTTAAGATAAAAAAAAAATGGTAAGTTGTTCTAGAACAACTAAGATACCGATCAAGCCAACCTGTTATTTGCAAAGAATTACCTCTGTTTTGAATAAAAATGTTTTGCCAGTCAAGAGAGTCAGTTAATTGACTTAATGCAGTTCCAGTTAAAAGTGGACATGCGATTTATAATAAACGATGTTAAATATCACAAACAAAAGCATTCACCTTTTATTGGTTTGATTCATACAGTGCCCACAGAAGAATTGATCATCGCCGCTTCTTTGGATGAATGTCGGTCTTAACATCTACTCAGATGTTGCTTTGTCTGTCCTGCGTTGCCGTGCCATCCTCTTGAACTCTCCTAAAGACGTAGACAAAAATAGAAAGACCACGTAATTTGTTAGTGGAAGCCATTTGAACCCCTCTCTGTTCACACACTTAAAATGTAATTTTGTCCACCAACGCGTTTTAACTAAGAATTGTTCATTTAATACTGAATGGGGAGGTGGCATTTTGCCTACTTGGGGATCAATAACAGACCCATTTCTGGTCCTGCTTTATAGGCAGTAAATTTCTAATGTTAAAAAATGAATGCATTTGTCTCGTACTTCAAGATTGGTGAAGGAATCAAAAACCTCACTTTTTTTTTTTTGACCTCGTAGTTGCTGAACTGATCCAAAAACTCAACATGCATCACATTACTTGTTGTTGGCTAACTTTATAACTTCATATTACTGATAACTCCCATGACCTCCCCGCTCCCCCTTTTTTTTTTTCCTTTTCACTCCAAAGAGACTAATCTCCATATCCCTATAGTTTCTATTTGAATTTGTCATGAGCCTCGGGAAGTGGAAAAGCAGCCCGTTAGCAGGAGACAGGCTACTGTTAGGCAAGTTTGAAGACACAGCATGTTAGAAGAACAGAGCGATTTAGGGTTGTTAGCGTTAGCGTTGCTAAGCGCCATGTACTCACCTATTAACTGTGTAAAGGTAACAATCATCCTGTGCAATGGTTATTTATTTATTCACTGTTCTGTCACTGTGTCAAATATTTTAACGTCATGCCAAGAAATGTCTTAATTTTGTTATGTCACACTATTAACCTGATACAATATCCTGTAATCCTTTGTCACCTTTTCCTTCATGAAAGTGACAATAAGTGACAAAAAAAAAAAGACAAAAGTTTGCTCACCTGTTAAAACAGAACCGTCCATCTTAATTGTTTTGCAGCCATTGAGTTGGAAATGACTTGGTTTTTTCAAGTAATCCTAGAAAGGGGGAGAATAGACACTGCTGAGTCTGCCCCGTTCCCTGGGATAGCCGCACTGTTGTGGCATTGAGTGTTCTCACTATCGCTTCCTATCTACACACTGGCAAACTGTTGAGGTATTTCTTGCGGTGATTGGTTTTAATGCTAGGTTTTGATGTCAATGAATCACAACTGAAATTTTTTTTTAGACCTGCATGCTTTGCTTATTTATTACCCATGATTGTTCTTGTATCTAGCTTTTGTCTTTATTTTTAGCTTATTTATTTTTTATTCAATCTATGATTTGTTTTTGTCAACTAACCATTAGGAGCCCTTTATATGGACAGGTTTAATCACGTGAGTCCCATGTCAAAGCACTAGCATGACTTTAGGTTGCCTCTGGGAGGTTAGACGATTAGTTAGCGAAGACATACACTATGTACATAGGACTGAAAAGCAAAGCATACCAGGCATTCAAAAAGAATTAACGCTTCCCTTTTGAAACCAAACAAATGGATCGATGCACACTAAAGATGTCACGTCTCACGAAAGGAATACGTCCTTGCTTTTATATTATTTTTTTTATTTTTAATCCAGTTTTGATAGTTTTGTCTGCTGAAGCACCAAGGGCCCGTGCATATATTTTACTGACATTTAAAGACTTTCAAAATTGATATATATTTGCCAAGAAATTATATGCCTGATACTGAGCAATAAAGTAATTATATCAGAC
Organism: Syngnathus leptorhynchus; assembly: GCF_054491065.1. Classification (NCBI taxonomy): domain Eukaryota; kingdom Metazoa; phylum Chordata; class Actinopteri; order Syngnathiformes; family Syngnathidae; genus Syngnathus; species Syngnathus leptorhynchus. Next base: position 6,919,191 of record NC_141203.1, read on the forward strand.
CATAGTATGCTCATTTTTACCCTTGACAAGCAATAAAGTTTACAACTACAACCTCTTCAAGTCAACCAAGTACTATGGATCAATTTACAACAACAACTTGGCGAAAAATCTTTTAATTTAGAAGTATGAATCTGATTGATAAATCAACAGAACAGCTCGACTCCTTATAGGGAGCGCCTGAGCAGTGCTTTTAAGGTCATGCTGATGGAATTAGTGCTTGAAGGCCTTAGTTGGAAATGAGTGGAGATTTGAGCTGACGTCAGAACACGCGTTATTGAACCGCTGCCCTGTCGCCCTTTTAAAGGGTCAGATGATGGTTAAATCCATGTTGTGGCTGTTTGGGCCTTTATACCACCGATAGTTTAAAAAAAAAAAAAAAAGTCATTATGTAAAATGAAAGATGTATTCCTTGACGTGAGACAAGTACGTTTACATGATCACATATCTTCATACAAATGATCTGATTGGATAAACGTGTTGGAAGCGTTAATTTGAATTGGGGAGGCGGGTGATGTGCCACAAGTTATTGTGTGATTTCTTTTTTGTTTTAATTATTATATTTCACAATGTAAAGATATTTAATGTGCACTACTTCTCTAAAGGTTTTTTATGACACAAACATATGATGGAAATGGCTGGAAAGTTGTCACATTGTGGAAGCCGATGTCACTTGCTTACAGTAAAACTATTCAACAGTTTGATTCGGGAAAAAAAAAAATCAATTTATCACAAGTGAAATTGAAGAACTTTTGTGGAGTGATATAATTGCTCCATGAAAATGGTGCCTCTCACGTAGGAGCTGCATCCTGGCACTTTTCCAGAACCTCCATTTAGTTGACAAAGACCTTTTTGTTTGCGCTGAGAACACATTACGCACTGTGATGACATTCACACAAACAAGTGTACTATTGTTTTGTAAATGGAGAATTCCGTTCATTAATCTCGAAGCGACCCAGCCCTTAGCTGCATTTTGTTTTCTGACAATTAAGGGAGCTTTCTCTTTGTCTGCAACTATATTCCATTGGCACTGGATAATTTTGGAATAACGATGAATATTGGTTTTACTGTCGAGTAACATCAATTCCACAATTGACGATAATCCAGCCCCCAGCACTGCTTGTTTGATCTTTATGCATTATGAAAGTCTGCTGCAAAGAGGCGCGATTAACACAACTGTGAACAATGCACACACACACACACTCACACACACTCACACACACGCACACAATCTCAGATGCAGATGCTCACGTTCTTCTGGGCAATCTTCAGACCAGACCTTTACCTTGAAAGTTCTTGTATACTTGTCGCAAACACTTTCATTTCACAGTTCTTTTTAAGGAACTTACCAAGAAGATATGTCTTTGATACTTGGCTCATCCTCGGGATGTTGGATTTAGTATCATGGGGCGATTTTGAAATCCAGCCTTCTCAACTTTGGACTCGTCATCGTCGTTCTTAGCAACTATCATCTGTAGCACTTCTACTTTACCATACGTCACATACTCTTCTCTTCTGGTGGACTCCATACTTGAATTCCTTACACGCATTTGGATATGAAGGTGATCTTGTCCTTTTTCATATTCGCTTGTCTTTCATTTCGAGAGCATTGGTCACCAAGTCTTTCCTGGGTTCCACGACGCTTGATCATCCACTATCATGTCGGATCATTTCAGGTAAACATTCGAAAGAATATTCCATCATTTCCATTGTTTTAATCCCGTCTCTTGGCCAGCAGACTTATTTTCCATCGGAATATTTGAAAACATTCAGTTCATTCAAACGATGATGCAAACGATCCAAAAGGGATCCATCATCTGTCATGACGACAAAGGCGATTTAATTCATCGTTGTACATGTCTGTGTGAGTGTTTGCTTGCTGAGTCTGTTGCTGTGTGCGTGCGTGTGGGTGGGTGTATGAGAGAGAGAGAGCGAGCGAGTGTGTGTGTGTTATGTTTTCTTTTTGTGTTCAAGACAACATGCACTAAGTCCCACTGACACCCAACGTTTCCCATTGTGCAGTGTAAGGAATGCCAGTGGGCTGACCGCCGCCGACCTGGCCCACGCGCAGGGCTTCCAGGAGTGTGCTGAGCTTCTCGCCAATGCCCAAAACTTTCAACAAAACATGGCTCAGTTCCATAATGGGGCCTTTCTTAATGGTACCAGCCAGAATGGGGGCCACACACACCCCACTATCCAGAGCTGCAGCTTCTTCAAGGGCATACCCAACAGAAAGAGGTCATTCGATGGCCAGGAAATCAACACGGTCAAGAAGGCAAGACCTAATGGTGAGTCAATTATGTGCCACAATCTACAGATGTATTATGGCAGCACAAGGGAACTCAAAATAAGGCCACTTTCAGGGTGAATCCAAAATGAATTCGTATCAAGTGTCTGGCCTTTATAATTTTGTGTTTGTTGAATGAATTTGCATCAGGTGTCTGGCAAGCGCTTATGATTTTAGTTTTTGTTTGCCCACGTGTTATTGATGCACTCTTTCGACACCGCTGTGGTTGTTTGTGTCTCTTTTACATGTTTGTACATTGGGATTTGTTTTTAGTAAATGTAAACACAGAATTTTGGGGGACTTGAAAAGTGAAAACATGCAGAAACAACAGAAGGAAATTAGACTAAATCAAATGCAGCACTTGGTACATGTCCAACAATATACACACTCATAAACAAAATTCAAATACAGGATTAATTGATTTAGATAGTTCATATAAATAACACTTTTAAATTTTTTACATCATGGTTGCTTGTCAAGCATTACTTTGTGGAACTTGAGTTTGCTGCTCTGCAGCAAACAGCAGAGGGTGCCATTGATCAAATTACCAGTTGCTACCTTTACGGGTAGGCTTAGAAATGGATATTCCTAAACGAATTCAGGAGTATGTAAAGGGAAATGTTTGGAAGCCAAACCTTGCAACAACACAAGGCAGTAGTTTAATGAGACAGAGTACCTGTTTTGGAAGTTATATTGCGTGTTTATATCATCTGTACCCTACTGTAGCTAGAGAATGTTAACTATATTGTGTTACTTTTGTTAACTGAATTACTTCTAAATAACTTTATCCACCTTACTGTTGTTTTTGTTTGTTTGTTTGTTTGTTTGTTTGTTTGTTTGTTTGTTTTTCCCCCTTAGGCGCTGGCAATGCATTTGAACTGCAGAACGGCAACGGGCCTCTGGTTGGTGCTGGAGAGTCCCCAATGGAAAGCATGGAGTTGGCGTCTACTGTGAACTCAGGTGGGCCAGGTCCCGTTTCATTGGGGCTGAATGGGCTGGCGCCAGCCAACGAACCAGGGCCTATGGATCAGTGGGAGGACCAGGGGGGGCGGGCCACCTCCAACCCCACAGCTAAAGAGCTGGAGGTCTACAATGTGGCATCCATGCAGACTCCTTGTCGCTGCACTAATTCGTACGCTTATTTGTAGAAAGGTCGCGAGTGTGCGTGTGCGTTGTGTGTTGGCACACATTCTAATAGTCACATTTGTGTTGTATATATTTTGCTATTGTTAAACTATGGCTTATGGCAATTGTTTGCATCTTACATGGATAAAGCAAAGTAGAAAGGTGTGTGTGTGTTGCAGTGTGCGTACGGTTTTCTACCCACCTGTATACCCGATTCCAAACAAAATTTAGAGAAGTTGTCCAGTTATACTGTCAGTTTGAGAGGTTTACTGTTAAAAAAAAAACTTATTTTGCACATTTTTATAGGTCATTGGCAGATAAAAATGGTTGTTCCCTGTCTCAGTGGTTAAACAGTGTAAAAAAAAAAAAAAAAAACACTGTCCTTGGTTATTTGTCTTAATTGCAATTTAAATGACTATTTGTTCACAACATAGTCAACTAACAAGTTTATTGTTGTATCCATTTTTGTTGTGGCTAAAGCTGAAGGTGTTGAGAAAAGTTTAAAGGTAATTTTATAATCAGTTAGTTGGCCCAAGAAAGTTTGCATTTATTTGTATTGTTTGCTAAGAAAACAAAGCCTTATTACTTGAGCTGATTGTGGGAACGATGTGAATTGTTTCCTTATTGCATTTTAGTTTGTTTGGGATTTTGTGTGTCAGTGTTGATCGGGTGTAGCTTTGTAATTAATGATGTTAAATCATTAAATGTTGGACAATTTTATAAACAGTTTTTCTTTTCTTTATTTCCGTCATCGAATCCATGTAAAAAAAGTGTTGACAACCTTTGCTCTGACTTGGAGCGCAGCAGTGGATTATATTTCAAAAAATTTGAACCTGTCAAAGCGGTATCTAGGAAACTAGTTCAGCGTGTCATGCAGCATGCACAAATTAGGTTGTGACCTATCTAGAGGCAAGTCTGGGCTTGTGATTTGCAAGATCACGTCAACGTCTTTTACAATTTATTGATCGCGGTACCACATGCCCGGTGTAACCTACATGTCAAAGTTTGCAGAGGACTTCAATGACCGAGCGGTTTTGAACAGGTCACCACCTCCAGAATTAGGTCTGCATTCACCAATGATTTCTTTACACATGCTCTTGATTGTTTGTCTTCTCCCTCCCAGTGTCAGTTGGCATTTCCTCACTTGGTCACTGTCAACCGCAGCTTCCCTTCGAGCGCGATTCTACTGCAGTCTACACGGGGTCCCCCGAGATCAGCCAAGTGGAGCACCAGAAATCTGTTAAAGCGGAGCAGTTGTATGACCACACCATCTTGAGCACCATGCTCCTCTACCATGGAGCCTAAATTTAGATGAACAACAAACTGTTAGCCTAACATTTCTTCATTTGCCTTAAAGGTCATTGAGCGGTGGGCCGCTAGTTAATGGAATCATTTCCTGTTTGTGAAGGGCAGGCCCAGTGTGGCAGTTTTCTTTCTTTGTGTATGAGGCTTGGAGAAGTGGTTCTTGGTTTGAGTTTTTCACGCAATTGTTGTTTGTATATATTCCTTCGTAAGTAAGCATCTTTATTAAAACACTGCCAACGTCCAACATGATTGAGTTTGTTTTGTATGAAAGTATTCAAGGCCACGCTGTCAAAGAAAATAATTGATCATTTAACAGTTGTACAGTATTATGAGACAAAAGCAGTAAATTCACAGTATTGCTGCGTAAATGTGTAAATTCCACCTATTTCACATTGTTCCAACTTTCTCTGACTTCCTATCTATATTACAACTTTAAAGAAATCCATTTTCTTAATATTTGTCACTTTTTTTTCTTTGTATATTCTAAGAAAATTGCAACATCTCTGGCAATATGACTTATTCCTCGTGATAATATCCTTTCAATATCTACATTCTATTTTGTCAACAAATTACAACTATTTTTCTCATGTCATGACTTTATTTGGCTTGCAAAATTAAAGGCTTGTTAAAATTTATTTTTATGGTCGTTACTTTTATGTGTTATACCTCATGATCATATATTATCCAGGGGTGGCCTTTACAAACGTTTGTTCTTTTGTACATAGCTTTAATCATCCTTTAATTTTCTTGGATTCTAAAGGTCATGAATCATTTTCCTTTTGGGCCAAAGGTTACCCCAAAGTATTTTCCGTTTCAATCCCCCCCACAGTTCGAAGTCGTCTATTTTCTCCTGTTCGTCGAATTTGTAGGCAGCTGAGTTCATGAAAGCATACCCAGACTGTGTCTTTAAATAGAGCGGATGGGGCTCGCACACCCCGGTCTCACGTGTTTGGCCCCCGCAGCGTCGGTGCTCCGAGCCAAGTCACCTGTCTGGAGCAGGCCCGACCTTCACCACCACATCACAGCACAAACACACGTCATTGTGGCCGCGCCCCGTCGCAAACTACCACCTTGCGTAACAGGTAAGAATAGAATCATCCCGTCACACAAAAATTGCTGGTGTGTCATTTAAGACTGCTTTTGAAGAAACTGACTTCAATTTGTTATATGGTAGGAAGGTTTCCGTCTGTATATATATATTTAGGGCGAGATATCTAAGGCACTTACATGTCATATATTTTCAGCCCCCCTACTATTCATTGACACATGGTATCTTCCGTTTAAAGGGGCTGGACTAAACCGACCGGATTTTAAGAGAAAGACAGGAACCAGAACTTCGACGTTGACAAATTAGGATGTTATCAGATAAACGTTAGGGGCATTAATTCAAAACGTTCTCACCAAAACACGAACGATAATACGAATTAAATAGTGAATTCATAGAGTTGGACCATGTCCACGCCGGCTAGAAGGAGACTTATGAGAGATTTTAAACGGTGAGTTGCTTTTTCTTTTGCGTGTCAAAAACGGCTAACATGAGAGCGAAGTCCGGTCGAAACCCGAAACACCCATGTTGTTATACTTATTATCCATAATCGATATACTCATATTTTCATTTAGGCTAGAAACTAGTTATATAAATTCAGTAAACAACGCGTTAGCCGGGCTGCTTGTCGAACAAGTTTCGTACGAGCTAACTCTAGCTAGTCGTAAAAGCAAAACTGTTATGTATTGTTTGACCAGTCTGTTTTTCTTTCAGTTTATGTCGTCGTTTACGTGTTCTTTGTGAACTTTTAACATTTGTTAAGTAAAGAACTGAGCAATGGCGGAAGCTGTCAGGGAACGTGTATCTTTTTTATCTTTTTATTTGCGAGTGAGTCCTAAGTAAAGCGTCTCGTAAACGTTCTGGTGCGTTTGTACATGAACTTTTTAAGAACACTTACCACTCACAAGAAACTATATGAAGCGAATTAGAAAGACTTTTAATTTTCAATGATGTCGTCAAAAAGAAGAAATGATGTTTTTTTTTTTTTTCTTCCCCCGTGTTATTTGGTTGTATAGTCTACAAGAGGACCCCCCAGCTGGTGTTAGTGGAGCCCCATCAGAAAACAACATCATGGTGTGGAATGCAGTCATTTTTGGGTAAGCCTGAACGCAATGGTACCTTGATTTAGGACTTAAATCCATCCTCAACAAAGCTTGTTAGTCAATTTACTAATACAGCAGTTTCTTGGTCTAAGAGCGACTTGACTTTTCAAGCTCAAAGCTTACGAAAGCCTCATAAATTGGGTCACTTATGGTCTGTTTTGTCTTTTAAGCCTAAAATGATGACATTTTTTTGTATCCAACTGTCTTGTGTTTCAGCCCCGAAGGAACTCCATTTGAAGATGGTAAGTTTGATTTTTATGCCGAATGACTGACTTTGTTTAATAGATGATTGACACATTGACCAAATCGTTATTGTCTTTTTTTTTCCCTCACAGGTACATTTAAACTCATTGTCGAGTTCACGGAAGAATACCCCAACAAACCTCCCACAGTGCGATTTGTGTCAAAAATGTTTCATCCTAATGGTAAGAATATTACTGTGCTTTTGACAATGGCTATAATACTCCTTTTTTTGAGAAAACAATGAAAATATAATTTATATTTCAATGCTTTTCCACCCCCTCTACAGTCTATGCGGATGGTAGTATTTGTTTGGACATCCTCCAAAATCGGTGGAGCCCCACTTACGATGTGTCTTCTATTCTGACGTCCATCCAGGTCAGAATGATGTGATATGTCTGCTGGTTGACACACTGAAAGCGAGCCAAATACAATGGTGTCCATGTTTGTTGTCCTGCAGTCTTTGCTGGATGAGCCCAACCCCAACAGTCCGGCCAACAGCCAAGCGGCTCAGCTGTACCAGGAGAACAAGCGCGAGTACGAGAAGAGAGTTTCAGCAATCGTAGAACGAAGCTGGCGAGACAGTTGACCTGGTTGACGATATGGGTCGAATGATAGTGTGGAGAAGAGCCCTCTCCTCTCACCTTTTTTTTTTTTTTTTAGTTAACATTTTATGCACTTTACCTTCAATGTCCCTTCATAGGATTTTATCTTTTCTTGTCTGTCAAGATAATTCTTTTTTTTTTTTTCTATATCTACAATCGTTGCCCATATTCCTAGCATTTGTGCTGAATCATGCCTTGTTTGTGGGCCACCATTTTATTATGATCACGTTTAACGTCCCCGGTGCTTGGCCGCTCACGTCATTTTTCACAGAGAATTTTGCCGCCGTGGGCTCCCAACATTGTTACGCTATCTCTTTGTTGTGCTGTGAACTGTTTATTGCATGCATGACACAGTGAGCAAATTTTATCTCCTCCCCCTCTTCAATACTTTTGTATATAAGAAAACCTGCATCTAAATATATGTACAGATTTTGCACTGGTTGTCTCCGGTGTTGTTTATTTCCAACGCTTCTCGAGACAAAAGGCAAATTTGTCATCTAAAATAGATATGACAATTTGGCATAATTCTGTTGAGTAGCTAAATTTAGTCTGTTACGTTTGCTTTACCTATCCCTTTCTGCATTATGTAACGTCGACATGACCACATCCAGAGAGCGTATTGACTAGCTTTTGGTGGACAAGTAACTACTTTTGGATGTGCCTGGCGCCGACCATTTGAATCTTTGTTCCGTTTGGATCACAGAGTAATGATGTAGACCACTACTGACTAGTTTCTCACACTATCCGCTGAATTGTCAGCTGTCAGTTTCATGGAACTTTGTGCTGACTGAAAGCACCACTGCAGACTAATTACCACAAAAAAAAGACTGTTCAAACAATACATTTAAGTTGATTAAAAGAGGATTTATTTGTTGACTGGGAGTTGCCGCATGCAAATAAATGAGTGCAGGGTGTCTGCTTAACAGATGTCCATTGTACAAGGATGGGGAACCTGCAATTATCCAAACTAAACCGTTGAAAGAACATTGACCCAACAAATGTTCAATAGAACAAATTCCCCACCCTTGCTTCAGAACAATCCCGACAGATGGGATACAGTCTTAGAAAAATAACTATATACAGAACTATTCTGTAACAATGTAGACAAAACCTAGTTGTAATAATACTATACTAATGTTGAGAAGTGTTCTTGGCATCTGGGGTCAGCTACCTGTTGTACGCCCGTTCCTTCTTGGCTCTCTCTAAGGCTTTGTCCATGGTCTTCTCATTCTCACCTCGACACTTGGGGCAGTACCACTTGCCTTTGGGCTTATGATGGAGGCCCACGCAGGAAAAGTGGAACCATTCAATGGGACACTCATCGTAGTCGCAGCCGATCATCTCGCCGTAGGACACCTGCTCGCACAAGCAGTACGTGGGCTCGTCGGGGTCGATGGGCAGGTCCGGCGGCGACACCTCTCGCTCTGACTTCCCCTTGGACCGCTTCTTCTTCTTGGATGACGTCTTTGCTCTCTTCTCCCGGGACGCTCCGGCACCGACGTCCTCTGTGACGTCCAGGCCGCTGTAGCTGTCCCTGCTCTCGCCATTCTTTTGCCGCCTGGAGCGCTTGCCGCCGGCCTTGTCTGCTCCTGTTGAGCTTGGCGCGACCTCTTCGCGCTTCTTGTCGTGGTGGCTCGTTTTGCTCGGGGTGGTGGTGGACGAAGACGATGACGAACTGATCATGGCCGCCGCCGCGGTTGCCAAAGATGTCTGCGTAGTGATGTGACTCTCTGGAACTTCTTGGGAGGAGACGAGCAGTTCGGAATGCCAGTCTAACTGACGGGTTCGGTTCTCCACCAACTCCACCTGGAGTATATTTAAGTCACGTCAAAAAAATATATATATATTGAATTCCTTTGCCCTTAATTGCATGTAATTTAAAATTTCAGACTTGGATGAAATTTCAATTAAATAAGTCATTCCCCATCTTAAATATGTAGTTCCTTTATTGTAACACACTAACCATTTGTCCAGCAATTTGAATCTTCTCATCTCCAAGCTCCTGACTACGGATCAGCGCCCTCTGGATGGACAATTGCAGCTTGCGTCTTTGGGGTGCGTCCGATTCCTTGCGATACCGTTCATATGCATCCTCAAGTTCCTTCAGAACATCTGGGGGAAAAAGTGACATCACTGTTTAATGCAAAACTTAATGTTCATCCGTGGTGGATGCTTTTACATTCCTTTTTTTAAAATCTCAGAGTGAAACATTCAAAATCTTTCAGTCCTGTGTTGTCGAATTTCATGTGGATTAATGTCAATGGGAAAACAAAGATGGCCTGAACCGAGAGCATCCTCACCTTGATATCTGGCATCGATTTCTTTCATGAGGGACACACTTCTCTGCAAATCGAAAGGCAGTGACTCCACCAGCTCCAAGTACTCTTCCACATAATTGACAACAACATGGCCAGGATCGCCATTCGTGGCGTTCAACATTATGCCTCCACTCTTATCACACACACCTCCACCTGAAAGAAAATATGTAATTTAATTATAAACAACGGTTCTCCAGCAGTTAACATTATTAAAATAATATACTGCTCAGTGTTTTTTTCCCCCCCGTGTACTTATCAGTGGAGTTAGCGCCTCCAGCAGTGACGACTCGGTGTGTGTGGTGATTAGCAACTTGCTCCTTCGGTGAGTTTACGTCAACTCTGTCTAATGTTAATTTGACGAGTCAACGTTGTTCATGGCAACCGGTTTGAAGTCTTACAATTCTGGTTAGTGTACATTCAGACATCTTGTTTAACTTGGAACGTTTGCTTACACGCGTTTCGTGTGCACAGGCTTAACTTAGAGTCAAACGTTGGAGTTGAACTAACAGAGTCGGTAAAAAAAAAAATTGTGCGCCTAACCAACAATTGTCAAATTAACAGATACTCAATAACAGATGTTAACAAATTAGATCTTAAAAATCTGAACGTTCACGTGTTTTTATTAGTCGGGAATTTGCAGCTAGCGTGACGCTTTATCAGTGCAAAACAAACAACCATTGTAGTTCTATCCCACGGTTACGCGATTTGAAAGCATGCCTACCTGTGCAAGTACCTATATCGGCACTTTTCCAATCAGTTTTATGCTCTTAAAGTCAAATAATGAGCTTGATGAAATGTTAACATCAGTCGTGCAGTAGGTCGGCGACTGGAGCAGCTAATGCTAACCGTCAGCTCGAGGAGAGGGGTAAATTTGCGCATGCGCGTAGCGCTTCAAGTGACAACGTCAAAATTATTCCGTTGGAATTATCGTAAGCATTAAATATGTATTTCTATTTGACGTTTGATTTACAATAATGATGATAACAGGACTAAATGTGTTGGAGCGGTCATACAATTGATCCGTTTACGTAGGAACTCACTAATGCCACCTAGCGTCGAACACCGGCTTTTTTTTTTTTTTTACATTGCAATTGTCACGTAAACTGACTCACACAAAGTCGTATTTTTATTTTTTTCATTAAAAAAAACATAAATTACAACTAATTTCATGTATTTATCCACCACATCGGTGTTCTGGGAAGACATTGAAACCAAAGTGTTGAAAGGATGCTTATGTTTACATACACAAAGAGGTATAGTGCACACATCTTCAGCCTTCAGGAACTTTTTATTTTTCACTAACCCTCACCCATTTCATTTGTTAAAATGCAAGTACGTAGTTGGGAGCACAGAATGAAAATCAACCAAATGGCTTTTTTCTTTCTTTTTTTGTACACAGTGTCAGTTTTCATCTTTCAAATAGATTTTTGAAGACTGGGCCAATCTCATGGATCATATCTGAGGTGGTGGTGGATCTGCCATGTCGCTGGAAGGCTTGTCTGTTGCACTGTCTGGTTAGTGAAGAGGCTCCCATCGCTGCTACCACCGACGGGTTCACACTGCAGTAAGGTAACAAATAAATTCTTTCACTGAATAGTCTAATGTTGTAGCTGAGCATATGATCGCCACCATATCAAATTGAACTCGATTCTCATCCATATTTAATGCGTAAAACCAGCAACGTGTCCTATCGGGTTTATGAAGCACCCACCCAGTGATCAGTCCTGCCTGAGAGGCAGTGTAGGCCCAATGTGCCAATACACCAGCAGCTCCAGACAGAAGATCACCTTGTCCTCCACATCGCCTCCCACTGCCTTCGGTACTGCATGTAACCACTGCATAAAACCAAAAAACAAACAAACAAGGTGACATGTCACTGACAAACACTCATCCAACGGTAGGCTCAACACACACCTGTGCTACCATCCGCAATGAGATCCTTCTCTCCTTTAAGTAGAACGGTAATGTTGCCCATGGTTTCACTTAGCTGCAGGACGCTACTACGGTGATCAACGCTGTCCACGGGCTTGTGTTGCTGAGATGACAACACGCACATGGGATTAAAACACTTATGGCGCCGACTTGAAATTGTCACTTGGCAAAAGACCCACCAGCGTATCGTACAATCGCGTGAACTCCATGAAGTTGGGCGTGATGATGCCCTTCTGGTAGCCCTGAATAACAGATGGCTGCTTTGTGACCAGCCATAAACCGTCCTGGAGAAGGCAAACAAAGAAAAAGTCACGATGACTTTTATGAACGCAAGATAAAGTTGACCTAGATAAATACTCACTGCATCGATGATGATTGGAATATCTCTTGCTTTGGATTTCTCTATCACCTCCTACAAGGAAGAACTACATTATTTGTGGAAATATACTGGTTGATGATACACTTGGCGCACTAAATAGTTGTCCTCTTATACAAAACATAATTTAAATGCATCTTGTTAATATATAAGCAGGTTTAAAATTTGACACAGTAGCTTAGTACGACATGTAAACTTTCTGGAGAAGCATTATAATCACAAACAGTTTGTAGTAGAATTTTAGGAGGCAAAAAAATGTTTAACACATTTTTGTTTGGTTGTTTGTATAGCACAACAAAAATCCTCTTTTGTCAATAAGTTGAAAGGTTCATAAAATTAATTTACCAGCTCACCAATGAGTTCCCTATTAATTTAAATGAGGATGAACTTCTCATTATTGAAAAGGTCACAATTGGTAACCACTTCATTTATAAAGTGATGAGCACGCCTCTAGTGTAGCATATTTACATTTTTATAATGGTCTGATTTTTAGATATGCAGCAATTTTTTTTTAAACTGTATTTTTCAAGTCAAATCCTTTTTTTCTGCAGTCATGTTAGCAGATATATGATGCATATCAAATTTCCATGATGCATATTCGTATTGTGTCACTTGAGACAGCAGACCTCCCAACATCCTTAAGGAGCTCTTAGTTCTGTGTTTGTGTTAAATGCATGCGTGCATCCAGTACGTGCCTTGGCAGTTTTTAATAACAAGTCCTCTCTTCCTAGACCAGGTCCCACCACAAGGCTGTGCAGTCTCGGGAGCCATTTTTCGATCTCCTCCACCGCGTTTGGGCTGTCCCTTTTCAAGGTGCACACACAAACACAAACGCAGGAGGAGGAAAAAAGGAATAGTCATTTAGGAATTGTAGTTTATGTCATACTTTATTATACAAGACTGAATGGCTCTTTTTTTTTTTTTTATCTTGCACTCGACAAGTACTTCATATATTTAAAAAAAAACTAATAACTAAATGAAAATAAAGCATTTTTGAAAAAAAATGACAATCATGCAACCTCTCTAATTGAACGAAACTAACTGAATAAAAAAAGTCACTAAAACTAACTTGTAAAAAAAATCCCAAACTATTAAAGAATTAACAATTCTAAAATTATAGTAGCTAAAAAAAAAAAAAAAATTTACAATATCCTATGGACTTTTTTCTTCTTCTCCAAGACAAATCAGATTTTCTGCCATCTGCTTGCATGCTCATTTTACACAAATGGTCTACTCACAGGACAGGATGAACTATGAGCTCAGGGCTGTAGGATTTGATTACGGCCGCAGCGTCTTTGGTGCAGAACACGTGAGACAAGTCAGCACCCTGGGGACCAGACAAAGACATTGCACCAACATTGCATTTTGTGCAAAAATAGACAGTGAGGCATTTTGTTCTCACCACTTTCAGTGCAGAGATAGCAGCAAAGTAGGGCGCTCCAGTGTAGCTTGAAGGTAAACAAAACTGCATTAGAGGCCCAATTCAAATGTGATCGATACAATGCAATCTGAAGCTGGCGCGCGACATACTCTTGGCATCCGCCGATGATACCGATTCGGCCATCTTGTCCTTTGTGCTTCTTGCTGGACAACAGAGGGACTATCTTCTTTACTAGAGACAGGACGTGCTCCTCCATACCCCCGTCAGAGGTCGGGGCCAGGTTGTAGCGGCGCTCAAACACTGCAGTAATAAAACAGGGCTTAAATGCTGTTTGGTTTGAAACATAGAATCTGTAAAAAAAATAAAATACACCAACAGTGATATAAAGAAAGAACTGCTCATTGGTTCCCAACTAAAAATGGAAAAGTTTCATTGTCAGATCTTAATAGCTAAAAGGAGCGTACTTGAATGACTAGTCTATTAATCGATTGCTAAGAATTGGCGATTTTGTGGAATCGATTGCCGAATAATCGTGTCTTGAAGAAACTGAGGCAACATGGATTGCACTACTTGAACATAATTTGAAAGGTGTAAAACAACTTTCTATTCATTTCTGCAATATATATATATATTTTTTTTTTCCACCCCGTTAGGCAGATACCCATCGCCTGTCCAAGGAATTTAATATTAGCCTTCATACTTCCACACATACCCAATCGGAATTGATATTTGTTGAATGCTGTCTTTATGAAAGTGATATGACAAATTTTCTGTCAACCAACTGCGGTTATTTCTTAACACCTCCCAAAGTAGATTGCCACCTGTGAACAATGGAATGCCATCAGTAAGGCAATTTAATCTTATTTTTGACAAACTGGGGAGAAATAACATTAATTTATGTCCATAAGTAATTTGAACCACTTAACCCAATTAGAGTCGTGGGCATGCTGATATGCAGATATGCAAAATATTGGGCATGGTAAAAATCTCCGAATTTTAATCATTTTTAGTGTTGCATTGAACAGAATAGCGTAGATGTAATTCAACTCCCCATAGCTGATGTTGTTTTGGTCTTTGACAGTAAACTACTTAAGAGCAAATCAACGGCGCCTTAGTTAAGTGGAGCCAAGTTTATGATGGATCTGACATTTGATTGATAATTTTGACTATTACCAATGATAAACCAGTGTTCTGATTTGCATACAAATTTATTTGACTGCGTTATCATGGAAACGGAACTTTGTTGTCCAATGCTATTGGAATTGATGAATCACAGAGGGTGAGATTAACTTTGCAATTTTTACGCAGTGTCCAGTGTGCATATTATCTGATGTCACACTTGTCAATTCACATCTGCGTCGGCTTAAAGGAATTATGACAAGCAACTGCAATGTATAAATATGTGTTTGTCGACTCGCTACCGTCGGATGGGACCTATGCACTCCATTTTGCCTCACCTGCATACAATCCACAATCATTTCTATCCAATCAATACGTTTCAATGAATAAGTCTATTCTTATTAAACATTAAAAACAGATTACAGTATAGGGTGTCCACAAAGTCTCTTTCAATTGAATCATTCAGAAACAATTCCAAAAGCATCGAGTGGGCTCCTCCACAACCTTCTCACTGGACAGGTGACAGCCCCACTAATACCTAATGGGTGAGAGTCTGGCTTCAACAGCTGAGCCTGCTTGGCCAAACTGTCCGTTGGGGGTGAGGGCTGGCGGTGCGTGCGTGACGGCAAAGGTTGGGAGAACACCGAGGCATGGGTGGGCACGCCGGTTTTCAAGTGAGGAGAGTGCGCCGCTCCCGAGTACGGCCTGGCGGAGGAGATGTTGGAGAACATCTGACCGAGCATTTGGAGCATGTGCAGCTCCCTGGCGTGCTCCGCCTCTCGCCGGTTATCCTCGGCGTGCAAGCGGCGCTCCTCCATGCGATAGAAGTTGTCTTCAGCCTGCGAGCTCTGCTTTAGGAACTGTTCCATTAGCCTCTCCATAGGGAAGTTAGTGCGCCGCCGCCGTCGTTGCTTGGGTGTGGAGACGGAGCAGTTGGCTGCCAATTGGCTGCTGTTGGGAGGTCTTTCGGATATACCTGAAGGAGACGACACGAGACATTAATATGCATGTAGCAGTCCCCGACATTTGGTTGCAGAATCAAGTCAAAGTGGTCATCCACTAACAATCCTGTTACCGTTAGGACGAATGGCTAGTGTGTTGTTAGCCAAACTTTAGGGGTCACCTCAATTTATACATACATTTTCTCTGATCTTGTTCATGGGCAGCTGTAGCTGACAGAAAGGTTTAGATCCATGATATGTAATAAATAAAATAACTTGGGTGAATTTGGATAATTTCCTCAGGTACACTTGAAGATCTCTCACATCACACTGGCTGGTAAATGGCTGTTTTAATGTAAATCCCGAGTCTGTCCAGATAATAAAACAGATTATTTCTGTCAATGATTTTTATTCAAAGCTGAAAAAAAATTGTACCGGATTGTATTGAACTGGATCAACTGTTCATCTGTCTTGTATCCCGTCACAATAAGCATTCATTTTGACATGTAACAATGAATGGATGTGCACTTACTGTTACTGCCCACTGTAACTTTAACTGGGATGGGAATGGGAATACTGGGGTACTCCAGCTTGACTTCAGTCTCGGCGGGGAAGGGGCAGTCTCCAGTACTTTCGGAGTAGACGTCCTGAGCATCCTCCGCATCCTCATCTAAGCCGTCCACGGCCTCCTCCCCTCCCGGCCCACCATCTATGAACTCTTGGGGGTCAACGGCGGGTCGATTGCTCAAGATCCTCTCCATGGTGTCGTAGAACTTGGCAATTTTGTGATATTGCCTGTTGTTGCGCAGATTTCCCTCCTTGGCGAGCAAGTATTGTCTTTTGAGGCTCTTAATCCGCACCCTGCACTGCTCCGGCGTGCGCTCGAAGCCCATCGCCGCCAGGCGCCGGGACACATCGCGGTAGACGAAGCTGTTGCGGAAGTTACCGTCCAGTGCCTCCTGGACGTCCTGCTCACCCCAGATGTTTAACAACGTCCTCGTCTCCGCGTCCGACCACAGGAAACCTCGCGTTGTGTTGTTGAGCAGCATAGTCGAGCCTCGAGTAGTTGGGGATGGATGTGGTTGGCCTGGTTGTCTACCTATGAGTCGTCTCCAAAAACCTCCGACGGGCTCGCTTTCCGATCATGCAAGTGTTTTAAAATGGTGAAAGCGTGCGTATTGTTCAAATGAAAACGCTTTGCACGTCGAATCTTGGTCTTCTAGCTAAACCTTGCCATGTTTACCCCTTTACGTCGGTTGCAAAAATGCCAAAGCTGGGAAGTTTCACCAAAACTGAACAAGGACCAGCTTTCCAAACCAATCGCTGTCGTTAGCCTCATTTTGGAGAATTTAACAAACTGACCTCTGATCGGTCCTCTGAGGGAGACAGTTTGCGTCCACCCTCTGGTTTGACTGATGTCTGTGGGGTCCTAAAGACCACCAGATCATATTTTGCAAATAATAACATGGGCGTAAGCTGTCAATACTTTGATAAAACCATGGATATAACAGAAAGAACGCCACAACGCGGAGATGAGAATACATTAAACACGAGGTTTCACTTTACCTTCCACGTTAAAACAGAACAATGTTGCGAGAATCGACACAGTTACGGTGACAAACAAGAAGGCGATCGTCT
Source organism: Syngnathus leptorhynchus (assembly GCF_054491065.1). Classification (NCBI taxonomy): domain Eukaryota; kingdom Metazoa; phylum Chordata; class Actinopteri; order Syngnathiformes; family Syngnathidae; genus Syngnathus; species Syngnathus leptorhynchus. Next base: position 6,936,603 of record NC_141203.1, read on the forward strand.
GGACGGGCTGCGGCATGTTGTTGCCATTCATTGTTTACTGACATGCTATCCGCCAACACGAAGCTTGTCAACGACAGGAAGACCCTATGTCGTGCACACACTTCTTACCTAAACTCCAAGTGCGTGTCAACGCTGGCAACTGTGTACAAATACGTCTGGTCATGAGGCTTTGCTGAGCTTCAACAATACGGGAAGAAATAGTTCACGATCCCTTTAATGACTGCTCGGAAATTCCTAAATCCACTAAAAACTGTCTGCTATACATTTGATAGTAAATAGAGACTAAACCAGCGGTGTATTCAATATACGTTATCGTCAAAATTTAGTTTGGTAGGGTTTTTTTAAATATCAAGTACGCATATATCTGCTGGCTCAGTAAATGTTGGGCAAGACAAAAAGTACTGCATTGAGTTGTCGTTGATTTAGATAGTTCACCATTTTTATTCAATTGTATTTTCATATTTAATTGAGCTTTTATTTAATTATTATTATTGTTGTTTAAACTGTATATTTATTTAATTTATGTTATGAAATAAATTGCCCTTTTGTTATGCACAAAACAGCATTTCATGACGTCGAATTGAAAACAATAACTAATGGTTATGAAGCGTGACGAGCGCTTTGGAGGGGCGGGCCCACGGTTGAACCTGCGACGCGTGATTGTAGTCAAAGTTTTCCACTTTCATTTCCTGTTTAACCTCACCCCTACCGCTCATAAGTGCGATCGCAGATTGCAGGATGAGCCATTCATAACACTCACCACCTCCAATTTATGCACGTCAAAAATGGCGTTTGTCTATCCTCCGCGCTTGACTTTTACCATCTAGAGCGCCTCTTATCCTTATATAACCTAACGATCGGACAAAGCGGTGGTGAGTTTTGGAAGATGAGGAAGCCAGACGTGAAGGTGGTGCTTCTGGGGGACATGAACGTTGGCAAGACGTCTCTCCTGCACAGGTACACGGAAAGGAAATTTAGAGACACCATCAGCACCGTCGGAGGAGCGTTCTTCCTCAAACAGTGGGGGCCCTACAACGTCTCCATATGGGACACCGCTGGTAAATCCTGATCTCAAATGTTTTTGTGTGTGTGTGTTCTAATTCCTGTGGGTTTATTCACTGCGTTAGCCCATTGACGCGTGATTCCCGGAGTTGAGGCAATCACTGGTATGTGACCTGCAGACTAGAGCCGATGGGGACTGTTGGCATAAGGCTTACTTACCTGTGTGATAAAGTGGACAGTGTCTTGCTTTGTGCTTTAGATAGTGGAGGGAGCTGCCATCTTTGTAAATGAGTTAAGTTTTGCAAATTTGACTCATTTTCCAAGACCTGCAGATTATTATATTCTGTGACAGTATAAGTACTAAACACTGATTTCAGACCAAGAAAGGGGAAAAGAAAAAAAGCTTGTTATGAAAGGAAACATGCCAAACATAGCAGACTTTGATGCTAACATATATATATATATATATATATATATATATATATATATATATATATATATATATATATTGCTTTTGTGACACAGCAAACTTACAAGACAACATAAACAAGACAGAAAGGGATTTTGATGACAAGACGTGTGCAGTGTTGTGAGAAATGGCAATAACTGAACAGTTTAAGTGTATAAAACTCAAAATATGCAATATTAAATATCACAGAATATCATATTCATTTTTTGAAAATGTACTGTCTCGGTCATGCTGATGTCAAGATAACTTGTTGGTCCTACACAGCCACCGGGCTACTGTTTATATAGACCTATGTAGAAAAATGCTAGAAACATTGCGGGATGATTGTGGATTTAAACGACGGCGACTGATATGAACAATTACGAAATATCGGAGTTCATCCAGAGGAAAATCCCAAGACCAGCTCGCAGGAAGTGTTCCAGTAATGTCGTGTCATGAGTAGGTGTCCCCATTGTGATCATTTCCTCTCCCTCTGTGCTGCTCATTCTCAGGAATTTCTGATGGATTCTTTAATGATTTATTTGGAAGATGGCCTTATGAATTATAGCGTTATAGTTTGGGGTTAAATGGACACGTTATGAGAGATAAACCGTTTAATAATGTCTTCTCTACCAAGTATGAATTAATTTCTAAAGCTCTGTGACGAATCCCGGCTTAACAGTCACAGACATTGTCCATTATCGCCCATGCTAGCAATTGATTATTCAAGCTTCTGTTGGGGGCTAATCTAAAAGATCATGATGTTTACTGAACGTGCTAGCTGTGACATGAGTCATTACACGGCCCGCTATGTAAACATGACTTACTGAAATACTTCAGTAAGGTAAGATAAGGATAATCGTCTGGTTTAGTGGGTGACTTTGCTTATAATTTACAAGGTCAGCGCTGTTCTGGGAAAGAAACCTTTGTGATGTTTTCAAAACAAACAAGCTGCCCGCTGCTCTCTCCATCTATTACCGTCTGCCTTTTTCATTTGGATTGGCCGAGTTTGTTTCACAGCAGAGTTTTTAAGGATCTTGCCTTGTTCCTCTTAATAGTCACATGATGGTGTCATGACAGGAAGACTTTATGCTTCGTCTTGCTATTTCCAGAAGCACAAGAACATCTCGTCAGTCCCTAAAATAATATTTGATGAGAAATATTCTCACATCCTCCTCAGATCTATTCTGGGACATCATTGCGATTTTATTGTACGTATGTATCCCTAATAACCCCAGAGAAGGTGATTCCGCACATTACATTGTTGTGACATTAAATATTTTTGAGTTGCTCAATTGACGTGTGAAGAAATTATTGTAGGACACAACTTTCCCAAGCAGTAATGTTGCAGCTGATCAGAGGATCACCTCTTATTGAGATCAAGATCTTAATCAACATTCATTTTCCCGAATGTCAATTAAGAAAGATAGTCAATGTTGAAAAATAAATAGAGAGTAAGTTTTCAACACTTGTACAAGAAGTAAGCGCTTGTTAGTGACCAAACACTTCTTATAACTTCATTGCTGAATGAGGTTTTGTACAATAACGGGGATTGTTTTTGTTTCAAAACAGGTGAATTGTGACCCAAACTGTCTTCAAGTATTTTTTTTTCTCAAGACACCTAAAGCATTCCAGGTTACATGAGGTCGAGGAAAGCTAGGTGAATGGTGCACTGTACCATTACGTTTGACAATAATAAGAAAATGCACTTTGATCCAGCTCTAGTTCAAAAGTGGGTCAGATATAATCGGACTTAAATTGTCTGCACGTCCAAACTTGAATTCTTCCTCCCCAGGTCGGGAGCAGTTCCATGGTTTGGGCTCCATGTACTGTCGTGGTGCGGACGTTGTCATCCTGACTTACGACGTCACCAACCGGCAGAGTCTGGCCGAGCTTGAGGAGCGTTTCCTCTCCCTGACGGACACCGCCAACCACGACTGTATTTACGCCGTCGTGGGCAACAAGGCCGACCTGACGGACGCTAAAGCCCAGCTTTATCAGGAGATGATCGACGCGAATCCAACAGAATCCGAGGAGGACAGATCAAACGTGCTGGCTGCTTGCCCCACGCCGCCCGCCTCGCCTGTGTCCATCCCCAGCGTCACATACCCCAAGCAGGTCACTCGCGAGGACGCGTTGGCGTTCTACGGGCGGATTCTTCGCTACAAGGGCTTGGACGAGAGGACCAGCCTGCCCGCAGAGAAAATGATCTTCGAGACCAGCGCCAAGACTGGCTACAACGTGGACGTTCTGTTCGAGGCACTCTTTGAACTGGTGCTCCCCTCCGTGCTGAGGAAGAGGAAGGAGTACCACAAGTCTGACACTGTGGACTTGGACATGTGCAAGAAGGGCGGCGGAAAGCGAGGACGATCGACCTGCTGCTAGGACCCAACCAGGAACCTCCGCAGGAAGAGTTTTAACATGTGATGAGACCGCTTAATATGTGAATTGACAAAGAAACCACTAGCCTTGATCATGTCAATGCTTTCTTCATACTGTGAAGCAGCATCTATATGACAAGTCATCCCAATGACTCAAAGTAGACGTCTGCAGGGAATAAACACACTTTTGAATCCAGAAATGTAATTTTCATGAATTACACCAACCTAATTGCACTAATTATTACCATGTAGCTAGCATAGTACACTGTTTTAAATAACACTTCTCATTTAAATGTTTTCAATTTTCACACTTAAATCTTCTCTTTTCTTCAATAACACCAATTTATTCTGTTTTGTAAATGTCCTTAAGTTAATGACACACAGCTATGTTGAAATGTTAAGTGTAATGAGAATAAAGATTTTTATTTAGCTGTGGTTAGTTAATGAAATCACACAAAGGACTCTTAGAAACAACATTTAATCTTTTACATTATACTGCAATAATAATATATTTCAATGAATAAGTATTTGACTGATAATTATCTGGTGTATCTGCAAACAAGGGGAAAGAGCAGGTCGACCATTTACAAAACATTATTTTTCTTCAAATCTATTGCGGGGTCCACTTTAGTAGAGGAAAGATGTTTTGAATCCCCCATTTATACAAATCAAGTGGCCTGTGGTTGCTGTTGCCCACGCCTGCCCTTGAAACACTTGAAAACTGCCAAGTCCCCTGATAAGAAAAAGGTTACCCAAGGACCTTGGATCCAGGTCCAGGCTGTTTATGTCCTGCCAGTTGAATTAATCATTAGCAGATTCTGAGTTGAGAGTGACCCTGAAAATACATTTTGCTGCAGTCGACTTCATCGAGACAATAACCTCAAAATTAGAATCAGTGCATTTTGTATATGACGGTTTGCAATTAACATTTTGGCTGATAGTTCATGTGACACAGAAACGACTCATCGGACGTAATACAGAGCGTAACGATAGTGAAGGCCTGGTGGGCAAGCAGTTAGTGGCTTAAGGATAAAGCTGGATGCAGTGCAATAGGAGCAACGAACAGTCTCTGTGTGATTGCCTGAGGTAATAAGTTAAAACAGTAAGCACCATTACACATTTAGAATCAACATACTTGTTTCTCAAGGCACCAAACAGTCATTGCGTATACGAGCTTTGTGACTCAGGCGGGGGCTGTTGTGCTTTACACTGATCGATGGCCAAATGACAACACACGAGACATCTCCTTTCACAAGTTCTTCATGCAGACCTGGCAGCGGCTGATGCGCGACAGGAGCTGGCCCGCTTTGAGCGTCTCTGATGCTGGCTCGGTGTGGAACGACTGATCTATAGAGGTGAGCCAGAAGCTGTGCTTGTTGGCGAAGTAGTGACACGTGCCTTTGGCGCCGTTGCACTCGATGAACGGTGACGTCCGGAAGTCTTCCAGGCAAGATCCGGGCGATGACAGCGACTGACCCCCGCCCTCGTTTCCTGCTGCCGTGTGCTAAGAGGTAAGAGGTAATTGATTTGCCATTTATTTGACTGTAGACACAAGTGAGAATATGTTTGTATTTTGCATTGTTGTATTCAAAAGGTGTGACTTAGCTCAGGCTGCTTACTCTTGTCATGGAATTTTACTAAACTGTGCACTACTCACCATGAGGAAAGAGTAGCCAATCCAGAGGCTGCGCCATCCAGCGGGACACTGCGGAATGGTGATGTCCTGGCTGTGCACGGCGATGGCGATCGACGGGGCCTCGCAAACAGAGCAGCGGCTGATGTAGGGTTTGATCTCGCCCTCCTCCACAGGCATCATGGGCAGGGGGGCGGTGGTGGACAGCCAGTAGGACTTGTCATTCCTGCTGGCGTAGTAACAGATGTCTCCAGGGTTGCAGTAGAGGAAGGGCATGGTGCTGAAGCGGGGAAGGCAGGAGCCAGCCAAACCTGACAAGAACAACACCAAGGTAACCCATAGTTGGTTCATGTTCATCAAGCGCAATGTCACTTCAATTCTGTCGGACTCACCAAGATCCTGGTTGTGAGCCTTTTCTTGGCCTTCCAGGTACAAAAGACTGTATCCATCCCATATTTTGGACATCCCCACGGGGCACATGGGAGTCTGCTCAGACTGACTGTGCTTCACCAGCAGGTAACCCACACTGACACTGCGGCCGGGCATGCCGGGTAAGCCGGGGACACCTGGTTTACCCCGGTTACCTTTGACCAAACGCAATGCAAAAGTCAATAAATTGGTACACACAGCTACTTAAAATCTCAACAACCACCCCCATCTATAATACTAGTTGGATAATAAATCTTAAGTGCAAAGAAACACTTTTTGTCTTCAGCTACCCGTTGTAGTTTCTGGATTTATCAATTCAACACACCTTCACAAAACAAGATTGATAAAAATCCAATTTGGTAACAAACCAGTTCCCTGCCTAAACCTGCGCCTACTTTTTGAGCGGACCTACCCTCCAAGCCTTGCAGACCACCATGGCCCACTTGGCCTGCCTCTCCACGGAATCCAGGCGTTCCTGGTCTTCCACTTATTCCTGGCATGCCTTTCTGCCCAATGGGCCCAAAAAAGCCTGAAAATAATAAATAACAGTCAATCTCATCTCTTTACTTGACCACTGTTGGAGAAATATTTTTAGACTTAATTAAATTCATTTAAATGTTTATATAATGTCTTATTTAAAATCACAGCAAATATCAGTGTTCAAAAATGAAAACCTAAAAACATTTAAACATTTAAATTATTGTTATATTATTTATTCAATCTTCCCGTTCATGGAAAAAAACAACAACTGACCAGCATCCCCAGGGGGTCCCCGTGGTCCTGGTTCGCCTTGAATGCCTCTCGGTCCTTGAATACCCTGTGGTCCCGGACGACCCCTCTCTCCTGGCACTCTGCTGGGTTCTGCAATTGGACCTTGGTTTCCTGGCAACCCACGCAAACCTGCGAGCCAAACGTATCATTTAAGCGTAAGGACAAACTGGACTCTAACCAATAACAAGTCTTAAGTAATAACTTAATAATTTACCTGGCAGTCCAGTATCTCCTTTAGGGCCATATGGTCCTCTCTCTCCCTTGACGCCAGTCTGACCAGGAGTCCCCATTGAGCCCTGTTCTCCATTCTCACCTATAAGAAAATGCACGAAACTAGAAATTTACTGAGATGTAGACAACCAGAATATATCCGGAGGAGTGGAGTGGATGTGGATTTGGAATTTGGTCATTTTAGCGTACTGTACCTTTCCTCCCAAAAATTCCTTGTGGTCCCCTATATCCACTTGAACCTTGCTCGCCAATGAGCCCTTTTCTACCAGGGACTCCAGGATGCCCAAGTACTCCAGGTATACCCTTTTCTCCAGGGGAGGCATCGATACCTGGAAACCCTCTGGCTCCAGGGAAACCTGGGAAACATAATTGTAGGGTTCATAAATATTGTATCTTACCCTACACAACTATTCTAAGTAGCCCTTTGCTACTTCTACCATAAAATCTGGATAAATATGCATATGGTTTTACGCTCGCTTCTCTTATGAGGCCTCTGGGTCACGAGCTCCATCAGAGCATTTGAATTAATTGTCAACTCAACAGCCCTGGTAACTATGATGTTTTGGTTGTTGAATCAGTATAGTCTCACCCTGGAATCCTCGGGGTCCAGGAAAGCCCTTATCCCCCAGGGGCCCTATTCTGTCTTGTTTTCCATCTGGTCCACTTGGCCCATGGGTTCCTGATGGTCCAGGCTGACCTTTGTCACCTGAACACACCAAACACAGTCTTTAGCCCAGTGGCTCACTAATATACACATTGGTCAACTGAGAGCTTAGTAAGTGGCAGAAAAACCTACCAGCATCTCCTTGCAAGCCTTTTAAACCCGCAATGCCTGGCACACCTGCCTGGTTGTTTGGGTTGCCAGCCTCACCCTTCTCTCCTTTGGGTCCTGGGTTCCCAGATGGCCCAGTAGTATCCAAACCTGGCAAAATCACAACCAGAAGCAATATTTTTTTCCTTAACTTTGGAAACTGCAGTATAAGTTTGAATAGTTTTAGGAGCATTGGCTAATTACTATTAAGAAATAACATGCTGAAAAATTACCTGCAATTCCAGAGACACCCTTTTGTCCTTTCAATCCATCTAATCCATACAGACCAATGACACCAGGGAAGCCTGCACACATTTGTAAAATAAAAAAAATTAATGTAACAGATAAAATAATCAGCCAAAAAATAGCATCGCTGAATCGATCTGATCCTTTCACCTTTTGTTCCTGGAAAGCCTGGGAAACCTGGCTGCCCCACTTTTCCAGGCAGTCCAGCAAAACCCTTCTGGCCTTTGTTGCCAGGAGTTCCTTTCTGTCCGTCGGAACCTACATTTTTATTAGAAACGATTTAATGGAATACTGTTTGAATCAAATTCAGTATAAAACTGAATAAGAGAGAAAAGAACAAGATAAACCTCTTACCGGTATATCCGACATCACCCGCATCACCTGTCTGTCCCTTTTTCCCTTCGATACCATCAAAACCAGGAAGTCCTCTATCTCCAGCCAGCCCAGCTAATCCTCTCACACCTATTTGGATGATAACAATAATTTTATAACAGTACAGCAATCCTGAGAAACACTATTAAGCATTAAAGCAAATATGGTAGGAATTATACTTTATGGTACCTGGGTCTCCTGAAGAACCAACCTCTCCTCTCAGTCCACTTGGTCCTGGAATGTCTATGCGAGGGCCACTCTCACCTTGGGTCACATAAAAATATCAAGTGATAATGAACGGTCAACAAGTACTGTTTAGTTGTAAGTCAATTTGAAGTTTGTACCTTTGATTCCCTTCTTGCCCTTGTCCCCTGAAGCACCATAGGCACCAGGGCTTCCTTTGATCCCCTAAAGACAAGAACAAGACATTATAAATGGACAAGTGATGAGTAATATGTGATGGTAGAATAGACCATGTGATAAATGTGATAAATATTAATGTGATAAATGACAGACAAGAGATTTCAGACATTTGACAACGCATTTATATTGTCACCTTTTTACCACTCATCCCTTCAAAGCCAGAAATTCCTTTACTCCCGGAATACCCTGGCATTCCTTTCAACCCTGGTAGCCCCTGTGCACCTGGATCACCTTGGAAACCCTTTTCATGACTGGGTTCTCCAGGGAACCCATGTCCCCCCTCATGCCCTGGAACACCAGGAAGGCCCTTTGAACCTGTGGAAATTGGTTATGTGAGGAAGTAAAATGATGAAAATGCAATATTATTTGGCAATGAGTTGTCATTGACTGATTAACCTCTTGGCCCGACGAAGCCTTGTTTTCCTAGATTTCCACGTTCTCCCTTGGTTCCTTTCATGTCGACTTTCATCTGGGGAGGGATCTCTGGCTTCTCACCAGGTGGGCCCCTTAACCCGCGATCACCTGGCAATTATATAATCAGAGGATGAGATTAAGTAAAAAGACTCTAATAATGGCTGATATCACATTTTAGAAAAGACAGATCCAGCACCTTTTTCTCCAGTTTTGCCCGTCATTCCTTTTGGACCAATTTGTCCTGGCAATCCAGTCTCTCCTTTTGTCCCACTGACTCCTTTTACGCCTGTATTACCAGAGACCCCGCCAAATCCTGACATGCCAGGAGACCCTTTGTATCCTTGAAATTGGGAGGCATAGTGTCACCAAAATACTCAAATACTGGACGTTTGGGTTAGAATATTACACAAATAAACAACAGTGGAACCGACCTTTCATTCCTGAAGGTCCTGGTTTTCCATCAGGCCCAGGCAGTCCAGGGTTACCTGGCGAGCCATTCTCCCCGACAACCCCATAGTTACCTGGTTCCCCTGGGAAACCTTTTATTCCAAATGGCCCTGGAGCTCCCGGGTCTCCCTCTGTTCCCCTTTCACCAGTTAAACCTACATAACAGTATATGTGAGGTGCATTTAATATGAACAAAGAATTGGTCTCATGGATTGGGGGTCACCTGGTATTCCGACAGCCCCCAGTGGCCCTGGTGGACCAGCGTTGCCAGGATCACCAGGGTAGCCATATTTGCCTGGTGGTCCAGGCTGTCCTTCCTGCCCCGGCAGGCCTGGAGGGCCAATGCCACCTTTGGGACCAATCATACCAGGCATGCCCCCCATTCCTGGAGTGATAGAAGGAAGAAAATGTCACCTACAACCAAACCTGTAAGGTTGACCAAAGACTGCACCACCAAGCATTTCCTGGCTTTTCCCCCCTTTGTGTCACTGTGTGATGTAATGATATATTTTAAAATATGCCTTACCTGGATAGCCTAGTTCTCCCTGATCTCCAGCCACACCCTTGCTCCCTTGAAGCCCATATGGTCCTGGGTCACCAGGAGGTCCCTGACTTGCGCCCAATACTTCTCCGTGGGCACCTTTATCTCCAGGTGATCCGGTCCGTCCTGACAGTCCAGGCACGCCTGGAGAGCCGACGGACCCTTTTCTTCCCGGCACGCCCAAATCACCACGGGGACCAGAAAAACCTAGCAGAAGGCATCAATTGAGTTAATACAGCAATATGTTATGGTGGTAAACATGAGGTTTCATGGATTCCATAGCAGTTATAGTTTACCTGGTGGTCCAGGTTGACCACCTGGGCCGTAGTTTCCGCTTTCTCCTTTATTTCCCTTCACTCCATAAAGACCTGGCAGACCTTTTTCACCCGGAAGACCTAGTAGTTGAAGATAATAGTAAGTCAGGCTAACTAGCTGCCAAAAAGCAAGACCACACTGGTGCTTCTGGTCTTTACCTGTGAGACCAGGTAATCCTCTGGGTCCAGGAGAACCAGGTAGTCCAGGAGGTCCTGGGAAAGTTCCACAAGGACCTAAAAAGAAATTACGACATCCAGAAAACACACTAATTAATGATCATATCCTGGTTATGTACTAAACTAACTGTATAACAAAAAATACAGTGACCTTGTCTGGTGCCCAGCATGGATTGTGTTTAAAGATGCAAAACCATTATCTTTACATTAGCTAATTATACAGTTGTACGTTTATCATCAAAGTGAAAGCAATTCAATTCTGGCAAAAAAAAAAAAACATGCACCCAAGGCAAAGCACATAGAGACTTAAAAGCATCATTATGCCCGCTACCTGTTACATCCCATTGTTCTCCATCTCCTGCTGGACTACAGCCGCCTTTCAGTCGCAAGAGAAACAGAACGAGAGAGGCATTCGGTACAAGAGTTATTCAAAAGCATAAGCATTATTTTGCAAACAAGCTCAGCCCGAGCTGGTTTGACTGCAACAAAGGCGTCAACTGGAGGCACAGCAGCAAAAGTAACAGTACAATCGTAAAATATAATCATCATGCGGCATTGCTTTTTATTCCCAAGCCATGAATACTCTTTTCAAATCAAATTATTTCCCAAAAAATGAGAAGCGCTTATACGAGGATTAAAAAAGTGTTAAGACTTAGTAAAAAGAAAATTAGATGAAAGCATCAAATGAACCTGTGGAGCTGATGGGTCATTGAATCAATCAGCCGGCTCTTACCTGGGATACCAGGTGTTCCTGCAACTCCAGGATAACCATCAAGACCAGCATCACCAGGTAAACCAGGCTGGCCTTTGATACCCTCAAGCTCTGCACCTGGCTCTCCTCTCAGTCCAGCTGCACCAACCTGACCTGGTACACCAGAGAACCCTTTTTCTCCTTTCTGTCCTTTGGCATCGTCTCCCTGTTCACATGAACGGCACCTACTATCACCATCTGAAGGAGATGATAGATTATTTTAGGAATGAATGAATACTGGACTCACCGGAAGACCTCGACTGCCATGAAATCCAGGCAGACCAACTCGACCCGGAAATCCTTGCTTTCCCAGTTCACCATCCTGCCCCGGAATCCCAGGGTCTCCACGATAGCCTGTGGACATTATATTGGATCCACATAAAAAAAATATACGGACACGATACAGGAAAACCGTTGATTATGTGGAGCTGGTTGCTGCTTAGTCGTGTCTTAAAGCAATTGAAACAACATTAGCACTTGGCTAAAACTATTAGTGACAAGTATAGCACACCTTTCTGCGTCGCTACAGCCGTGTCTCCCTTTCTGCCTCTCGGACCTGGCTCACCAGTGACTCCCGGAGTTCCCTGCAATAAGTCGTCGTCATCATGGGAAGTGAGCAAAATCTTGATTGTCTGATTTCTCTTACGGAGAATCCATCCACTCCTGAGGGCCCTGGGTCTCCGGGGTCACCCTCCCGTCCAAACTCTCCAGTCATCCCGGGGTCTCCGGCTTCACCAACTGGCCCAAGTGGCCCTGGTGGGGAGGTGTTAACGGTGCATTCACATTGCCCGTGATCCCCTAAAAATACAAAAACAACAAATTCATTATAAGTTCAGATAACTCATTTTGTATCCTGCAAAAACAGTACCTTTGACTCCCTTGAAACCTGCATTTCCAGGCCTTCCTCTACCACCAGGAGACCCCTTGAAGAAATCTCCCCCTTGATACAGAAACGTCGGTACATTTAGTCTTTAATTCCTGCATCATCACATGGTGGCAGTGCTGATCTGTGACTCACAAGATCCTTTGGGCCCCTGAGGACCTCTGGAACCTGGGTGACCAGGGTTGCCCGGTGGTCCTGCACTGAGAGCAGGACTTCCTTTTTCCCCCTCTTGGCCTTTCTCTCCTGGCTCCCCCTTTCTTCCAAATGGGCCGGCGTAATCAAACACTGACCAAAAAAAAAAAAAAATGTTCAAACACTTTTGATCCCAGGGTTGTGTATTTCCTCATATTGTGTTTTATTTATGCAAGTGAGGAAAGTACCTTGGTCTCTTCCTGTCACTGGACCACAAATTATTGTGTTTTGGGATTTACTACATTGCGTACATATTACAGTAAACTTTGTTTTTACCACAGGATGATGTTTATCGTTCATCAGTCTACACCTGTTTTTTGCTTGTTTGAGCGAATTTGATTTTTATCCACGGCGTGGCATTTATTCTTTTAACTGGACACTTTTGTTTTTGATTTTTTTTTCAAACTATTAGAGGGAACAGGACATATGCAAAACAAGATTTGTTACTCATTTACTAAGCAATATTGTGATCCTTCTGGTATCACAAACCTTGCTGCTGCGAGAATGAAGCGGTGCGTCCTGGTGGTCCAGGAATTCCTTGATCGCCTATTGGTCCCCTTTCACCTTGGGGACCTTGCTCACCCGGTGGACCAAGGGCACCAGCTTATAACATTAAAAAAACAAACAGCTATCATTATTAGCGTCTGGGCATAAAAAGAAAACAAATTTTTTTTTTGGGGGGGTTATTCACATACCTGATGAAGACCAAGGCCAAAATCCAGATGAAATCAATTCCCCAGCTTCACCTATCACTCCCTAAAATACAAAATTGTCACAACTCATGTATTCTCCACAGATTTGGTCTTATTTAGTGTGTCTTAGAATATAGCCATAATATTAAACACTAAGTGATCATTAAAACGTCTGTTAAATGTAGGGAGAATTGTGCAGTATTATTATATACAACATATAGTATTATTATATACGCATTAGCTCATAGCATCACGAGTGCTAATTCAGTTATGCATGAATTTTGTCTTTTCTTTTGAACACACAAACATCTCAAAAAGCAAAAAAATTGAAATCCTGTCAATGTGGAATTTCACAATTCAAAATGAAAATATTCACCTTTGGACCCGGCCTGCCAACTTGTCCTTTATCCCCCGCATCCCCCTAAAAGAAAGCCTCATTAACAATATTGTAATCGATTACCCTCTCAAGAGGAGCAGCATGGGTCATACAAGCGTACCCTTGGTCCAAGCTTGCCGGGTGCACCAGGTAGTCCCTAGAAATGCATCCAATGGAAATTAAAAAGATAAAATGAAACTCTGGCCTCAAAGCAGTTTGACTGGAATATGCAGAAATGTGCTCACTCTTGATCCAGGGAACCCCGTAATTCCAGTTTCTCCTTTGTTGTCAGCCTGTAGTTAAGCAACAACAATGATGCCATTATGTGATCAAATGATCATAGTACGACGCGAGAAGAATCAGCGAGCGCTTACCAGAGCTCCTGCTTCTCCTTTGAAACCTTTCGGACCAGGATGGCCCTTAAAACAATGAAGATATTTTAACACCTTACAATTAAGATACTTTTTTTTTCATGCAGATGAGCGACGATGGAGCAAATGTACGCACCAAAGGTCCAAAAGGGGGCTGACTGTGGGGATGAGTGGAGTTTCCTTGCAGTCCCGGGGGTCCAATCTCTCCCTGTGGTGCAAGAAAGATGACACAAAAACATGAGAATGCTAAATTAAAAGAAAAGACAAAAATAGTAAAACCCAGTAATTGACTGAGGCATCTATTTGAACGAAGGGCACTAGTTGAGGATAATACAGGACACGTGACATATTCCGACAATTATGTTGTCATCCTGAGCGGTCACTAACCTGGTCGCCCTTCATCCCCTTGATTACATTTGTCACGGCCTGTGGGGAAAACACAAGGACAGTAAAAGCATCAAGGTGTGACTAAAGTCATCCACATGCAAATTTGACCACTTTAATGAGTCTGACTACCTTTGGTCCACGAGGACCTGGTGGCCCGGGTTGACCCTAGAAGAGGACACAAACAGAAACATTTTACTACTTACTTGTAAGAAGTCTTAGAATTCAAATAATATCATGATGATTATTTTTTTAACCTTTGGTCCTGGGATCCCTGGGTTTCCCGGCCATCCTCGGTTACCAGGAAGGCCCTGCCAAATGTCAAAAACAATCACTAGGCATGTCTACAACTGGCTTCTCTACAATATAGAGCAGATTTGCATTTGCCCATTGCCCAGCATGTCTTACAAATTGTCCATTGGTTCCCGGTGTGCCTGCGTCTCCCTGCGGAGAAGTGATCAAAATATTCATATGCAAAGAGGGGCTTGGCGTGTCAACATCAAACAAATATTTGGTAATATTCTTTACCCTGAATCTCCTCATGTACACGGTGACATCCAAGGTGTCGCCCTTCTCCCCTTTCCTGCCCACTTGTCCCTGACAGGAAACACATAATCAAGCACTGGGAATACAACTTGCAAGTGACCACCAAAACCATAATGGAGGTCCACTTACAGAAAAACCAGGTGCTCCTTGACGTCCCATTTGACCCGGGATGCCGGATTCCCCTGTTGTCCCATTACAGCCGTCTGCTCCGGGCTTTCCTCTGGGCCCCGCTTGTCCTGGGTGACCCTAAAGAAAGGAATGACCATTTCAATATGAACCTGATTTAAAATATGTACACAAAAAGTTACTTACCGGAATTCCATCGTTTCCAGAGAAGCCAGGTACGCCTGTCATTCCCTGCGGAGAAATAATTTAGCATGTAAACATGTACGGACCCCCCCCCTCCAAATGATCAAAAACTTTTACATAGATAGATTTACCATATTTCCTTTGGGTCCAATGTTGCCATTCCGTCCAGTGTCACCTTTGTGCCCCTTTGGCCCTTGGATGCCTGGATCTCCTGGTCTCCCTGGTGGCCCAGTGATGCCTTGGGAACCAACAGGCCCGTGTTGACCCTGAGGGAAATCAACAGCAAGGTTGGATCAGTTCAATATAGAGCGGTAGAGCAAACTAGAGTTACTTTATCAAATCTTTCAGTGACTGTTTAGAGTTTAAAGACAGCTATGTCTTTCTGTCATTTGAAACTCTTTACACCCATCTAGTGGTCAAGCTTTGTTACTACATCAGCAGCCTCCCCACTCCAAGAAGAGTTGCATGTTGAACAAAAATAACCACTGGAATTATAGAAAGGTAAATACAAATATTTGTTAAAAAAAGAACAATATTCTTGTTTACATGCTTTTTTCGTGCCTCTGTTGGGGGCAGCAGTGGGGGTCTGAGACATTGTTTTAAGTTGAAGGGGTGGCCGAGGGAGAAAGTATGACTTTGCAAATGATTGCAAAACTTGTGTTGGGTGATATCATGGGAAACGATGTTGTTTGTTTGGTCCGACAGTCCAAAAGGTCAGCCAGCGACGACCGCTGAGGTCGGGGGGCCAGGACGTGTTCTTGTGAGAACCAACAGAAACACCCACGGACAAATAGTTTGGGGGCTTTGTGACAGCAGGGCTCCGGCCAAGTGTCTGTCACTGAATGTCACCCTCTTCATTTGTTGCTTGTGGTGGGAAACAAATACTCATTGCCCTAGTTCGGCACATTTTATTTTTGTCATCAGTGAATGTACTTTTTTTCCACCCTACATTTGAAAACAAAAATGTACTGTATGGGTCATCATTAGATAATGTAGCACTTAATTAAAAACAACGAAAGTTCAGATGTTCTATTAATCTTTTTTGGGGGTTATTTTGTTTTCTTGTAAAAGCCTGAATGTTTTGTGCAAACATGGGTTGCTATTTTAAATTGTTTTTAATTCTTTTGAATTCCAATGTCTGTGTGTGTTTGTGTGCGTCATAAACAGTTGTGTCTATGACAGGCATTTCAGATGTGTGTGTTTTGTCTCGCATCAATCTGGACCCTGCAGCTGTTCATACAAGACCAGCACCACAAACTCAACCAAACATTACCACAAGAGAGCGCCATAACAACACAAATTCCAGATAATACCTAGAGACGCGGTCCTCAAATTTAAAGTAGAAATCTGTTTATGCGCTTACAGCCATAAGATTCATCCATCCATTATCTTTAGCGCCGATCCTCATTAGGGACAACTTAAAGTATTCAATTAATTTAACATGCAGATATTTGGAATGTGGAGGGAATTTATGATTTCATCTTTTGATAAATAGGTCAAATGTTAGTGTAGATGCGCTAAACCTTGTGTATATCAGAACTGGACAAACTACAAGCCAGATTGGAATCAGACAATTATGATTATGGTCAATGTGTGTAGAAACAGATGTGCTTCCCATTGTTTTTGTGGAAAAGCCCCTTTTAGAGGATAATGCATGACGCACTACTCGCATGTATTCATAGATTAAATCAAAACCCTGATCCTGATAAGATTTAGCGAGATAACTCATTGAATGAAAAGTTTTCATTTCTTCAAACTAATATATTTACTCTCATTTACAGCATGCAAGAGACGTCTGGTGAGTTATTATTTTTTTTTCCTATTATGCTGATGTTTATAACAAACTTGATGACCTTCCTGTGTGGAGTTTGCATGTACAAACCATCTACTATCTACATTTAGAATCATAATATGTTGCTATCAACCAAATTCAAAATTTCTACATTTCTCACATTTTGTACTTGACCTCTCACGACAATGTCGCCCTTCGCGAATACAAAATGTCAAATTAAGCTTTAACGACAAGGCGCAGGTAAAGGTGACAATTGCATGTTGCATCGCCTTTACTTTGGGACACTTGACATTCTTCTGCATCGCTCTGCCGTCACCTCGCTTCCTTCATTCTTCGCCCTCGGCTCGCCATTGTTATCTACTCGCGTCGCTTCCGCCCAGCATTTCCTGCCTTCCTCTCCTCAAATTCTACTTCTCAAACACTTCCTCTCGTTCGGACGCCAAGAGGACAATCTCTTGACAAGGCAAGCGCATAACAAATAGAAGACATCCGGCTGTTCTCTGGAGCACTCTGAACCGAAATGAGTTCATGGCAGTCGAGAATAATCTCAAAATTTTGAATTTTTAGAATGTCGTACGAATTGGAAACTGAATCAAATGATGAAAAATGTACATTGAAATAGCACAAAATCTACCATACATGAATTGAAGCACTTGGTCAAAGTCAGTGAACACCTCAAGAGTGATTTTTACTTCCTAATTTGCTCAGAAGCCTGTCTAATGAATTTTCTAAATTGTGATGTATGTCTCTTGCTTTTTTTTTTTTTAATTACCATTAACCCATTTTTGGTGTCATACATACATAATTGCTCAGCTTGCCCTTGCAACAAAAACACAGTGTAAAAACTCAATGAACTTACCTAGTTAGAACATAAATAATGAATCTCATTAAGCAACAAAGGAGAAAAAAAGGCCACAATCTTAACAGAGCAATAAAACCCAAGTTTCCCATTCTGGTCTGGCAACTAGCGTCTGCTTTTTGCCCAATCACTTCTCACCTCATTTGGAGAGCATAAAATGCCACACAGACATCTCAAAACACAGACACACAATCTGACCGGTCACAGTGATACTGAAGTGTGCAATGACGGGATGCTGATACTAAAAATACCATTAAAAAGTCAGAAACAAACTGATAAGATGTCATATATTTTGCCTTCAAAGACGGACACTCCTACAGCTGGAATGATGCGTGGCAAGGTTTTTTTTTTGGGGGGGGATATGTTTTTTTATTTGAATGTGACACAGAAGAGTGCAAATAGATGCGATTAAAAAAATGAAACCTCTGACCCGAATGTGAAAATATAAAAGATCTGCACAAAGGACATGTGGTCAAACACGTATTTATTAGGTACTCCTGAATGTTCCCTATTGTAACCTGACACACTACAAGTTATAAAAAAAAACGTCTTCACATAAAAAATTATATTCATTTTTGATTGAGAAATCAACAAAGTTTATTATTGTCATTGTTGTAAAGTAATAGAATAACAGCAATGGATCTGTAGGAGTGGTGGACATGCAGTTTCTGTGATTGTTCTCTAAGATGGCTCCATGAAATTTGTCAGAAAACCTCTGACACCGTGACCAGACCTTTGCCCACCCCCGCCCCCCTTTCCTCTTGCTTTTTTTTTTTTTTGTGAGTACATTTTTGTTATTCTTCAATTGCACTTCTATTAGTCGACCTCTCTGACGCCGTAAATTTAATCTAGGCCCCAGAACTGTCTCCTGGGATGGATGTCTTGGGACGGACCCAATAAGAGCAGGATGGGAAACGCACAGCACTGTGTACCGACCTCTGACCTCCGGAGAAATGAAAATCAACTCATAAACAATTGTGCGGAAGCACGCTTTGTTGGGAGAAATAAAATGAGATGAAAAGTACGGCAATTCAGCATTTCACGATCAGCATTTCTTGCAACGTCCTCCTCATATATTACTTTAAATATTTTAATTATGATATAGTGATTATTTGTGTAATATATCATATCAAGCTAATTATAGTTTCGAACTGAATTCCAAGTTACAGATCCTATTGGACGTTTTTTTTTTTTTTTTTTAAGTTATCTATATTTAAAGGCTAGCAGCCGTTGAGAACGTGGAAGAGTTAAGAGCATTCTCATAATGAGCAGAATTAAACTTAAGTGCTTTAGGGACTATTTTCTCCTGGAGGAATTTTGTTCCCACGTGATAAATCCGTAACCCCATTTACAAGTTTGTATTGGACGCAACTTTTGTGTACTCATTTCCTGGAGATCTTCTTTTGGATGATGTCCATGAAGAAAAGGGGCTCAGTTTCACCGGTGGGGGGGTTGCAATGGATGCCCCAAGGAGAACTCAGGCAGAGTAAATAAACATCTGCAGATGATGTTTGGATATCTATGAGTGTGTTTGGGTCAGGGAGGGGGGGGAGCATATCCATCTCCAAGAAAAATGTCAATGACCTCGTTGGATAAGCATAGACTTCAAATATACAATGACTGGGCAAGGAAGCACGTTTGACAGACGGACGCATGCCTCTGGCGTCAGTTACGCCTTTTTCTCACTCACGTTGGCCCCTTTGAGTCCATGAAAATCCTCATTTGCTCCAAGTGTTCGCTTGCATCCAAACTAGCAACCACTGGACCCGAGGGTCAGATCCAAGAACTACTCGGACTTCCCGCTATCCTCCCAGGCGTCTCTACGGCCGGACACCTGCGCTCTTGACTCAGGTCTGAGGAATGAGATATCTGCGGGCCCAAAGCAGGACGCAGCTGCGGCGTCCCTGCGTGAGAAAAATGATATAGAGGCGCGCGGTCCGGAATGAGGTGTTGCCCCAAACGTGTCGATATAGCCCGTCTGCACGATGTCTGATTGTGTTTATGTGTAATGAGATCCATCGTGGGTGCGTTGCGTTTTCGCTCCCACGGTTTTATTATGACGTTGTGACTGCTTCTTTGGGCCGCACACATTTTTTCAGGGAGTTTCTCTTTACCTCTTTGATTGAAGCATTGGGGAGTCTTTACCTCGGCCAAGCACAGAAGTGGACGTATTGTTTTTGTCATTGTTTGTTGGCCCTCATGTGAAACATCATGGAAGAGCTAATAAATTTCCTTGCAATCCAAATGAAAATGCACACGTATTAATATCGTATCAACCTACAAACAGCTACTTTATTTAACTCTACATCTTGATGGGTGGCTTCAAATCAGCCCATTCGACCTCGTGTCAAGCACGATCACTCAGGGCAGCTCTGTAAACATTGCGAAAAATGCAATTCAAGAGGGAAAGGGACGTATTTACGAGAGCTAATTGTTTCCTGTGCGGCCGTCCCCTCCGTGTAGCTTTCACCTGATGGGGAACATATGGCGTCGCTCCGGTGACCCGCAAAGATTTTTCCTCCCATCCGAAGGCTACTCTTCATTGAGCGTTACATATTTTGACTCCTGTGTGTAAATCAGATGCTCCAGAATATTCCAGTGGAGGACCCATGTGGACATCCTATTAACAACCGCTACTCCCATGAAACTTGAATCTAAAAAGACGTCTGGTTGAAAGACACAAAAGGACCATATTGCCAAATAAATCAGCGTTTAGATGTGAGGCCTTCCTAAGAAGCAGATGATCCCTCCCTTGCACAACAGGAAACCGAAAATCTAGAACGCCTTTGCCTCGTCTTTAAGTGTTTGTCTTCGTCGTGTGTTCTGGCTGATGAGTAAAGCAAGCAGGATGCTTACAGAAGCCTAACACATTTACACAAATACGCCGCTGCTGACTGGGTGCACAGTAAGCAGAAATTGATAACATTGGTCATTTTATTGTAAACGTACTATTATTAAATTTAGAGGGCGTCAAACATATAATACACCAAAAACAGAGTGTGAAAAACTGTAATCATGTTCCTGCTTATACAAATATATCCAGACATGTTTTATGGTTCCAGCTGCACATTTCCAAAAAACACAATCTTTGTCAGACAGAAAACTGCACTCACTATTTTAGTTTGTTTTTATACATTTTGACAGTATGTTTTCCTATGGTCTTTTTGTATTGATTCATTGTTGATACATTATTTTGGTCTATTTGTCTCACATTTAATACGGTAAAACCATTGGCATATTATATATTGTTGGAAAACATAATTTTATGATATAACTTTTAAAAGGGAAGTCAACTTTTTTTGACAATGATATGTTGTATATGCCCCTGCTAGTCTAAAATAGGTTTTCTGATTCATATTACATTTGTGGAATATAAGTTAAGTGAACTCATTTTTATCTATTGCAGTGGGTGGCCATTTTGCCACCTGTTGTCTACTGAAAATAACATCACAGTTGACAAATCTCAGGTCCCAACCAATCACTGCTCATCTATATAGAAATGCAGCTTGGTTCCAAACATAGATTGCATTGGACTGGAAATTTTCATTAAAAGCGATATGGATAATAATTCCTTTGTATTATGATCTTGTGGCATTTGTCTTGTGAGTCATCAACTGTCTGGACTAAATGTTCCCAAATTCTTGTCTGTTGCTCCTGCTAATGTGAGCTCATCTTCTGGCAAACTGCTTGGTTTCAATTAAAATGAAACAACTGTGAATAAGTTGTCAATGTTTGGTCTGTCTTGATAAAAGATATCTTCTTCAAATGCCCCACCTGTTGTTTAAATCTGCTTCAAACTTTTTCAAATCCTGCTACATCGTAATATCAGACAAGGAGAGCTTGTTACTCCAATTCCTGTATGGAGTTAATTCAAGTCCAACAATAAGCGAACAATTTTTAGTGACAGCAACAGGTTTGTACTTCCCAGACTTCCCCTTCTACCATTTTGTGTTCCTTGCCAAACAGTTGGTGCTTCTCTTTGCCAGGCCTTGTTATGAGCGATTTAGGGGAATAAATGAGGCTGTGAAAATTTCAGCTTAGGGATTTCTCGCTAAATGCAACATGTGGGAAGATTCTTTTTTTTTTTTATGGAGTGGTCTCAAGACTTTGGGTCTTCTGTGACTGGTATTTATTTAAGACAGTATGTTTGTGCTCGTTGACAAAAAAAAAGCACTTCATGAAGAAGCTTGGCAAATTGCCCGTTATGTTTTAATGCTTATTTTACACTTGTGGTTTTTTTTCATTTAACATTAATTAGCCCTCCTTATCCTTTGACAATAATAATGATTAAATTATTGCTTGAACCCGTTCTTTCTAAAATCTTCCTAATATACATTGTTCTATCTATTTTTTCCCCCTACAATGCTTGTCCTCACTATGATGGTGAACTGGAACCTCTTCTTACTGATTTTGAGAGGGAAGCAGGGTACACCCTGGACTGGTCGCTAGCCAATCACAGGACACAAATGTGTCTTTGGAATTTGTCTCATGCAACAATCTGAAGTGATCCAGAAGGTGATCCAAAGTTTATCTTTCCAACTCCAAAACAATGCGTCCTGTTTGAATCAGGTTTAATGAGAGGAGCTCTTGAGTATGTACGTCACACGTTTGGAAGTTTTAAATTGTTCTGACATGATCTTATGCACCCGGGAGCTATAAAGTACAACCATTCAAGTGGTTGTGAGCCCTTGAACAGAACCGACCGACTTGCATCCTTTTGGTGAGAACATCATCAAAAGGTCTTTGAACCTTGTGAAATCCTTAACATTCCTTGTTGGACCATTATCCCGTTCGTCCCTGGAGCCAACAGGAAAGTACATGAGATTCATGGGCAATCGAATCAGAATGTTTTCATGGAACAAGGAAATCTCTGCCATTTATAGACGCTGCTGGCAAATAAAACACACAGGCGAGTTTTTTCCCACAAAAACACAAGCCATCCATATAGAAAAAAAAAAATCAGTGCTCTGTCATTGTGCTCTACTTCCTGAGATATGTCATTTCCTGTTCCAGCATTAGCTGTGCCAGTGTTTCCCAGGATGGACCAGACAGATTCCCCCAGTATCTGCCTTACAGTCAGTGATTCCCAAACCTCATCAAGGAGGGCTCATGTAAACAGGCGCCACTGTTCTCAGAGCAATATAAAAATTCTAAAGCCTGAGAAATAAAGATCGTCCAAAAACGCCAACACAAAAGATGGCATGGAACTGCTAAACATGCTTTTGGGCTGAGCACAGAAGTTGCCTTTTGCTCCGCTTTGACTGTTGCCATGGTCTGATTCCATAATGCTATTGTGTCAAAAAGTAGTCTTGTAAGCTTTCTTATCAAAACACTGCACCTCCACTTACATGCCCGGTAACAACAAGTAATATGGAGGAGCTTGAGATATTTGTCTGCATTCTTCTAAAGATGATCTCTGCCAAAAGAGTGGGTGGCCAAAGATTTATGAGGTTAGCGTATTTACTCCCGCTAAAGCAGCCTTTTGTCTCCTTTTCGGAGTTTCTATCTATATCAGTCCTCGCATTTACGGTACTCTACTAGTTGTTGGAATTTTGAGTCATCCACTGGAAGACTCACAGAAGTGAACGTCCTTGGGAATTTTCATGGCCTGTTGTCAATTTTGCCATTTAGCTCCCATTTTGTACAAAAATACTGAAAAAAGTGCACATGTGCGTTGAAATGTTTGAGAGAGGTTCAGATGAAGTTCACCTGTAAAGGTTCTTGTTGAAATTTCTCATTTTAGCAGCATGCAAGTCCTCACTTAGCCTGGTGTCATGCCTCATCACAGCTGAGTCAGGTCTTTGCCAAATCAAGCAGCTGCGAAGCATTTGGCAGCATGTCACTGCCACGGAGATTTGGGAGGAAAGAAGATAGATGCGTGTTGAAGATAACACATCTGTGAGGAAACATCTTGTTTTCTGTCATATTCTCAAAGTATTTGGCTGGTGGACAGGGAGAACGTGTTCGAAAGAAGTTCAGAGCAAGTGAGCCCGAAACGAAAGAGGGGAAAGCTAAGCTAATGTTTACATCATGTATTGACTGATATTTGTTCATTGTTTTCAAAATTACACAAATTATTACCATTGAACTTTGTATTGGTGTTTTTCACTATAAATGCTACTCTACTGTTTCGTTCGTCTCTTAAAAATCCAACACTGAGGAAGAAAACCTATCCAGTGGCGGAAATGTAAACATCTCACGCTTGGCGTGTCGTTATCACAATTTTACGGCACGATGGAAATCCTTTTGACGCAGATAGCGGGTGAGCGAGTGCGAGGTGGAGGAAGATAAAGGCAATCTTCTGACCCCCTTGCCGCAATCTCTCGCATTGCGCCAACGTGGAATGCGGAACTTCCTCTCTGTGCCTCGCTACTTTTTTATGGACTTTTCCTGTACGTATCCTCATCACTGAGTATGCAAGGTCAAGGGCAGCAGCTACTGTAAAGTTCCTCTTGAGTGACTCCAATGTACAGCAGCTAAAGTCATCCAGTCATTTTAAATAGAGCAGGTTGCTCCTAGTTTTAGTATTCTTAGTCTTTATTGTGTGTAGATATGTTTGGTTCCCATGATGCCTGATTAATGTTGGGGAATGTTTTCATGCTATAGTTAAAATTGGTAAGAAATTGGATAACTCAAAATGCTTGATATAACCATAATCTCTATTTCTCAATTTGAAGAGCAGATGGAATTCTTTCACGTATGACAAATAGGTGTGGAAAGTAGGTGCCGGTTGTCCAATTGCTAAAGTTACAGAGCCCAAGGGATCCCAACCTCATGTACAGATATGGAGTGCACGTGTAGGGGGAAAAGCAGCCAGTCGTCATTCATTCTCAGATGATTATCCGAGCGTGTTTAGTCTGTGTCTGTCTCTATGGTCTTAAACTCAGGTTCCTCACACTTGTCACTGCCTTTCATTTCTGGCTTTAGTTTTTCTCTCCCAGACTCGACGCATTACTTTCCATATGACCTTCTGATTTTGCCGTGATGATCGGTGTGAATTCCCAGCTGCCTGAAAAAGCGATATTTCCTAGCTTTTCTGTCTGGTTGAATGCTCACGTCATTGTCAAAGTTATGATGAGACGCAATATTGCTTTTAGCTTCATAAACAGAGACAACTTTGTTATAAGCAGCGCTATTCACAAACTGCAGTATGATGTCACTTGCGTCTACGGGAGAAAGGTTGAGGTGCCACCTGAAGCATCAACACGTGAGCCAATTCAAGTGATGCGCCGTCAGCCATAACTGCGACTTTTGAAAGAGCTTTCCGAGCCAGGCCAGGGGCTGCGCTGCCGTCTTAGCCTTATTTGGTCGTCCAGTATGATGACCAAGAGGTTTATTTATGCAGCTATTTAGAACAGTAAGGGACTTACCCTGGCACCCTTCTCGGGAAAACATTTACAGCCTCCGCTGCAGTCTCTTCCTCCGCAGGGACCGCTGTGCTTCTTCCCACCCTGCAGACACAAACATACAACATGAAGCTATTAGCAACCAGGGAATACAGTACATAGCAAGCATTCAGGAAACTGGGTCATTGTATGCTTATTTTCTGGAAGACAATGCAGTTCAATTCAGCCCATCATACTATGCTTTGGAACAGTAAAATCTATTGGAGAGCTCTTTTCCAAACCAGCATCAGTCCGTTTTTATTAGGGCTGATGGAACACAGATGTTTGGTAATCTTTTGTGTCATGAAGGTGTTGTTTGTGGACATTGTGGTGTGTGGACTTAGCTGCTGTTTATACTGCAACTGGAGTGCTTGAATGAGTCATAGTGGACATGAATGGTTTAGCACGTGTCTTTGATCAAGAGATACTTGCACGACAATTGAAGGTCTTTGGTCGCCTCTGTCACAAAACCACCCACTGTCGCTTTGACCGTCTGCGTGAGGGTCCCCGATCGTAGAAAAGCAGAGGTCAAAGGCTTCAAAAGTCCCTACGCTAGCTAGCTCTACCAAACGTCTTTGTGTCTGTCAGGACCGCATTGCTAGCTCATAAGAGGCAGAAGACGCAAAACAAAGCGGGGTCTTGATAAAACCTTTCCCACATGCAGCTGAGCTAGAGGCGACCTAATATTAATGGAACTGGTCTTCCACACAGGAAATTAAACTCTAGTTCCTCCATGCATGAGTGAACAAGTTCTTCATGCCTACGTCTTCCACCTACATGGGCATACCATTGCTGAATTGAGAGCCAAATTGTCCTTGTTTAAAAGTCCAAGCTGTCCAATTTATGCCCACAGTGGTGGATAAGGAATCAGAATAATCCCCCCTCCTCAGTCTGAGAGCATCTCCGTTGACAAAGGGCCACATTGAGACCCTCCTCACAAGCTCACAAAGACCTTCTTTTATCTGAGATGTGCCGTCCTCTAATGATCCGTGACAACAAAAAGGCTCTTTTCGTCCTTCTTATGGAATCAACATGTCTGCATTTCTTTGTTAACTGTCTGAGGGCACCTTTCAAAGTGCTACTTGATATCGCTGATGTCGTGCTTTAATCTACACCACACATCATGTTGGTAGACTCTCCGTACATGTTTCCTCATAGAGGGTGTAAAGAAGCAAACATCTGCGGGGCCACTGTGTGTAAAAGCAGGAAGTCATTTCATTCCAGTGAGGATACAGAGCAGTCGCCACTTTTTCCACATTGAGGCGGAAGACTAAATCAAACAATAGTCTGCATCATCTCCGCCTAGGGCCTACAGTACAAAAGAATAACTCCCTTAAAGGCAGTCCCTTAAAATGCAGCAATCAGTCCAAGTCAAACTAAAATAGCAGCTGACGACTACAGCAGCACTACAGTATCCTGTTTTCTATACATCATAGCTTGTTTAGTCGATCTTGTCCGATTTCTTTGACAACATATAATGAATGGCCGTTCCTTGTATCCAGCTTCAGAGAGTTCTGTCTGGAATTCACAAGCGTATATATAAATCCCCACGCTACTCATTCGGCCCTGATGCGTCAATTTATTTGGAATGCAATGTGAAAAGGACACGGGTTTGTAAATCCCTCATGTAAACCTATAGACTTTAGCATTCTATGAGGCCTAGTGGTGAAATTAATGGCATTTCTCATGACGAATGTTGTTTCTGTTACCTCCCCATCCTTTACGGCCTCACCCCAATGTCGTCGGATGTCTTGAGATAGTGTGCAATGAATGAAATAAAAGCAGCTGGGTCAACAGCGCTCTTTTTCTCACGGTCACTTATGCCTCTCTCGCTTTGGCTTTTTTTTTCAATTTCATTTTCATGGCTTTGCGATGTTGCGAGCGCCTCGCTCATTTAAGTGTGTGATGTTAATACGGCAGCTGTATAAACTGCTCATTTCCCAGGGCAAATGACTCATTAGAATCGTGATGTGATGCGCATACGATTAAGGATAACATCGTTCAGAGAGTTGCATGACTGATTTGATTTTGGCGTCCATTTGGAGGAACGCCACCAAACTATTTCCGTTTTCTTCTTTATGGCATGCTAAGCACTGTTTTGGCTTGTAAAACTAGTGATTGGAATAAAAATACTCAGGTTGTCAGAGGTCAGCCTTGATGTCACCAGAGGCTCCTGTAACGCTGCTCACGGTGATGCTTGAGTGACAGACTTGACAAAGTGCCCCTTTGAAATGGATGCTTTGCTTTTAACATGAAACCCCGCCAAAGAGCCTAAACAGTCCTTGCGTGAGACCCCCCTAGTTGTCATTGGATCAAACGTAAAAGATCTTAGAGGAGGCTAAGTTGATCGTTTGAACTCCGATGGGTGGCACAAGACTTTGCTAAAGAGGACCGCTTGAAAGAAACGGAGTGTCTTAAACCTGTCAGGATTGCAAAAACAGAATGTTTTGGGACAACAGGAATTCCATTCCAAAGAATCTTGAAAGTAAAAGAATAGCATAAGGATGGAGGATTTGACAAAATTGAGTAAAAGTTAAATAAACCAGTGATATATAAATCTATGATTGGGGCAAAAACACGCTTAGCACAGGACAGGAATGTCTTTATGTGTCTGTGAGTGTATTATCACCACCTCCTTCATTTATGAACGATTTGTCTGTTCGCGGCTTGCCAGGACAACAGCTTACATGTGTTCCACTAATGATGTGGCTTACAAAACGGATCGGCTTTATGCGAAACAACTGTTGAGTCACGAGACACGTCACATCTGTAAAGGAAACACAGTGTCTTGATACATCAGTGTGGGTGTGGAATACGCCCCATGCTAGCTGACGCTGACAAGCATGCTTACACACTGATTTAACAGCGGAAATACTTTTCTTCAGAATGCTTGGATAAAAGTAACTACATAGAGTTATTCCCTGAGTGGACATTGGTCAGTTATTTAGGTTGGCTTTTCATCCTTTCTGCTACGTATTTAACCCCAATATTCTCGGGCTCTCCAATATGGCATATGATTTGGTCCAACAACTAAAATAAAAATGGAATTTTTACAACTGGTCTCATGTTTTAGCAGCAAGTGGATTTTTAAATTGATCCGTGCTCAAATGGACCTTCTAAAAGAAAAACGAATTGTTATCCCCAGCCTGTACGTAGTTCCTATCTAAAAATAACATTTTCATTTTGAAACTTCATTCCAATATTCTTAGATGAATGAATGAATGAATGAATGAATGAATGAATGAATGAATGAATGAATGAATGAATGAATAAAAGAATGATTAATGTTGACGGCCGGAGCAATGCCTGTCAGTAGCAATGTTGCCTCAGTGCATATGTTAAACAGTAGGTGGAAGAGTCAAAATGACTCTAAAAAGGAGAACGACGTGTCAAGCGGGAATGTTTTCTGTTTGTCTTTGTCCCGCACCAACAGCTCGACACAACTTACTCAGATCTACTCTGTAAACAAACACCTTAAAAAGAAGTCAAACACAAGTCAGGCTGAACAGGCAAAATACCAAACAGAACCATGTTTGTGTTGGATTTGCTATTCTAGCTGAGGCATATCTTGATTTTACACCAGATCTCCCAAAGGCTTTCATTACACTGATAAGGAACTTTTTGAAAGACGTCCCTTTCATCATGGCTTTTAAATTCCAAATTCTACATCCTGCCACTTCACCATCAATTTCCTGTTGAAATGCCAATCTGTCAAACCAGCCCTGAAATTACATGTGCGCAAATGGTAAAACAAAAGGAGTTTGTCACTCAATTGAAAACTGGGCCAAGGCCTGGTGGTTGAATAAGATATTGGATAGATACTCTATGAAGCAAGATGTTGAGCTCGATCACAGGAGATCCAACACGAAGCCACCATTTTGTTTCACACAGAACCTCTGTGTGTTTACACACAATAACACAGGCAGTTAGAACTATGATGATGTCAGAGCCTGGGGTCTGGTATGATGTATAAAATACTTGTCAGACAATGAAAAATTGAGAATTACAAGCATTTTTCTCCTTGGAATCCAGCTGTTTTACAGACATACAGAAAAGGACCACCAACTGACCGAGTGACTGTGCGCTGAGGAATGGCGTCACCATTTAAATATTTTCATGATCTATGGAGTCAATGCCCATAAACATGTCCAAAGCCAAATGTGTTCCTATATTTTGAATTGGAATTTCTTATGCTATGAACACAGATGGTCCCTGGTTACCCAAAGTCCCTGGGTCCATTCTGTGACTATCCTATTCTCTCTCGCCTCTTCTCTTCTGAGACCTCCATCCTCTTCATCATTGTACACACGCTGTACTCTTTTACTTGGTGTAGTAATGATGCGGCAGCTTTTGTGTGAAGCTTAGTGTCACCAAGACCATGGATATATTCAGGAATTTGACCAAAATTGCAGATGTTTTTCAAAAACTACTATTATTATCTATTTTTGACTACAACGGTTTAATCTCCCGGGCTTTCTAAAAACCATTATGGGAAGTGCTTTCAGAAGAACTTGTGTCCTCTTGATCTAATATTGGTCTGTGATTTATTGCCATTTAAATTGAACCAAATTTGGGGGTGGTGAAAAGGAGGTCTCGAGACACAAAAAGCAGGTCACATTGCAAAGAGTAGGTCATAACATGGGAAGGCAGCATGTTCTTCAGTTGAAGAAACAGCATGGAGTACCACTAACTCCCGCTGTGCTTCTCTGGCAAGGCTCCATTATAAACACAGTTCTCATTTCTGCCCTTTTGTCTGGCACAGCTGGACCTTGCCCCCCAGGTCATAACCAGACTCGACTTCATTTCCCAAGTTGACCATGCTCCTGATCAACACTTCCTGCTGTTAGCCTGAGCTAAATGGAAATGGGATTGGATCCAATCAAAATCTATTCTGGAACTCAGCGATCACGTTGACCTGTCACATGATGTTTGGGAAAAAAAAAATCCCTGCTCGATCCTGCGATCAGACGTCGAGTGATGTCCAAATAGGACGATTTGGAAGTGTTTACAGATGAATGAAGATGTGAGAGAACGCCATCTGAAGTTGAACACAATTTATTTGTTTGAATTTTGAGACAATGTTAACAGAAAATTATTGTAAAAAAAATCCCCATGTAAAGGATAATTACAATTATTACATTTGTAACAAATGTAAAATTTTACCATTTTAGCCAATCAGAAACCTGTAATAAGCAAAACGAAAAAAAAAAGGCTTGTTTAGAAAGATTCTTTAAGGTGGATGCCTCTCATATGGAGCAAGAGCTTGTACAGTGTGGACACGAATCATCTTGAAAGCCGATTTTACGTACGACGTCGTCACGCCCTCTACATTCTGAGCTAAATGCCAACGAATCCATTTATTATGCGAGCACCTATTGAACCAAGCACTACATCACTCACGTACTTAATCAATGAAACACACGTGACGGGAACAGAGTTGAAATGTGACCAGGGGAAGACTCAGGTCAAGAGAGGACAAGCCGCCGAGCGTCCTTTAGAGAGATAAATGAGCACACGGGCGTATGAGACAACCGTGAGAGTAATAAGTGGCGTTGTGAGGCTATAAAAGGAAGTAAGGGAACTGCAAACGCAGTGACCGCTGGGTGGGATGACTGATTGGACTCATTGAGGATTATTTGGGATTCTCTCACTGTGCTCTGTCGGGACCAATGCGTCCTTCTATTTATTTATCATGGAAGACATCATGTAAGGATTTTCCTGATACTGTTCAGACACAAATAAACGTCAGCAGCTGGGTTTTACTACTTGCGGTTGCACATAAAATAATTACGAGTGGTTGGATGGATGTCATTAGGTGCAACTGTACAAGCAAATAAATGGAGGAATTTGTGTTAATTTAACCGTATGTTTGTGCTTGTCATTGTCGTGGGCCGAGAACTACGCTGCGGATTATATTCCAAATGAAAACATGAAGAAAAAGGTATCGATTGAAAGATTTACTTCACAGAAAGTGAAAATGTTCAAGAAAATAGTCTCCATTTCAATCTCACATTTAATATTAGCTAAAAAAAAAAAGATTGAAAATGTTGCTTTCCCATGATTCACTTAACTAATATTTCCCCGTATAAAACTGAGCAATGTTTCCGAGAGCTGCTTCACATCTGTGTTGTGTGGAGTCAACCATTTCCTCGCACCTGCCAACCGCTCTTGTAGTCATCAACTGTCCAAGCTGAGCGCTTGTAATTATTTACAGATTTTGCCACATTATGGGTTTAAATTAATCACTGCAATCTTTCAATTCCTCGCACCAAGCAGCATACCATGCCCAATTGTGGCTATTCAATTCCTTTGTTGCCACCTTACAACATCCAAACATCTACTCAGAAAATGTTCACGCATTTGACTACAAATCATAACTGAAAGCAAAACAGATCTTTTTTTAATGACTATACTATGATCAGTCAGTAAAAAAGGGAGCATTTGTAAAGGCTGAATGGTCGGAACACTCTTCTACCAGTCACAAGATGGAAACTAAATCAAATTGTGCTTCACCTGACCAAACCTGATTTACCTTAATTAAAAAAAAAAAAAACAGTCAACAAATGGCTAACACCATGTCTCGTATGAGTTTGTCAAAATATGTGAGGACCAGCAGGGCTGTAAAGAAACTCTGACACATTGAACTCCACCCTCCTTCCTTTTCCTGTTTAGAGACCTTCTGTGGATAATCTATGTTGTCGTCACACAATGCTCAGCTCAGAATGTTCCCCATAAAATTGACATTTAACCCAGATAAACACATCACACTTCATACACGTGTGAAAAGGAATAGCAGACAAATGTACAGTGCAAGTTCAGGAATTAGACCATGAATGCGGTTTTGCTTTATCTGCCACACTTGTGTTCATGGATATGTATTACACAAGAACGAGCAGCATTGCCCGTTTCTTTTAAAATGACACTGCCCATGTTTGATGACATTGAAACTTAACCCAAGAGCCAACAGTTCCAAAACCAATCATGATAAAGTCTCACAATTGGGCAGGAAATAACTTCTTGAAGCAAGAAAAGGCCTCTCGAGCATTTGCCCATTCATCTATAACACCGACACTGTCATTAACCTATGAAGGTGACCACCACCTCCCTTCACTCTCTCGCACGACCACACGTGTCTTTTGGCTTCCTGCCGCATAGCACAATGGGCTCTTCCCTCAATTGTTACGCTTGACTTTCTGTATCACCATCACTATTTGGCCAGGCGTTACATTCACCAGTTTCCCTCACTTTATCGCAGGCAGACATCTTCCTCTCGATTCAGTCGCATAAAACAATCACGTTCAGGAGGTCGCTCACGTGTCGGACGTGACCCCCTTTCATATCGCACGCCACGTTTTCACATCAAAAAGTGATTTGTAGTCGCGCAGTTGGCTGAATGTTGAAAAAGATTTGAGATTGACTGCACTGATTGATTGACAGATAGGGAAAAAAGAACAATCAAATGATAGATAGATTGATTAATATGTAATCATTTTAACACTATGGAAATTGTGTTATCTTCATTGACAATATTTCCAGTTTTGACAGCAAACTAGTTGAGAGTGACTCAACACTGCCTCTGCTGGGAGCATCCAAGTACTGTACCCCATTGCGCTGAGGCTGGTGTCATATTCTGTCAATGAAAATCCGAAATAAATGTTAAATGGGCGGGAACCTTTAGAGTGTCCATCAGTAATCATAAAACAACTTTTTTATGAGTCAGTGAGAAAACTTCAATGCAATGTTGGCTTGCTCCGATTGTTTGAAACATTCATTGTGTTAGCATTGTTGTTGCCCAAATATGGCAAACCACAAAAATGTAAGTTTTTTTCATTATTCTTGCTCTTTGTTACTGTTCAAGATCTGCTTAGATCTCATGCAAAGATTGCGACCATGTTAATTTACAAACAATAACAACATGAGAAAAACAAGAAGTCTGACCACACGGCCCGACCACATCCCTTATTTTTTGCATGGTGGATTATTGCTAAAACAGCATTTCTGTTTAAGTTCTTAATCATCCCACATTCGATCAAGTTTGAATGTGTATTTAAAACACACCACCGTGACCCCTAAAGACAACGCAGACCACAACAATCAATTAGTGACAAGTTAACTGGCAAAGCAGATGCCGTAGCTCGGCTGCCAGGTACAGTAGGAAATCTGCAGCACGAATCGCTTCTTCCTCCGACACAGATCCCATTCCCAAAACATCCATTGCCAGAGGCCCACCGACGCACCCACTCATTCCATCTTGCTCCAAAACATCTTGAAATATCTTCTCAAACGCACGTGAATCAAAGGTTCTGATTCGATACATCCTGTTAGCGTTTATCGTCTCGAGAGCTTTCCTTTCTCCAACTGATGAGGGAGGTTCTGTGTGTTTTTGCTCTCATTAACTCAGTGGGCCCAGCTTTGCTTTCTTAAGTAGTCAGATGTGGCCCCCTGAGCCAGCGTTACATTTCCAGATCTCGTACATTAATTGTGAACAAGATCGATTTTTTTTCCCGTTTGTTTATAGTGCGAGAGTTTGGCTAATGCAGCGTAAAGAGAGCTGATCAATCTTAAACGGGAAACATCTTGAGCGAGTTATTCCCCATAGAGAAGCGGGGGAACCCCGATGTAAAACATCACATAGATGGTGGGAAAAAGTCGTGACGCGGAGGTGGGGATCTGGTTGAGAGATTCAGAAACTTCCCGTGGGTGGGGTTGGGATATAAAATTGAACAGAAACATATGTTGCAATGTGCAGCAGTGATGAAAAACATCACAGAGATACATTAGTAGTTGGTGACAGTTGCATTTGAAAACAGATTTCCTTTTTTTTAGTGAACTGTTTAATGGTAAATTAGCCTAAAAACAGAACCCAAACTAAAATGAGCCCACTGTCCTTGTTAGTACAGTCTTGGAGCATCACAATAAAGAGAGGACCTGCGCTGTCACATGCTTTTAAATCTGATTTAAAAAAGCACAAGACAAAGGGTGCCTTTCTCATGTGAAGTAAACCTTCACGTTCATGTGAAGCTATGTGTACTAATCGTCAAATCTTGGGAAATCAGGATATTTTCAAGTTTGGATTTTTTTCCCTGCATAGTATTGCAATGCATTTAAAAATTCCCCTCACACATAATATTACAACTTTATTATATATATAAAAAAGACAATTTGGGGAATACAAGGAAAATGTGATGTTCTTATAATGTTCCCACCATGTTGATGGAAAATAAATTCTATAAATTCATTACTTTAAAATTATTTTTCTCCCATATTTTCCTTTTGTTGTATCAATGTTTCTTTCCCATAATTATAAAAGTTAATGTGTAATTACTTTTACTATTTTCCCCTCAGAATATTTCAACTCCTTTTTTTAATTGTATAATTTTATTTTCATAAAGCCATTTTCCCCCCCTCATCTTATTCCACCTATATTCTGTAAATAATGGTTCCCAACTCCCCACCTTGTAAGCAAAATGTTATTTATTTATTTAATATTTATTAATTTATTTATTCATTTTAAAACTTTTTATTTACTTTTTTTTTAATTTTTTGACTTCATTAGGCTAAAAAATAATCATTTTGTTCTCGCAAAATGTGTTTTTTTCCACACCATACTACATTCCGAGAAATTACAAGAATACGTCTCGAAACTTTATCTTCAAAAATACTTTTGATCATAAAATATGCAATTAACACTTTGTGTCGACTCTCATAATGAGTACTACATTTGTTGTAGGCTACAGGTATCAATTGCGCTGCATCAGTTATGCCAAGGCCAAACCCCTCTTGGCTTGGAGATCCTCCCCACGCGTGACACTCCCACTCTGTGCACACTCCATCCACTCTACACGTGCCCACACGCACAAACCTACTTTAAAAACACAGTTAAACTTTCAAACACAAACTTTTGCATGCCACGTATTGACTCCACACTCGTGATACAAACAATAATAGTCTAAATCAACCACCCGTGGGGTAAACAAAAACACTTACCGCGTGCGCTCCCGAGACAAGGACGGCCACGCAGGCGCACAGCAGCAGCAACCTGTAAAATGAATTGATGATGAGAAAGATGAAATCGGATTGAGACTTGTTAAGGTGATCCTTATGCTTTTGCTCACCTGAGATGCGTCACGTCTCTGTTGTGATGTCCTTGCATAGTTCCACAAACAGCTCCGCGTCACGCAGCTCTTAAAACATGACTATTCAAAAGAGAGAACAAGTGAACTAAAATAAATTATATCACAGCTAGTTTGATCTTTTTTTAAATTTTTTTTTACAGAGTTACTCTGGATTCATTGAAAGAATGTACGAACTCGTACTCACCCGAACTTTGCGCGTAACGCAGCGATAAGACGTTCGACGGTAAAAAAAAACTTTCTGGAATATTGTCCCAAAAAGTCAAGCAAAGTGTGCCGAGTGGATCCTCTCCTTACGCCGAAACGTCCAAAGTGTTTGCACTAGTCGTGTTCGTTCACATGATGGGCGAGGGTGGTCGTTAGTGGGTGGAGAGGGGTTTGGTTTTTTTGGCTGGAGAGGTGTGGTGTGGCTCAAGCACCAAAACTAAACCCACTCGCGTTGATCAGAACTTCATATCGCTTCAGGACACAACATGCAGGCCAACGTGCAGAGCTCGCTCCGCCGCTGAGAAAATAAAAACAGAGGCCGACACTCAGGTGCTTGTTTGCGGACACACGAAAGTTGGTGCGCACCGCAGGCAGAGATGCTGCTCCCCGCCGCTACAATCCTGCTCCTGCTGGCTGTCTCGTCAAGTATGGACCATGCCACGGCTGAGGTGAGTCTTTCC
The DNA here is from genome assembly GCF_054491065.1 of Syngnathus leptorhynchus. NCBI lineage: Eukaryota > Metazoa > Chordata > Actinopteri > Syngnathiformes > Syngnathidae > Syngnathus > Syngnathus leptorhynchus. Next base: position 6,972,584 of record NC_141203.1, read on the forward strand.
TTTTTCTGTTTTTGTATTCCCCAAAGTGACTCAAATGTGCTATTTTATGTGGGTTAATTTATTCATTTGTTGAAATATATGTACCATTATTAGGACTTGTAGTGGATGCAGCACTGCCCTCAGCTGTGATGGCTGCAGCGTGCTGCTAGTTTACTGATTTGATTTAATGTAATTACATTATTATGTACAGTTTAGGTCATTAGCCCATTCACTGTACTGCACTTTTACTGCTGTCATGCAGCTCTCGGTTCCTTCTCACTGCCCCCCCCCCTCCTCCTCCACCCTCTTGGGGTCATGGGGGGGGGGGGGGGGGGGGGGGACAGGGAGGGCCTCTGTATAAGTGCTTGGAGCATGTTGTCAGGAGTAACTTAGTCTTCAGTTATAGTTCATCTTGGGATGTTACTCATTGAACATGGTCTTGATCAATACAATCAGCTGCATTTTCGTATTGACAATTTATTAGTAGGTACCAAACAGCCACAAAGTACTCCCTTCTAATGTATGATACACTTTTTAAACACACTAGTCTTGACATGTATCTCCAAATCATGTTGGTTTTCTTTTTTACCAAATTCTCACAAGCAAGACAGTTTTTTGTTGGTTTTAAGAAACAAAATTCATGATTCACACTTTCCAATGGGCAGCAACCACTTAGAAAATATATCATCTATTTCGACATTTACTGTGGTTTTACTAATGACAAAAGAACACAAATTACATAACACATAATATTTTAGTCAGATCCCCAGTGAAATTTAAATGCGAAACATTTTGTGTCTATGACCCATGATAAACATAGCGTGATCTCGCTAGCTTGGCTTTTAATGGCAAAACAATATGAAGAGCGCAGTCAAGTCTAGCCCTTGTGCATTTATGTTGGATGAAATCCAGCCAAGTCGAGATGTCTGCTGAAAACCTTTGGTACCCTCAGAGTTGGTGACGTTTCCAGCACATTCTTCACCCACACGGATGTGCAGGTGAGGGGGAGGAGATGTCAGTGGACCATCTCATGTCAAGATGATGAAGAACAGACTTAACTGCAGCACGACGAGAGGACGCGACACCTCATGAGGGAGTCTGGCGTTATCGCATAAGGATTCCCCCCCCCCACACTGTTTTCAAGCCCTTCTCATCAAATTGAGATGAGCTAATTTGTGGGCTCAAATAAAGTAGCAGAGGCGGTTTATCCACTTTCCAAGAAACACAAGCGTGACACACAACATCTGGACCGATTAAACTTTGGAGAACACTAGGAACGAGGGGGTTTATATTTGGCGGAACATCTTGTGGCTGATCCGATGACACCGATGTAACGGGGATATTCAGAATATTGGCTTGATTGTTTTTGAGTAGTGTTGCTGCTGCCCACGGGGAGGAATGACACATAAAGACACCCGAAGGGATGCGGATTTGAAATCAAACATTTACACAAGCTTGCATAGACAACATACGCATCACTTTGTATGGATTTTTTTGGCCATTTTGTGGCCTTCCCCAGAACACAACCTCTTGTTTGGTCTATGTCACAATCGCTACTATTGAACTAAGGTTGAATATACTGTACACAACCCTCAACGTAGCTAGAAGAGGTTGAGCTGACTGACATTTGCAAGATAACTTGTTCTCCCTTTAACCTTCCGCCTGGTTTAACGGCTTGCAAACAGGAGCTCGTCTCTTATTTGTTTTTTTGTTTGTGAAACCTGATCCCAAATGAATTTCAGTACCAGAATAGTTTCTCTTCCTTGGTGGTCACTTAATGTGGCCACAATGAGTCAAGTCCTTGAGGAGAAAGAGTAGGAGGATTCTAGCTTAGGTGATTAGCAGATTCCTGCAGGGAGTTTGTGTGTGGGATGAACTGGACATTTATCCGGTAGCTAGCTGGTGGGAAATGTAAGCCTTGACTTCTGGTTTGGCCGGGGAAGTTCTGACATTTGCTAATCCGCCCGCAACCTGCGGAATGCGTGGTCAGGATTGGCAAATCCGTTGGAGCCCCAGATTGATGGGCCAATGTTGGCGGGTGCTTTTAGTTTTGGTTAGCACCTCATCCTCAGGATGAACGGACAAACTCCCCTCCCACGGAGACAACAGCTGGCCTTCTCACTGTGACAGGCCACCAGCCAAGCACGGCAGCCTGCCAAGACGCAACCTTCCTGACCCTCAGCATTGTAAAAATGCCTACATTTGGAAGAGTTGCCATCAGATCGTTTGTCTTTGTATTTTGACAGGCGCTCGTTGGCGACAAAGATAGGTCTCCTCTGACCCTCATGTTCAAGCACCGTGGCGGGTCCAACCCATTTTTTTTGCCTACCGTCTGTTTCCTCCTGTTGAGGTTTAGTGAGGATTAAATAGCAAGTATGATTTGGAATCGCCACTGTCTTAAATGAATTTTTATTTGCCGTAGAATCACCAGAAACAACAACTTTAGTTCCTGAAATCAACATAATTTTGGATTTCTAAAGAAAAAAAAAAACACCAAAATATTCCAGCCATTGTAAAGCCTTTCATAGCAATAATGGAGATTTTAAATGAACTTTTTATCTCAGTTAATTGCCATGTAACTGGAATAGAAAATTGCAGATGGATTTTCTGAAGGACTTGACTCACAACATGTACACGCGCTTGCAGAAACTTATCAAGGAAATAAATAAACTGGGCCAGGTGTTGCTCCCCAGCTGTAGATCTGATGTCTTATCTGTTTCTCCCCAGAAAGTGGCCTTGATTAGTTTTAGGATGATTTGGTCCATTGCAGTCTTTAAACCTGCGACCCCTCTGGCTTCTCACCCGCCAAATTTTTATGGATCGGGCTCCTGCCGCCAAAGGCTTTCCTGTGGTCCAAGCGTTTCACTGAGACTTGTGACAGCTGTGTTCTACTTTTCACACACAAAACTCCCTTTCTGGTCCAAGGCTAATAATTCTTGCACATTATCTCCCTGAATTGTCACACTTTCCTACAGGTGGACTGTTTTTATGGTTGCCGGGTAAACTGAGGCGTTAGAATCCGGACAGAGATTGGTTAGATGATGATTTGTCACACTCCGATGGGAGCTGATGAGAAAAGAGGTGACAATGCTTTGAGACGCAAAATGGATAGAAGGAAACGACGGCACCGAAGCAATTTAAATGATTCTCACCTACGCAGTTGTTGACCTGGGCGTGCATTTGTTGTAGCAAACTAGCGGATCATAATAAAGATGACGGATTTACGGCATGCCGCGTTTTTGCACAAAGAGGGAAGTTTTGGCTGCAATTCATTTCAGCTGTTTTCCGGCAAACTTCCATCATCATGACAGGTGCAAGATAAAAAAAAAAAAGGTCTACTCAAGTTTTCCGTAGCAAATGTTTTGTTATGTTCTCGTATCTGCAGTTACGGTACATTCGATGACCAGCCACAGATTTTCATCACTATTTATACGTAAAATCTAGTGCTCATTAAGTTTATGCTAGCGATGGAATCGAGCTACACTGATATGCAACTGTGTAAGTGGGATATGATTATAACTGATAAAGCATGACCCAAATTTACAAGACACATGCCTCACGTTCCCGCCCTTGCCCCCCCCTCCGAGCCACGGTCGAGGTCTGTTATGAGCATTTACTTCCTGACTCTTAACCTGATAGCAAAGCCAGTCTGACTGTAATTCCCAGAATCCAAGAATGCACGCGCTTCATTCACTTTGAAGCTTTCAGATGCTTTTTCCACCCGTCATAGCTGCAGGCTCCCGATGACCCCAAACTTCTGCGGCGCTGTTTTTCCTTCGTAAAGCTTAATCAGATCACTTCCATGCAGGAAATGAGCTAGGCGGGTCACATGACACGCCTCACGTCAGGAGATCCTCCCAGTTGGTCTATGAAGTGATTTGATGGTAGATCTGTTGTGATGAAATGTGCATGTAAGCCAATTTGCAGGTTCAAATGGACATGACGTCACAGTGATGGCGGGCAACCTGATATGGAAGCAAAATAACAATAGAACTGGAGATGGTTATCATCAGAAGTGTTTTTGAGAGGATATTGCCATAAAAAGGCTCCTTTGAAATAAGTTTTAATTTTCCTGTTTTCTCATTGTTTGTAGTTTTATGTGCAGCATTTACAAGCGAGATTTGGTGAACTACAATGAGCCACAATGAGGAAAATATCTAATGAGATCAACAGCAAATAGCTGGATAGGAGATAATTAAAGCCAACATTTGGTGTAACTCGTTTAGTCTCGCTACACCTTAATGTAAGTTTAAAAGAAAATAAGTTTGTTATGTAAACTATAAACACAAAAAAGATGCTACCTTTTGATAATGAGTGATTATGAATATATTTTTCGGGACGGGTCCAGTGACTTTCAAGTTGTGCAAGTAAAAAACAAAAAAACCCCAAAGGGAAATAACGCCGGATATTAGGGATTCCCCACCGGAACAACAACTTCTCCTCTGCTAAAAAATATAGTATATGCTAAAAAAAACATTTGGAGATCTGGAATGGATTAATTGGATTTATATAATTTTTCTGGTAAAAACTTTTCTCTCCATTTCCATGCAATATGGTTCAAGTCAAACTTCTTTTTTTTTATCAAAGGAATCAAGGTTCCACTGAACTACAGTGAGAATATTCTTGAAGTCACGCAGACCGCTTGGTAGTCATCAGGCGTTCCAGATAGCAGAGCCCTCCTCAGGAGGCGACCCAACCCCTTCTTGTCTTTGTGAGCATAAAATTCAATGGCGAAAGAATGGCTAGCTCCGGCCGACATCCTGTGTCACACTGCCGCGCATTCACAGGGCCACAGCTCGAGTAGTCTTTGAGTGAACAGAGCCTTTCTCATAGGGAACAAGTGCCAGAACAAAAGTTAGATGCTTGCTCTCGCTCTCACACCCACCACCTTCATATTCTTCGCGACTATTCTATGACATCACGACACATTGTCTCCTTTGTACTACAGACTCAGTTTCATATACTAACAAGATGTCTGGATATTAATAGAGATAAAAATGTCACAAAGTAAAAAGTTACAAGGGCAAGGGAAAAAGGCTTAAAGATTTAATCTAAATTTTAAAAATCATTCCAAATTTTGACCACCATTGCTATTGTCAACAGTAGAAACTGTCTAAAATTTCTGATAGTTCCTGAGAAACAACAGATAAATTCAACTGTATTCCCCAGTGAGTGAAATATTGGGACTTTTTCTTAAATTGCAACATATTTTTTCTTGGAATTGTTCTTTGTAAGATGTGGTAGTGTCCAACTGTAGTCAGATGCTCTTGGGTGGAGCACTAGTGTTTGAGCCTGTGTTAGGGCAGGAAAGTCTACCCTCTCCTTGAAGATGCAATGATTAGAGTCTTTCTTAATTTGTGAACAAAGTGGCTTTTTTTTTACGCAGTTGTCGCAACTCACAAAGAAAGAGTGTGCTTATCAACATGAGCCTCATATTAAAGGCTTTTCTCTGAACCTTTAAATCTTTTCTAATGACCTCAACGGAGGTGAAAGTTCAACAGGATGAGCCCGGGAGGGTCATGTGACTGGTCAAGATGCAATGCAGATGGGGGAACTGATTAGTAGGAGAGGTCAAAGACCCCAGTCAAATGGTTGCATTTTTCTTGTTAGGGGGCAACTTTGAAGTGGCTTTGGTTCTGATTCTGACCAAAATGTGATTGACTGAAAAAATGTTTCAATGAGGTCCTGTACTTTCATTGAACATATTGAGATGTCATATCAAACTTTGTCTCCCCCCCTCCCCCAAATCAAATCACTCCTCATGTGGAAGAAGCAATTTGCCACTTGAGTGGAGCGCAGCCAATTCCGGCCCTGAGAAATTTCCTAAAACAAATTTCCCATTTGCCAGGGTTCATTTTGCATCAGAGGATTCCAGAGTGGACTTGCGGGGTTCTGCCCAATGTCCCGCTTCATATTACACAATCGCTGACATGTTGTCCACTTTTCTCTGGTCCCAGTAGATGTGCTCGCAGTGATTGATTTGTTAACTCTCGTACAAACATTCTCTGATCCTTTTAGCGTCAATGTTAGAGCTAACATAACATTAAAGCTACTTTAACACAACCGGAGGTGTCAAAATTAATTGATTAATCGACAACAAATCGATTATCAAATTACTTGCATCACCTTTGAATAATCGTGTAATTGTTTGGCGACATTTTTAAAATAAACATACAAATTACCTTAGCACTAACGCAACATAAAAGCTCCTGTAGGTGATCTCAAGTCACCATGGCAACAACTGAGGCACTTCTGACCCTATCATCCATGAACCAGATTTGGAAAAATTCATTTTCAAGTCCATAATATTGCATGTTGTCGCTTTGCAGTTGTCCCATTCTAACCACAAGGAGGAATAAATACAGTTCACCATAAACAATCAAAGAAAAGGTGCATTTGTTAACTTTGTCCATTTAACACTCTTTGATGGTATGTAGTAGGCCTTCACGAAGGTAGTACAGTGTATTTCATCTGAGAGCGTTTCACAATGTCTGGCATTCATTTGCCTTTCTCTCATGTCATGTTGACATCCCATGCACGTGTATTTGGAGTCATGCGGGCTGGTTTCATTATTTTTTTTTTTTTCCTGCTGTACTCTGTGTGAGAACGTCTCCGTGTTGATGCATCTGCTTTTAGTTCCAGATGGGACTGATTGCTAAATTGTAGCGAACGCAGCCTGAAGCAGGACATGTTTTACATCATTTGGTTCTCAGAAAAATAGGATCTGGTTTTGGTTTACAGGCTCTCCACTTGCGTAAAATATGATTCAGCTTGGTGTCTCCTGGCATGTTGATGTTTTACTACTGTGTGCGCCTGTCATTTGTAATCAGGTATAAAGTCCTATATAAAAAATATGGAGATTACATGCCGCTACATTTGAACATGGTCAGAAGTATTGGAATAGTGAGGAGATTTTTTTTCAATTGCAATGAAATAAGTGCGACCATATTAATACTCCAGTTTTTTTTTTACTCAGTTCAATCAATCAATCAAGTCAAGTTTATATAGCCCTAAATCACAAGCAATCTCAAAGGGCTCTGTCCTCTGCATTTAACCCATCCCCATGTGATTTTGATCCATCCCCTGGGGGAGAGGGGAGCAGTGAGCAGCAGCGGCGCCGCGCTCGGGAATCATTTTTGGTGATCTAAAAATCACTCATCAGTTCTACTTTTTACCATTGTCAAAACAATTGCTTAAAAAAAGGCAATTGAGACAAGACGCTAAGACTTAAGACTTGCACCTGAAAATCTATATAGCCACTCATCACTGTTGCACACATCAGCATTCCAGCTCAGCTCCACACACACACACACACACACACACACACACACACACACACACACACACACACACACACACACACACACACACACACACACGTTCCTGCGATTTATACCGGAGGGCCAGTCTTCCATGTATGGCAGTTGGACAGAAAATTGTCTCCTCACTCTGACCTAACCTGTCAGTACCAGAGAAGGTCAAGAATGTCCAACGTAACAAAAACAGACTACCTGACTCCTCACACTTGTATGTTTTTCTTTGAAAAAAAAAAAAAAACCCTATGAAACAGCAAACCTGATTGCGCCGACTCAAGTCCCGCTTCGTTTCCGACACGGGATGCAGTGACGATTATCCCAGCTGACTCCATATGGAAACCATGATGTGTGGTTTAACCGCAGTGAGCTTATCTTTATTGGGTCTTTTCCAAGGTTAAGCCGCTCAGACCGTTACGATGCTGCTGTGGTAAATTAACAATAACAAGAGCACGAGTCTGTTTGATGGCCCATAAATGAGTGAACGAAGTACACGACACCTAAACATGTGATCTGGAGTGACTGCAAAGGAGAAACAGGAGCTTGAAAGACTTCCATTAATTATTTCTGTGGACCTCACAAGAGCATACACATGTGAACATTTAAGGACATGATCAATTTAATAGCAATGTGTAACATTTACAACATGCTAACATTTTTGCCATTACGACCCATTTGTTGAGGAACTCAACCCAAATAATTTGACCAAAGAAACACAAATCTTTCTCTTGACTCTCTAAAATTGTAAAACATTTATTTTCTTCAACTTGAGTGCTTAAATTTACAAATTGAGGGCTACAAAAGGTTTTCATGTGTAGCCTTGCTCCGTTTCCTTCAACTTTGCCGCAAATATATTTTTTTTTTTGTGTGGAAGGCCATGTCATGCCAAATAAACAAAGAGTGAAACTTGAGAAGGTTACATAGAATCAGTGCATGGTGCCGGAAAATGCTTAGAAAACGTTGGGCTGTAACAGCAAAGAAGTGACGTTAAAGATACTGAAAGATCTTCTTTGATGTTAAGGAATGATGACTGACACTCACATGGACCCCCATCACTGAACCATTTTGTTGGGCTCCTGGTGTAAAATCCTCATGTGGACACACTTTGGAACTTACAGGATGTTCACTAGGCTGGCATGTTTTTGCAGGAGATACGCTGCGTGAAAATTCTGTGGATGACATTGGCCAGATGTTTTTGTGGTCTTGCTTTACATAAAAACAAAACAAAACACAATACCGTTGTTGCCAGTAAAGAATTTAACAGATGACAAAGTTAGAAACGTTTTTCTTGACTTATCTTGGCTTTAGTATTCAAATCGTAACAACGTGTATTATTATGCTATTGTTTTCATGTATGGACTTTATGTGCTCAAAGTGGCCATTGGGGAGCCTGTTCTTAAATTCTTTTGTGGGGGCCCTCTTATCCAGCACTTCTAAACACTCAAACCGGCTTTCTCCACATCATAGTTGTGTTAATATTGCTGTCTCAGTTGTCCAAACATTTCCAAGCATGAGACAAATCCACGTCACTGGCAGACACGTATATCCGATGATGTCAGGTTTATTCTGAGAGTGCCGCTTCACACAGACATTCCTGACTGTGTTACTGTGCCGGTGCACACCTCCGTGCAAATTTGGCCTTTTGCTGCCATTTTGGGTCAAAGTTGGAATGTGCTCCATCCTGGGTAAACAAATACACACTGTAATCTCCAGGAAACCAGAAGACACCTTATTGGTTCTTCACAGAGGCTTCCACATTTAGGCATGACATCCTTCATCAGTGGAGACGTTTGAGGCTGCAGACATGCACTCCATGACTCACCACTCACAAAGTAACACTGTCTGCGCTCGGTGTTTGTTCTGTGGATCATCTGGAAATTCTGGCATGTCTTTTCTGTTAAGTCTTACAGAAGTCGTTTTTTCATATCTTTCCTGAAAAACTCTTATTTCACATTTTAATAATAGACTACTTAACCAAGAGAGGTAAATTCATCCATTCTATTCTGCTCCGTTTATTTTGTATGTAATTCTACCGTTGACCATTAGATGGCATCACACAATTTAATTTGACACTAAATTTGACTGAATTAGTACAGCTTTTGAGCTCACCCTATTATTTACTGAAGATTCTTGAATGTCCATCCTTTTTAATCCTGCTTTTCACACCTACTTATTATGAAATGATAAGTTTGCGCGAAGAAAATCAAGGTTTGTTTATTGCAAACACATACAGGGATGGGTACACTATTTGTACAAATGTTTTGTGTTATCCATTGCTCTTGATCCCTCTCGATTTTTAAATGTTTTTTGTATTATTCTTTTGTATGCATTATTTCAAAAATACGACATGAGGATAAGCAGTTTGGAAAATGGATGGATGCATGTTTGAAGACTTTGTAAAACTTTCCATAAATCCCATTTAAAAAAAACCTGGTGAGAGTGTATTTAAATAATGGCCTCTCCTGCTGGCTGAAATTTTAAAGGGGAGCTTTTCATCACAACTTAGACTTTGCAATGTAGTGGAACCGTGCAGCTGTTATTTAAATGTGTGAGGCGCTGATGATAGGCAAGCAAGTTCTCTCACCGCCACTCCCCTCCTGAACAGAATCCTGTTAGTCCAACACCGGGAGCTCTGATTGCTGTGAGCCACAATTTCGTTTTCATAATGAAGCACACATGTGGCTCATTTTCAGCACATATGCTCCCTATCCGCACTTTGTATCACACTAATCTGATGTGAAGCAGGTGTTTCTTTGGCTCGGGTTGAGATGGAGTGAGTGAAGGATGTTTAAGTTGCTGAGAATTAGGGGAGGGAAATGACGCACCTTGGCGGACCACACAGGTTAAAAATGCGGGTGAGAGAGTTGGAGGGTTCTATGATATTCAGACAGAACCACATCTTGGTTTACTTAGGCCTGTTGCGGAACACGCTTATATCACTGAGGAGTCGAGAAGTTCTAAGCAAGCATGGCATTCTTGAGTTTTTCGATGTAGGAAAGCCTTCAGTGGCTTTACCTTGGCTTAAGAATCAATAAAACAAAGCACAAATTAATAAGATGAAGGGTGTCAAATTAGGGTTCCCAACATGGGATTTCATGCTAGTGTTTGTAATTAAGGTTTCAAGGTGAGGTAAGGGTTTCAAGCTATGGTGTCAAATTAGGGTGTCAACGGAGGTTTCATGCTAGTGTTTGTAATTAAGGTTTCAAGGTGAGGTAAGGGTTTCAAGCTATGGTGTCAAATTAGGGTGTCAACGGAGGTTTGGGGCTTTAAACAAGTGTTTGAAACAAGCAAGTGTTTTGGATTTCAAAATTGGGTTTACAACCTTGGGTTGGGGTTTTAAGTTAAATGTTCCAGAAAGGGTTTGAAACTTAGCTTATGGTTTCAATTTAGGGTTTCAAACCTGGGTAGGGTTTCAATTTAGTGACTCCAGGTAGGGTTTGAATCTTGAGTAAGGGTCCTCAACAAAGTCCAAATTTGGACATTCACGTCAGAGGATTTCCGGTAAATAGGAAAGACGAGGACTAGAGCGCAGTCTGGACAGGAAGTGAAGATTCAAAATCAGCGTGTAGATTTCCTGTTTGGGGTCGACCTGTTCGTTGGTCGCCTCTGCGAGAACGTACGAGACGTTTCTTGCGGTCTTCTTCTCAGCATGTCCAGACCTGCGCCCGCAACCCCCCTGACTGGGTTTTGGCTGGACGCCTGGCACGTGAGTCCAAAAACAGCTGCACAATGCAGGGAAAAAAGGTGCTCGGGGGGGATGGATGAATGAGGCGGTGCACGCTTGTTCTCAGGCCTCAGCCTCTGGAGACCCCAGAGGAGAGGAAGCTGAGGAGGGGGTCGGCGGGACCAGCTGTGCTCGTGTCACACATGACGTAGTCAAGTGCAATGAGAGAGATTTAGCATAAATCAAATCACATTTACATGAATGTTTCAATTGGCAGACTTATCACCATGAACTGTGCTGCTCTTTGACCTACTATTTATGTCTGCCTTGCACACTATCAACTTAAAAATGTTTTCCATGTTATTTGGTTTTTAACCAAACTATGTATAACTTGACTGAACACCACAAGACACAATATGAACCTTTCTCCTGTTGTTCTTTCCCAGGGCTGTGGGACATCATGTGGAAACTGTGACTGCAGTGGTGTGAAGGGAGCCAAGGTAAGAACTCTTATCATCACGTTGGCTGAGGTCACTGCAATTTCATGCTTTTTTTGCCTTCTCGGTCTTGTGTGCTGATATGAAGCAGTTGCTGCGTACAGTTAAGAAGTCAAGTAGTGTTCACTGAGTGGGGAATAACTGTGGCTGAGTGTCAGTCACCAAGCAGTGACCGTAATGTGACCTGAATTGGAGCATGTCAAGATATACACTGAAGGCCTCACAGGTGGAAAATGAAAAGTGGCATATTTCCCCAATCTGAGAACATCACCACCTTTTATGTACCATCCGTGGATTATCTTGGGTTTATGATAAAACATTGGTCCAAGCAAAATTGAAAAATAAGCGTTAATTGGTTTTCAAACTATTTTCAATGCGTCCATTAGTTTGTTTTGTGTGCTACTGGCTCACATTGGTGTCCTTAAAATGCTTTTGAGTAACAACAACAGGTGACTGGTGTGGTCCACTAAGTTCCCTGAAGATGTTCAAAGGCCAAGCAAATTTAGTCAAATCTCCCCTGAGCATCCCGTTCTGTCTGATATTGCTCAACAAACTCTTGTTGTGGCAACTGCATAATGATTCCCGGGCGGGGCTGAATACATTCAACAACATTCAACAACACAACAGATGCAAGTCAGGTGCTACGTGTTCTGGGAAAGATTTTCCTCCAACGTGCTTGCACAAGTTCTCACAAGTTTGTGTCCTGGAGCGAGCGACAAGTAAATCACTGTGCACTTGCTCCCTCTTGCGGCAGTTAGTGAAAATACGTTTTGTTTTGTTTTGTTTTGTTTTGTTTTGTTTTGTTTTGGTTTTGCCAGGGCCTCAAGTGTTCTTGAAGTTTATGCAGGAAATAAAACGATGCACAAAACAGCACACAGTCGTTATTTATTTTGTCAGACATTAATTCCAGCTCAGTGGCCTAGTAGTAGAGTGTCCGCCCTGAGACTGGAAGGTTGTGGGTTCAAACCTCGGCCGGGTCATACCAAAGACTATAAAAATGGAACCCATTGCCTCCCTGCTTGGCACTCAGCATTTAAGGGTTGGAATTGGGGGGTTAGATCACCAAAAAAATGATTCCCGAGCGCGGCGCCGCTGCTGCTCACTGCTCCCCTCTCCCCCAGGGGATGGATCAAAATCACATGGGGATGGGTTAAATGCAGAGGACAGAGCCCTTTGAGACTGCTTGTGATTTAGGGCTATATAAACTTGACTTGATTGATTGATTGATTGATTGAATTCATAGCTATTAGATATTTTCTAGTCTTCTTTTATTTTTGTTCAATTTTTTTTACATTGTATTATTATTCTTGTTATTATTATTATTATTATTATTATTATTACAATTATACTATTTTTAAGGTCTTACATTTTTCAGCCTTAGCCTCTTGTTTTGATGTAAATAAACAAAATAAATGTAAGCAACACACACGCGCACACACGCGCACACACATATACACGTGTGTGTATGTATTTATACTTATATTTTTATTTATATATATATTTTTATATTTTTGTTTTATTTATTTATATTAATTTGTGCACAATTTGATGTTTTCAGGGTGAGCGTGGTCTCCCTGGTCTTCAAGGTAACATGGGATTCCCTGGAATGCAAGGACACGAGGGGCCAGTCGGGCCAATGGGGCCCAAGGTCAGCATATGTAGTATCGAATTCCCTTTGAAAACACAATGATGGTGATGATGTCATTATTTTGAATTTATTCTTTGTGTGTATTATTTGTTATCTCAGGGAGATCCAGGACAGTTTGGCGCTCCTGGAATCAAAGGAGTCAGGGTAAGCATCTTGGAAAAAAAATGGATTGTTACTCTGTGAAAGATGTCAATGAGAAGTAATGTTGTGGTCAACTTGTAGGGTCGTCCTGGTCTTCCAGGTTTCCCAGGAAATCCAGGATTACCTGTATGTACCAATTTGTTATTTTATTTTATTTTTTTTCATTTTATTTTTATTCTCATGATAAAATTCCACACATTACGCTATTTTTTTCAATAGGGCATCAATGGAAACGATGGTCCACCTGGTATTGCAGGTATCCCAGGATGCAACGGGACTAAAGTAAGATACTCGTACAATTGATAAAGTATTATACCCTAGATTTCTCTTGTCTAATCAGCGGTTGAGAGAAATCACATGTTTTTTCCACCTTTTAGTGAGTTTAATTTCTGTATGTGTTTAAGACAATCTCAATCTGATCATGTGTGTGTGTTTTAGGGAGAAAGAGGAAGAGATGGTGTCCCTGGTTTTGATGGTCCTCAAGGAACACCCGTAAGCACTCATGCTCACCTGATCTCATTATTCTATGTTATGAAAAGCCATCTAAAAAGAAAAATATTCACCTTTGCTTTTTGCACATGTTTCAGGGCATCCCAGGGCTTCTAGGAATTAAGGTTAGCTGGAATCATACCAGCGTTTTATCTAAATATATTAAGCACTTGCTATCGTCAATATTAGGATGTAATAAATTCTACAGAAGCAATATTTGGACTCTTGCAGGGTGATCCAGGTGGTGTGATCGGAATCATTCCCCTTAAAGGCGACAGAGGCTTCCCAGGCACACCTGGACTTCCTGTACGTGTTTGTAGATGGGTGAACATCTTGAATCAGGTTTTTCATCACACTGTGTTTCTCAGGGATCTCATGGACCACCTGGGCCGATTGGTCCTCCTGGACCTCGGGGTTACATCGGACCTAAAGTGAGTTATCCTGACAGAAATATGTTTAAAGTCCATATACTATATAAGTGGACAGCTAATAGCGTTATTGTTGTATTTGACAGGGTGATGCTGGACCACCAGGCCCCCCTGGAGAAAAGGTATAACACCCAGCATAGGAAAACATGTCAAGCATTGTCATCTTTATTTGAGCTACAGTATATTGATTTGTCTTTTTTTCTCTCTCTCTGACAGGATGACAAGCTCTCCTTTGAGAGCGAGAAAGGAGATAAGGTGAGGTTTCATCATCTAATTAGTGTGAAGGCGAAGGCCTTCACACTATTGTTATTCTACTTTATTTTTATTATTATTGTTCTTGCAGAATCAACGAGAAGCACCTGCATGTTGTTTCAGTGTCATGAATGTATTTTACATTTCTTTGTTATTTCTTTAATCCAAGTGCTGTATTGAAACCCATCGCACATCTAGGAAACTCATCAATAATTTTTGGCTAAAATAAATCAAGCTAATTTCTTGTCACTGCAGTCACTACAACTACAGTACCAACGCAATAATAAACATATTGTTCAGCTAGCATCTATGAAAACATGACAAATATTATGATTTGTGTTATTATTATTTTTATTTTTATTTTATGAAGGCAAACATTGAATACCACTCTTGAGTATTGAGCTCATTCAAATGTTTTCCGTACAGGGCGAGCGTGGCTTCAGAGGCCCACCCGGCCCTCCCGGACCCCCTTCACCGGGCGTGGAAGGCCCTGGCACAGAGTTTATCGGACCACCGGTGCTTACTCATTCACGTGTCTGATAATTCAGCTTTTGTTGCATATAACTCAGAAGGTGAATTTTTTTTTTGTATTCTTACCGAGTACTGTTTCTATCTCCAAAGGGAAACAGAGGAGCTCCAGGCGAGAAAGGAGAAAAAGTGAGTTTTGCGATCAATATTTTTTAAATCACTTTAAGTACTTCCTTACCATCTTTAAACAACAAATCCATTTCCAATGTGATTTGGTCAACAGGGCTATTGCAATATATCTCGAACTGGAGTAAAGGGTGACCCAGGGCCCCCAGGACCGATAGTAAGTAACTGAAAATCGAATAATGGTGTCGTATACGGACTATTTCCCAGTGAGTGTGACTGTTTCATTTTGCTTCATTTTAGGGCAAACCTGGCAAGGAGGGAGATGAAGGGCGAAAGGTAAAATTGAAAAAAAAGAAATACGTTAAATTACCAAACTCATTTGCATATGCCATTTGATGTAGGCAGATTATGGTGTCAATATGTGATGGTCATTTTGTTGATTTCAAGAGTGACCATTTTGTAGACCCATAAAATAGAGTGTGAGATTGTAACATTGTATCGTGATGATTGTTTATATTATGATGACCAAAGAAATTATCAAAATTATTTTGTCACATAGGGAGAAAAGGGCTTTCCCGGAAATTACGGATACCCTGGATCTCAGGTAAACAATGGTTTATACGTAATATTTACTCATCAAGTTTTTAAATATTTCATTCAAAATTTTGATGATAATGTCTTGTTTTGTCTCTAGGGTGAAAAAGGAGATAGAGGGCCTCCTGGATATGTACGTATTTTTTATTTTTTATTTATTTGTACTTTGTCTTTTCATTCTCCCTCAATGACCACTCATTAACTTTTTGAAACAAATTATTATTGTAAATATTTAATAATAATAATAATAATTCACATTTTTATTAGTTAGCATGATGATGAGGTTTTTGAAGTCCTCCTATTGGGGTTTATAGGCAAGCGGTGCCCCTGGTCCAGCTGGTCCTCGTGGCCTCCCTGGGTTACAGGGGGAAAAAGGTAAACAATGCTCAACACATGCATGCAAAGACATGCATAGACACTACGCTAAATCAACAGTTGAGTATATTAGCTCCCTTGACTGATGTTTAGTCCCCATCGTATTCCTAAAGGTTTTCCTGGACCTCAAGGAGAAGCAGGCCCACCAGGTGAGCACAAACACACAAGGCCACATGGGCTCACACACACACGCACGCACGCACGCACGCACGCGCGCGCGCACGCGCACACGCACACACACACACACACACTTGGGTAACACTCTCTGTCCCTTGGACTTCAGGGCGCTATCTTGAAGGACCTCGTGGAGAGACCGGCCAAAAGGGGGATGTGGGTCAGAAAGGAGACAGGGGTATTGAAGGAGAGTCTCTTGCCGGACCCCCAGGGCAACCGGGCTCAGTGGGACCCCCTGGACCTCCAGGATTACCTGGTATGCTTGGTCTGAGGTTTATTTTCACTCTATGGTGATTTCCAGGCAGAATGATTTACCATAGAAGTTTTATATTCCCCATTTCAAAGATTTGGTTTGTGTGCTCACAGTTGACCCTAATGAATGCACCAATGCAAAAGGCTCCCTTGGCCCACCTGGACCTCCAGGGCTTCAAGGAGAGTTGGGACAAAAAGGTTAGAACAATGAAATAAGATATTTCCATCCGTAGGTTCTTTGATATACTGAATTTTCATTTTGGTTTTTTTCAAATGTGAATCCATACAGGTGACAAAGGAGACACTTGCGTCCTGTGTGAAGGTTTCGGACCTGCGGGTTTACCTGGCCCCCAAGGCCTTAAAGGGGAGCGAGGTAAGCAAAAGTGGTGTTATATTATGGAAAAGATCAAATGTAGCATTGCGTTTCACACAATGTGCAGTCATTGTGGGATTGAGTCCCAGTTAGTGACCGGAGGTATGAATGTTTGTGTGATGAACAGGTCTGCCTTTTACGCTAAATCGTTCTGTAAGGTCAGATTCTTGACGACAGAGTCTGACATTTTTATTCATCCACACTGGCCCTTATTGACCAGCAGTCACCTTTTCATGTACCTCCACTGAAGTATCCGTTATATGTCTTCAGGACCTCCTGGTCCTGTAGGAGGCAAGGGAAACAAGGGTAATATTGGGTTCCCAGGAACTCCTGGAAGACCTGTAAGTAGCACAGATAAACCTTCATGCAGTAACTACTGTGTATAGTTCTTATATTCCTATAACTCAACTTGTACTTAGGGCATCAATGGCATTCCTGGTTTGATTGGGGCCCCTGGTCCTGTTGGAGAGCCAGGAGACATTTTCATTGCTCCGGGTCTGAAAGGAGACAAAGGCTACCCTGGTCCTGGTGGTTCACCTGGACAACCTGGTCTGGATGGGATCCCAGGGAGGGATGGCCTACCTGGTGTTCCTGGACAGAAAGGAGAACCTGTATGTATTGTATTGTTTGATTAGTTTAGGTTTCATTAGTCGTCATTCTTTTTGTTAACCTTGCTTTCAGGGCAAAGGGGACATCAAAGGTGATCAAGGATCAATTGGGGATCCTGGTCTTACAGGTCCCCCTGGAGAGAGGGGTCCTCCAGGTCTGCCAGGCTTCGGGCGGCCTGGGGTGCCTGGAGATAAGGGGAGTCAGGGGAGAGCTGGCATCCCTGGATCACCTGGAACACCCGGTAGGACCTCTACACTAACAATCAAAACCGTATTTGAATAGCTTTTGCAAAACTTTGTACACTACAAATCTATCAGGTGTGAAAGGTGAGCCAGGTCAAGGTGTGAGCACTCCCGGACCACAGGGTGTACCTGGGCCACGAGGAGAACCCGGCAGAGATGGCCCTCAAGGTGAAAAATGACCTTCATTCCTCAATCATTCATCTTTTACCAACCCAATAGACTTCATTTGGGAATTGTTAAATAACAAATTTAATGTGGAATTTTTTTTATCCATTTGACCAGACAATGTTGTTGATTGTAGGTCCAGCAGGTCTCCAAGGAGACTCAGGAATACCAGGTTTTCCTGGACAGAAAGGTGATCAAGGACCACCAGGAATTGGATTTCCAGGGCCAACTGGTGCAAAAGGTAAAGTAGCAAATGATGTCCTAACTTTTTGTAAAAATTAATTTTCATACCAAAGACATTTAATGGATTCCAATAGTACCACAAATGGCAATACAATACAAATACTAGAAGGATCTTCATATTTCTAGGAATCAGTGGAAGTCCAGGTGTTCCGGGATCGTCAGGAGAGACCGGGAGACCGGGACAGGATGGTTTTCCTGGACAACCTGGTCTACAAGGACAAAAAGTGTGTATTTACAGTATTTGGTACCATAAGCCAAACGTCTGATAATTGGAATAATATTCTATAAAATCAGGCCTTTAAAGCACTTTGTTTCTGACCATTTAACTTGGTGTTTTGGAAGTGTTTGTGTGTCTAAACACACTGTAAGTATTAACATAGCATCTCATTGTTGTGTGCGACAGGGTGAACCAGGAATGGGGCTCCCGGGCGAAAAAGGTTCACAGGGTCCTTCGGGAATTATTGGGTTCCCTGGAGAGAAAGGTAACCCAGGATTACCAGGTATTCCTGGCCAAGAAGGCCTCACAGGACCGCCAGGACCTCAGGGAATAAAAGGTATAACTGAACAGTTACATCAGTAAATGAATTCCATTAGAGACATCTAGTTGAAAGATTAAAATTAAAAAAATACTTATACTTGGTCTTAGGTAACATTGGACACCCTGGACCTGCTGGAGTGGTAGGGTTACCAGGTGCTCCAGGAAAGGGTTTGCCAGGAGCCCCAGGACCACAAGGAGAACAAGGAGAGCCTGGTCCATTTGGTAAGTACAAGTCATGCAGTTATTTTTACACACAATTGTTTGCAATGGGTTTGTTGTAACCAGATAACTAAATTGTATATTTTCCTTTTTTGTTTAATTTCTGCATATTTTGTAGGAAGGGTGGGTGAAAAAGGAGAGAGGGGCTATCCAGGACCTCCTGGCATTGGCATGCCAGGGCCTC
Organism: Syngnathus leptorhynchus; assembly: GCF_054491065.1. NCBI lineage: Eukaryota > Metazoa > Chordata > Actinopteri > Syngnathiformes > Syngnathidae > Syngnathus > Syngnathus leptorhynchus. Next base: position 6,991,557 of record NC_141203.1, read on the forward strand.
AAGGAGAAAAAGGACTGTCTGGGTTCCCAGGAGCCCCTGGTGAAAAAGGTTTGCCAGGAGTACCAGGCTTGCCAGGAAGGGATGGACCAATTGGAAATCAAGGTGAGAAAAAATATATAACAATTGTTATACACTCACTGCATCACCTCAACTGAATGAACTCTGGTGATATTAATCTTACCGGTCATGTTCACTACATTGCATTCATCAGGGCCATAACAAATTGGTAGGCACATATAAAGGAAGAATAAAAGTAATGTCAATCTGTGTTTTTGTCGGTCAGGTACAAAAGGCGAAATGGGGGTCATAGGTACTCCGGGATTGCCAGGATTTCCTGGACCACCCGGTTTCCCTGGAGATCTAGGCTCGAGAGGTAATTAATCTTCTGCTCAGATAACTTCTACTTTTCATCAGCCTGCTGTTAGACTAGGATTAGACTGTGAAGTGCCTGATTGGAATAATCCTTAGGAGAGATGTCTTGATCTAGAGACAGACAAAGCACTGTTATGATTCCAAAAATACATGGCTCTTTGGTTTTATGATCATCAATAGACACAGGTTGAAAGTCTTACTGTTTGGATTTAATGAGCAATACATCTACAACATTTAATTTTCAGGTGATCCTGGTGTTCCTGGTGTGCGTGGACAAAGTGGAGAGACTGGATTTAAAGGAGAGCGGGGAGAAACTGGTCTTCAAGGCCCTCCTGGGAACATGAGTAAAGTCGACATGGAGCACATGAAAGGGGAGAAGGGAGACTTTGGAGATCCAGGTGTGAAACAATGAAAAGTCCATTTGAGGTCCAATCTCATGCACAGATCACCAAAAATCCATGCGATATGCAGAATAAATTGACAACACTGTAAATGTTCTGTCTCATTAGGAAATACTGGTGTATCAGGACAGAAAGGCTTTCGCGGACTACCTGGAGACCCTGGAATGCCAGGAAAAGATGGAAACCCTGGTTTACCCGGACAACCAGGTGCACTATTTACTTTACTGCAAAAATATCCATTGTCAAAAACAAAGAGCCAAATTCATTTTCCTTTATCTCAGTAGAGAAACCAGGTATTCTCGCTAAATGTTGTTTGTATTTGATCAATGTGTTATAGGTCAGAAAGGACACACTGGTGTTCCTGGAGAACCCGGCTATATGGGTCCACCTGGACAGAAGGGGAGTGCAGGTGAAATGGGAATACCAGGTAAGGCCAACTGATGAGTACGTGTGAAGTTCAAGAATGAAAAAGTAATTTATTATTATTTGGAAATGAATTGGAAAATGTATTCATTCATTCATTCATTCATTCATTATTATTTCAACCTAATACGTGCAGGTCCAATTGGTCCAAAGGGTCTTAAAGGAGACACAGGAACTCCGGGTCATCCTGGTTTCAAAGGAACGGATGGAGTGAAAGGAGACCGCGGAACACCTGGAGAGCCAGGCATTGGGCTCCCAGGATTTCCGGGAGAAAGGGTAATCTTCCATCTTTATTATTGTTATTCTATGTTGAGCATGTTTTTCAAAGTGACTTGATCTTCCTTGACTTTAAAATCAGGACTCGAACCTTTCATTTAAAAACACAAACACATTTTCTCCTAGGGACAATCTGGACAACCAGGATTCCCAGGACCGCGAGGAGAGAAGGGTCTGAAGGGTCAAATGGGAACGCCTGGCATGCCAGGAGTTCAGGGAGATAAAGGAGAAAAAGGAATATTTGGCACTCCAGGTCAGATTTCACTTTGTATTGTCGCACCGATCCACAGCATCCAGGGACAGCATGGCCTAAAGAATGTATAATCCATGTAGGTCAGCCAGGAATACCCGGTGAGAAGGGGGTCCCAGGGTTACAAGGGTCTGCAGGAGAACCCGGACAAGATGGTCGGCCAGGTAAAGAAGAGGTTTTTGGGCCAACAAACAGGCCTGCAGTTCCATATGAATTTATTGGCACTGTGCTGATACTACCGACTTAATGCACTGTACCAAATCAAGTTTGAACCGTTCCTCCACCAGGTGAGAGTGGCTTGCCAGGACCTCCTGGTCAATCTGGGGAGAAAGGAGAAGCGGGTATTGATGGCATCCCTGGATCTTCAGGGGAGAGAGGAGACCCTGGTTGGTACCTCATGATGATTTTCAACATTTTGCATGCTTTGATCTGGACAATACAGTACCAGTGGAAAGAATATACCAATCCCAAATCTGTAAGAACTATGAAATGTTACATTATGATTTTAACGTAAACTCTGTTTTGCAGGTATACCTGGTTTTAGTATTCCAGGGCCCCCAGGGGAGCTAGGTAGCAAAGGTGAGATTGGCCTCCACCACTAATTCAATATTCCACAAATTTCGAGTGAGTTTAATTGTTAACATATCTCCTGCGTGTCATGATATACAGGTGAAAAAGGTAGTCTGGGCTTCCCGGGCAGCCCAGGCTATCCCGGTGTGCCTGGTATCAAAGGTGACAAGGGACTTACCGGCTCTCAGGGGCGTCAAGGTGAGCCAGGAGAAATTGGGCCCCCAGGATTCTCTCTAGAAGGACCTAAAGGAAATCAGGGAGAAACAGGACAACCAGGAGAACCAGGTATGCCACAATTTATGACAGTTGACAATTTACTATAAAGATGGTTTCTGACCAGTCTGGTTATATTGTACCAGAAACAGAAAGTAAAAGCCATATCTCATTTCTTTATATAACAGGGATCATTGGCACACCGGGACCTTCTGGTGTACCAGGACGAGATGGCCAAAAGGGAGAAAAAGGAGACCATGGTCTTCCTGGTTTCCAGGGAGAGTTAGGGCAAAAGGGTGACCCTGGATCACCTGGATTTCCTGTACGTAACAAGGCCATTGACATATGTACAGTAAATACTTACTCAAGTTGGAGCAAGTTCTTAACATATGTAGGTATTTGTTTTACACAGGGGCCAGCTGGTCTTCCAGGTGTTCACGGCCCCAAAGGGGAGAGGGGACAACAGGGGGTACCCGGTTTCCCAGGTGGATAAAAATGGATCTTAGTCTCATCTGTAAAAGACAACATGTGCTAAAGCCATTCTTCTGTTGTCTTCATTGATATCTAGGTACAAAAGGTAGTCAAGGCGATTCTGGATTCAAAGGAGAACTTGGAGACAGAGGATTCCAAGGAGAAAAGGGTAAGAATGAGTCACCCACCTGCTCGTCCACGGTCACTCTATTCAGTGTTAGAATATATCCCCACTGGCCAGAGACACCCTGGACAAATCACCCACCAGTTATAGTTCTTGATGTCTCTCCGTAACACAAAACAATATTTCACAGGTAATGTTGGCCTGCCTGGTCCCCCTGGTCCACACACCATCATCAAAGGAGACATTGGTCAACAGGGTGTCCCGGGATTACCAGGACCACAAGGACCAGCTGGATTCCCAGGCCAGAAGGGACAGCAAGGTAACATTGAAGACTTCAATGATTGTGTAGATTCTCATATCTTACTGTATTAATCAAATCTTGGGCCAATATGAGACAGGGAGTTGTTAAGGTTTTACAGGTCTTCCTGACTTGGGTTAACTTTGGCTCCTCTTTTAATTTCCCAGGTCTGACAGGTACTCCAGGGCCAAAAGGAGAAGATGGCCTCCCTGGTTATCACGGTCAGCCAGGATCCAAAGGCGACTCTGGTCTGCCTGGGCCTCAAGGTCAGAAGTCCACATAATTGGTTTGTAAAGATATATCCCATAAAAAAAAATTAACAAATCATGTTCTTAGGACCCAGAGGGTTTCCTGGCCCATCAGGACCTGATGGTGTTCCTGGGCAAGTGGGACCACCTGGTCCCTCCTCTATGGATCACGGTTTCCTGGTGACTCGGCACAGCCAAACAGTGGAGGTTCCAGTTTGTCCTGAGGGCACCTCACCCATTTATGATGGCTACTCGTTGCTTTACGTCCAAGGCAATGAACGCTCCCATGGGCAGGATCTCGGTGAGAATCGTACAATGAAAAAAAAAAAAAACAAAGTCGTGTGAAGACAAAACTTTGTAAGGAACTCCAATCCCTTGGGTTTCCAGGTACGGCCGGAAGCTGTCTGAGAAAGTTTAGCCCCATGCCCTTCTTGTTTTGCAACATCAACAACGTCTGTAACTTCGCCTCGCGTAATGACTACTCATACTGGCTCACTTCGCCTGAGCCCATGCCCATGAGTATGGCGCCAATTACCGGCGAAAGCATCAAACCCTTCATCAGCAGGTGTGTCATCATACTGTCCATAAATTTCTTCAGTTTTATCATTAAACTTTACATATTGGACCCTACTTGTTCACCTTTATTTTAAAGGTGTGCAGTGTGTGAAGCTCCAGCCATGGTGATTGCGGTTCACAGTCAGACCATTATGATCCCTCCATGTCCTTATGGTTGGGACTCTCTGTGGATCGGATACTCTTTTGTAATGGTGAGACATAAAAACAAAGAACATCTGTATTGTCAAACACACATGAGAACTACGGTGACCATGAAAGGTCAAAAAGCACACAGGCTCTGACCTTTCTCTGCATATGTGTATGTTTGTATAGCACACTAGTGCAGGTGCTGAGGGTTCAGGTCAGGCTCTGGCCTCTCCCGGTTCCTGCTTGGAAGAGTTCCGAAGCGCTCCGTTCATCGAGTGTCACGGTCGAGGAACCTGTAACTATTACGCCAACTCCTATAGCTTCTGGCTTGCAACAATTGAAGACAGCGAGATGTTTACGTAAGTCGGATGGACATCACACATGCACCATTTTGTGATTGTAATACTTTGTGATCCTTATGTTGGCAACAAAATAATACTGCAATGATACATTTCCAGCAATGTAGCTCCATAATAAGTGAGATTGCATAAAGATTTTCTTTTCCTTTCCTTGATATCCAGGAAACCCGTCCCAACGACGCTAAAAGCGGGAAATCTGCGAACACACATAAGCCGCTGTCAGGTGTGCATGAAGAGGACATAAACCTTGCCTGACTTGCGATCCCGTTCACTTGGCTTTAAAACTTCCTAATGTTCGAGGATGGTGCTATTTTCCCTGCATGTGTGAGATCAGCGGGAGTGAGTTTGAACTTTTGCAAACCAGAAGAAAATGCAAAGACCAAGTGCCTCACGCGGAACACTTCTACTAACAAAGAATGGCGCCCAGTTTACCGCTGCACTGAGTACTTGCCCCCCCCCCCCCCCCCCCAAACTGGTAAACTAATGTTAATTTCGAATGGGTTGCTTATGTAAGCCAGGTGCTATCGAAGCTTACTTATCTTCCATATTTTATTTCTTCTTTGAAAGATAAAGCTACTTGTTTATAATATACAGCCACACCCTGTTTTTAAACTTGTTTACACACACTGTTATTAAGGATGGGACTTGCCACTGATTCCACAATCATTTGCTAATGCACGACACGCAGCTGTGTAACAATTATTCTGTTGTAAATATAATGCATTCCTAGTTCAACATACTCTCCTCAGGTTATTATTGAGTCTATTTTGTGTGTTATTAAATCCTTTTTTTTAATTTATATGACGTATGAGATTCTGTTAGACCCAAGTGAATGCAAGGTTCAATGGACCCAAAGACATTTAGCGCCTTAATAACACGTTCAATGGACCCAAAGACATTTAGCGCCTTAATAACACGTGTAAAATTATCGTAGAAATGACAGATCAGTATGTGTATGTTTGGCAGACAATTTCCCCGTTGTAACAATGAAAAGCTGCCCAAAACAAATTTTATTGTTTGTGTTGTTGCTGTTTTTAATGCTTAAACAAAGGCACTAAACACAATAGAAAGAAAAACATCTATTTTACTGCATTGTCTGCCTTACTGTGCTTTCTTTTTAATGATCCTATTCTTTAATGACCCTCCAAAATGCACAGGTATATATACTGTATCTGCATACAGCATATATTATACTTTCACATAATACGTACTTGGTATTCTGCTCTTAGACTTTATTGTAATTTTTTTTTTCTTTTTCGAAATGGACCTTTTGCTCACAATTTAGTAAAACGCAAAGCAATGACGTATCTATTTTACCCAAATTTTTGGTAACCTGGGCAGGTGACAGTATTAAAATACATTTTTAAAACGGATGGAAATGGCAGAAGATAGCAGCATTTGGGTGAAGACAAATGAATTAAAACACAGATGGACGTACATGGATGGATGGATAGATAGATGGACGACTTAATATATTGCCATGCCAGCAGGAATGATTTTGCACTTACCTATAAGGTTACTATGGTAATCATTCAGAAACACATGGCAGACAATCCAGTACAATGAAGAATATAAACATTTTAAACTGAAAACACAAAAGTATTATGCCAATTATTGATTGACCGCAACATGCTTTTGGTAATCAGATACAGTGGAAAATGACTGTTAGTGATAATATTGTTATTTTTTTTTCCAACTTTGTGTAACTCATGCAATAAAGCCATTTGAAGATCATTGTATGTCTCTGCAACCGTGAGAAGGGTCGATAGATTTAGGCCAAAAGATTTAAACATAATTTTGCAGCAGTCCCGCTGCAGACCACAAGAGAGAGCCAACATAATTTGTGCAGCTGATTTGTGACCTTCCAAGTCTTATGGAAGGCTGTGTTTTATGCTTTATTTTAATTTTGTCCTTCCAGCCACAGAAGCGGATCATTAAAGTTATGCATCCTAATTGAAGGGCATGATAAGAAGAAGAAAATTCAGCAGCAGCCACTAGCTCAGCACTTCTGCTGGGACGCAGGCCAACAAACCCGTTCACCCCTCCTTCCTCAACAAAAACACAAACAGATCGATAGCCCCCCCTTACCCCCCTCCCCCTACTTCCATCCACGCTCTCGTCTTTCATCTATTACCGGAATGTGAGTCCTTGTTTCCGCTCTTGTCACAAACAAAGGCTTTGACCTCCCCTGTCTATCATCATAATAAATCTTTGACCTCGCTCTGGGGTCACTCAGGTGGGGTTTGGTTGGTTTTGGGCAGGATCATAAAGGGAATTGACTTTTAAGTCAGAAGTGAGAATTCCCACTTTCTGACTTTAAAGTCAGAATTCTGACTTTTCTGAGAATAAAAGTCAAAATCCTGACTTTAAAGTCAGAAAGTGAGAATTCTCACTTTAAAGTCTTTAAAGATTTTTCCAGCATTAACATGAATTTATTTCCCAAATGTTTAAGGATGGCGTAGGAGCCAAAATGCTTATGAATTGAATGAATAAGTATGAATTGTGTTTCAGTGTACATTTATGGACTCGTTTGAGATAAACGGTATTTATAGTTGTGTTCATCTTGTATACATTTTAAGCAGATGGTGGGGCTACGAGCATGAATTTAACGTCAGCCTCAAGCCTGTGGACAGCGCTTCAGTCAGATCAACACGGATCGTAGGAACCCCCCCTCGCTTCGCTGCTTGGCTTCTTCATAATGACGTTATGTTGTGGTGAGTGTGAGAAACGTTTCTTATTTTAACAAACGTTTTACTTTCTATGGTGGACACCCACAGTCAGCACATAAATAGTGAAGTTAAGTGACGTAGAAGAACTCTTTCATCACTGCGGTCAAGCAAATGGGCCAGTTAGATTTGAAACTTGTCGGGCTGAAAAATGGTCCCAGCATGCTACTGGGTAAGGATGTTGATCTTCTTTCTTTTCTGTAGTCCTTTTGTATTCTTTCATTGTCTGTGAACCAATGAATCCGTAGTCTGGTAATTAAAAGACAAACTAACGCATTTTGTTTTTTCATTTTTAAGTCAACCTTAGTTGTCGTGCATTTCATCACATGGAGAAATGATTCGATCAACCTACAATCAATATGCTGCCTTGAACCTTCACACTCGCTGTTGTTACATCCACTGAATGTAAACAAGTGTTTAGTGGCCTAAATAGCCTAAGCTTTGGAATGGTTAAGCCTATATATTACTGCCGTTCGCATGTCTTGAACATGTGGTCAGGGTCAGCACTTAACTTCGTCCAGTCGGTTGAGTCGCAGGGGGCTTTGGGATCCAAAACCTTAATGTAAATATTTTAATCCCATTGGCCATCCACTAATGCCGCTAGGTTGAGAGTAACAATTACCTACAGTGTCAAACCTTTCGTGGAAGTTAATATTATTACAATAATCTGTTTGTAATCTCACTTGAAGGCAAAGCAAAGTAAGTGAACCAACACCAACAGATAATTCAGTCATCTGTCATGTCTGTAAAAAAAGAACTTGTTTATTTACTTGTTTGCAATCAGGCAGCCAATTTGATGGAAATGGCGCAGTCTCACACGGATTGTTTTTTAGTTTACGCCAGGTGGTTCCTATGACCTCGACCTTTATCTTGAGTGGATCAGCAAGGCTGCAAGCTCCACTAGACTCCCTTGACCTGAGCCCCACCAAAAAAAGATTAGCAGGCCGCATGCATGGCGTGTGACACCAAACGTGGGCAACGCAATACACCCACCACAAATCTTCTTAGATACCCTTGCATGCAATTTTAAAATACATATTTTTGCAGTTAAAAATTACGTTTTTTTAAAGCTATAATATTTTGTCATACCTCTGTTATTTCTATGCCATAATTTTGTGATTACAAATTATGTCTCTTTATTTCATAAACAAAACAGTAAGCAAAACCTTGAGACTTAGCTGACATAAATTTCTGTTTATATTCTTACCTTCTAGTTTACACCTTTTTTGTTAGTAGTTTAATGCCCCAATAAAGCCAAAGAAAAAGCTAGATGAATTGTTAGCTTGGTGCGAATGTTAAGACATTAGAAGTGTCCTGGCAAAGGTGGATGCTTTTTTTTTTTTTTTTTTTTTAGTGTGAGCCAATGAATGATCAAAATGGTTTGCTATTTTAAGAAAAAAAAACATATTGCTGCTTGAATTTTTTAATGTCTTTTTGAGCTGCTGCAGCATCTGTGCAACTTCCCTCAATTCTGGTCTGAGGGGATCTCATAAAACGGAATGATTGCCTCATTGTCCAGCCTAATGAAGCTAGCAACATTCAGTGAGGATCACTATGATAAGACCCATAAATCCCACTTGGACACTATTACCGGTACTCGCCAATGGACACCTGCAATGCATTAAACACTATCTCATGTTTATTGGATTACAGTCGTGGAGTTAACTCAACATGCTCATCATTTGTGTGGAGAAGTCAATAGGCCCCAGATAGCAATAAGTTTCATCTTAGCATTCTATTATGATTGTAATGTAGCAATGTAATGATCCCATCTACAGTTATTAAATCAAACTATTTTCAAATTACTTTCATCCTGAGTACTATTATTGGATTCTAGCCATGTGAAGTCTTAAGCAACCGCTTGACTGGAACTCTGATGATCTTGCTGGAGGTTAAATTGAGGACTTTTTGCACTTAATATTACTTGTCTTAATTTTACAATATTCATACTTTGTTCACATTAAATCTAAATGTATTCTTGACGCATTGAATTGTTATACCCTCTTTGAATTTGTTTTCTGCTGCCTTTACAAAATGACGTCCAAACAAAAAAATTAAAATATTTAAAAATGTAGGTTTTTATCAATACAATTATTTTTTTTCTTTCAAACGTATACCAAAATATTATTTTCAAATAGTTTCCTATTGTATTTATTTATGACTTTAATATTTTGAATGAATCTTCCTAGAGTTTAAACTTTTTTTAATCATACCATTCTTTTAATCATACCAACTTTTTTCTCCATGTAAAATGAAGTATTTTTTAAGTATTCTCAAATTGTGTGTGTGTCATCGGAACTCTAATGTACTTGAAGGAGACCAAACATGGCACTTCCTCTTCCGCCTCCTACTCTTCCATGGCACTTCCTCTTCCGCCTCCCACTCTTCCGTCTCCTTCCATGAAATTTGTAGTGTCCACTCGGTATGAATGAGGAAAGACTGAGAATGCCTCCATATTAGAACGGAGGAGATAAAAACGTCATAGGAACAGGGAGTGCGTGGGCGCCACTGGCTGAGTGGGACAGAGTTTGTGGGTGTTCTTTTTTTCTACTATCACTCCCAATCTGCCTTATCTCATCATTGGATCACTTTTCCGTTTGGGATTTTCGTTCACTCAGGTACCAATTTAAGAGGTCAAAAAATATAATTAAGAAAGATGTTCGTTAAAAGTACACGGGGAACTAGAGGGGGAAAAAATGTGTGTCAACAGTGTTGGAGTGTCTGGCATGAAGAAGTGTGAGGGTCTGTTGACACCTTCTGGAGTGTTAGTCGCATCAGATGGAGGGTCTGTGTGGGGATTGTAGGCAAAGAGGATAGGCTCGCAGTAGTCACAAGAAATCTGAAACCATAGAAACCTTTCACAGAGTAGTGGTAGACTGAGAAGAAAGTGTGAACATGTCCTTAAACGAACCACATGAAAGGAACTCAACATCATGGAAGGTTGTTTTGCTTAATCATTCGTTTCACTTAAGGCTCCTCCGAATCGAATCGTTTGAAAAAAAAGTCAGAATTTTACTATAATGAACGTTGCCAACCTGTGAATCTCTGCTGATAGGAACCTGCCAGTCGGCTCACTAGATAGACTTTATTCTCATGAAATTTCATTTTATTTATTACATTATTTTGTCACAATACAACTTTCAATTGTAATTTAAATTTCATTGAGCTACTATACGTGACAAAGACGATGCCTTGAGCTAAAGCACAAGCTAAATAGACTCTCACCTCTGTTTTAATATGTGTTGAAAAGCATCTCATGTTAATTATTTTTATGTGTGGTATATACGAGCTCTACAAACAACTCGGAGGAGCGACCTTACCAATCAAACGCAACATGAGACACGTCCTAGCTGGTCCACTAATATTATGCTCCATTGCAGTTTTATCACGGCATTAGCGGAGATGCTATTCTCAGTTTTACAAGCCCATATGTCATCTTTACTATCATCAAATTACACTATATGCAGCTTTAATATGCGGTTGAGTATACTGCGTCTATTATATCTGTCACATAAAATCCCATTGACAGAGGCCTTTTCATCTCATCTTCAAGCGAGAATATAAAAGATGCACAAAAAATAAATTATTATATATATACTACATATATATCTAAATAAGAAAAAAAAGCTGAGAAGTTAACTTGACTTATCAAAAAAATATCTGTATGATAGCATTATCTGCTATGTTGCTATGACGATGATTGCTTCCTTCATTTTTTACACTTCTGTCACACCTCCATGTAAATGATACAACTAATGATTATTAAACGATATAATCACAAGAAATATACACCAGGACAGCGTCATTTGTCTTCATATCGTTTTCTTATGTAAAAAGCAAGGGGGTTGGCGAGGGACCTTTACGCTTTGACTTATATTCAAATTTACACAACAGACAAACTAATATAAGCACATGAAAAAAGGAACCTTCTACTATGTTTCATGCAAAATTAGCCCATTTAATCTATTACAGGATGAATGTCTCTTGACTGGCCGTCTTCATTTGCATGCTGAGTGAAGCCATCGTCTACCTCAAGCACCATTAACAAATGTGCACGCAGCTCCGATAATAGCAGCCGTAATCTTATTTCATTACCATGGAGCAAGCAGTTCATTTTATTGGGGTCATCATTAAATTATGAATAAATGAAAAGAGGGTCTTTTCTGACATGTGTTTACACCCAAATGGCATTTTTAGCACTCCCAAAAACACCGGTAGTAATAAACAAATTAGATAATGTGGTTGCATAAGTGTGCACACCCGTCTAAGCCTATCCCCAAATGACTTGAGAGGTGGGGTACATCCTGGACTGGTCGCCAGCCAAACAACCATTCACATAAAATCCAAAGTTATTTTGCTAATGGAAAGCAGCACATTGTTGTTGTCTAATGACATGGTCAACAATGCTGTTTGTAGGCCAAAGTGTCGATTTCCTCCCAAGCTGCTGAATTATTGAGCAAAGCTGCGCTCACAACAGCAGACTTGTGTGTTTACAATCACGTCAGTGTTGTTGTGCCTTTAATGGCCTCCTCCATTAACCCTGTGCGAAGGCCCCGGTAACACCTGCATCAACAAAAACACGCTCACATGTACAAACACGCTCGCAGACGCACTTCTTGTGTGTTTGGTGGGCGGGGGGTGGTTGGGGACACTCATGGGAACAACTTGTTTTCTAACACTGGTCTTAGCACGATAGCAAATGTGCTTACGCGACGCGTGCTGGCTCAACAGTATTACGAAGCGAGGCTGTCCTTCAACGTCTCCGCGGTTTCAGGATCAAATAGGCTGCCACATGTATGTGAGATCCGTGTGACAACACATAGGGGGTGCTTCTTCATTCAGATCTTTTTATATACTGCATACAGCGAACACGAGAAACTAAGACCGACTTGCCACAGAGCTTGTCAATATTTACATTTTCTGACACTCGTGAGCATATTATAATAAATGTAGACATTGTGGTTTGGTTACCTCACCCACTGAGAGACATGTCTAAATGCAACTGAAGAAGATCATCGCAAAATTACAACAAAACATAATTAGCCCATCTCCAATGCAAGCGATCGAGATTCACACATCTACCAACATGCCGCAACAGATAATCTGCAGCTCTGTAGTGGGCTGTGAGTTTGATAAATATTTTATACCCATACAACCTGCCTGCATAAAACCTTCCAGTGTGCGCACATATGGCAGGCAGAGAGCTAATCATGAATATCGCCGACACTCCAAATAGTCACTGTGAGTATGCTAATAACTGCGGGCCAACGGTCAAGACCCCTGCAAACACTCGGCCGAATAAATTAGACTTAAAACAAATGTGGGGCAATCATTAGAAATACATTTGCATGTGGCGACCTTTGGTATGCAAGAGTAAGGGCGCGGCATTGAGTGAGTGGGTGGGGCTTTGACACTGGAAACAATATAGATGCTGGCCGACGCGTGACGGGCCGAAAATGGAATGCTTTGCCCGAGCTCACTTTTCACGCCGTCACTTGTCTTCATCAACGGCGCGGCCTACTGCGCAGTTCCAAGCTGTTAACCTTTTATAAATACAAAGCCGACACAGCACGCCACTGTCACTATCCATTCGACTCATTGGGAAATTTTCAGTCAGCGCGGCCTCGTAGCTAATCACTGGAGACCTCGCACGCACTGCCAGCCACACGGCCATGTCTCGCCTCATGAAATAGCATCATCTCGCCATCAAGCTTTGACATGCAGCCGGCCAAAACTGACAAAGCGTTAGCAGTCGCGGAAAATTTGAAAAAAAATGGCTTGATTGCCAATTCATAGGCAAACACCCGTTCACCATAACATTTAAATTGGATTTGACCTTGCATGTATTTTTATTTGGAACACAGGGAAACCAGCAAAAACGCCACATAAGTAAGAGGTGAACATGCCTGATCCAAATTCACGACCTCTGAACTGTATTTAACTCGGCCCCTAACATAAACACTTAGTTACAGTTGGCCTTGGAGGATGCTTTATTCCAAGTACGTCAATTGAGAATCAGCAAATGGAGGATGGCGGATGCATGTGTTGTATTTTGTGGCTAACCGAGCGCCTCCTCACATCCTCCCACTCCCACTGCTGTTACCAAAACGAATCGAGCACTCCAAACCCACACATCCTCCACAACCCCCGTCTTCCCTCTGACTATTTCACCCCTCCGCCCCTCCCTCCCCACTGCGTAGTACAAATGTGATCCTCTGTGATTTCCACCCACCAGCACCTCAAAGAAAATGTTGTTTGAATGAATGAATGAAGGGAACATAATAGAAGGTGTTCATATTTAAACAAATGATGACAGGGGAGAAATGAAATAGGAGATGGCCTACTTCTAATTCAACGCTTTCATTACGTATTCATGTGACAACCATCCTGTGCATGTGTGTGCGTGCGTGTTCATGCGTGTGATAGTACCAATGAGCATACATATTACCTATCACTTACAGTTTAACTGCATACAGCAAGTAGAGGGCATACTCAATAATAACAAATACAAGCAAATATCCTCCATTTGGAATGATTTAGTTGAATGCACCGTCTTGAGTCCGGGATGAATTTATTATGTATTATATAATGTATAATATACATACAGTATATACTTACATACATACATATAGCATCATGTCTTTGAGTACACGCACATGTATGGATGTGCATGCTTATAGGAAGGAATGCATGTCAAATGGCTCTGAAGGACCATCGATAATTGGATTTTGTGTCCACGCTTTGTCCATCTGATTTTTAACCATGGGAAAGTGGGATGGATGCTGATGGGGCAAAATATCTTTATCCAGAAAAAACCTTGTTACCTTGCCACGGTCAGCGTCAAAGAGTGGCAGTCATGTTATGTGTGGTAAGAATAATAATGTCCTCGTAAAGGCCATTTTTTTGTTTTGTTTGTTTCAATTGGAGTGTGTACTTAATGTCACTTAGTGTCAAACCACTCTGTGTAACATACTGGCAAAGCATGCTTTCTATTTAGAAAAGGCCCATTCATTGCTTTACTGAAAAAGTCTTATTTAAATCCCCTTGTTGCAGGGTGCCAGTCTATGATTCATCATTATTACTGCTGAGCTTGACTAAGTTATCATCTTCTGTTTAATGTATGGTTGCTTTGAGGTCAATTTTAAGCTTATAAAGTTGCACATTCCAAATTAATTATTGCAGCGAGCTCTGTTGCCCATTGTACAGATTACAGAGGAGAGTGTGCTGTGCGTTCATTGTGTATTCATGTGACCACTGGGGTCACTTCAGGATAAATAACAACAATTAGGCCTCACACACACACGCACACGCATGAATGATCAGCATCCTACACTTTCCGATTAGATCATTCCCCTTTTTAATACTATTCATGCCGCCCACATTCCCCTGCTGCCTTCTTTCTTCTGCTCTAAATGTGGCCTGCATGATTTAGGATTTGGAAAGTAATGTTGATAAATACAGCAACGCAAAGTGCTGCCCACATTATTTATTTTTTTAAGCTGTATTTAGTTGTATTTATTTAATCCGGATTTAGTTTTATTTATTTATCTATTTAGTTAGTTAGTCAGTTAGTTAGTTAGTTAGTTAGTTAGTTAGTTAGTTAGTTAGTTAGTTAGTTAGTTAGTTAGTTAGTCAGATAGATAGATAGTTTGTTAGTTTGTTTGTACTTTTTTCTGAACAGTAAACGTCAAATATGCACAAAGCACTTGAATATTGACGCAACGACTTCTTGAGCTACATATTTAATACAGACAATAAGATCATGCATCTCTGTCATTTCCGTCCCAGCTCGTGACGCCACACGAGGCATAATTGTGACAAATGACTGATGATGGCATTATGGAGCATGAATAACATATGCATTCATATTGATTTCATCTCAAGGAAGGCGGGCCCAAATTTCACTGTTGTCGTTTTCCTCCCGCCATGTGCGGCCAAGTCAGTCATTTGTGTGGATGAATGAATACATTTGTTATCACCGGCCTCAGTGAACACTTTATCATTGGCCCTTCTCTCATCAAATAGTCACACAATGAACGGCCTTAACACTTTAAATGTAAATGTAAACCTGACTCATTGACCTGTGAAATGAAAACATGTTAAAAGTGCTTACGTGACAGAAAGGAGTAGACAAACGAATAAATGTATGAATCAACTTATAAAATACCTTTTGTTTTGTTCCAGGTAAAGTTCATGAATCTGATTTTAAAAAAAATGACCGGTGTATTTTGAAACATCGAATTTTGCCAGATGGTGGCACTGGTATTAAGACGCCAATTCAAGGGATTTCCTAGTAAACAAACGCTTTAACTGAGGAACATTCTAGTCCTATATGGTCATTACACAATTACTGAAACAACAAATCATTCCGGTCATAGATGAAAATTGTACGTGTTCCTATTATTCCACTGAATTACCCAAGCAACTCGATCACATCTGTAATTGCTTCTGCTGCTGACATGTGATCGTGTCCAATGATGACAAAATTCTTCATCATATGCATGTATTTTAGGCCAACTCTCTGGAGTTCAATGGCTTGCAAAAATTAATTGCCAGAAAATGTCCATTTTCACCATATTGATTAGGAAATCGAGTCGGTTATTTGCAACAACATAGGACCGAAGCGAGAGATCCATACCGTAAATGCTCAATACCCAGAATGGCGGTTTCATTATCGTCATAGATTGTAATTTGCTCATATTGAACCCTGTTGCCTTGTTATTCGATCTCATTGGCACATGTGTAGGAAAACCTTTTTTTGCCCCTAACACCTCTCATGAAAACAATTTAATCTTTCCATGGGAAAGGGTAGATCTGGGGTCTTCGGGATCACTAACCGAACATCAGCTTTAAGAGTAAGCTGGAACAAAGGTTAATCTGTTAGACGAATGGCACAATAGGCCTGAAGATAACAAAAACAATAATTCCTCAAAACACAACAGAGACACTCAAGGATTTTGGCTTTAATCTTTTTTGCCGTTGACTAATGAGATGAGGCAGCGGTTGGTTAAAGAGATGTTGTAGCGCTTGTCTGATGGCAATTTATAAGTATGGCAGAGCCTAATCTTTAACCCCCACCACTACCAGTCCCGCTTGTCCTTAATCTTATCTCATCAGATTGGCTATTCTAATCTGCTTTATGAAGCTTATGAAAGTAATCTTTACGCACAGTGACAGTGGAGTGAGACAATATGAGCGTGTGACTCAGCGGATGGGCCTAGCCGAGGTGTGTTTCTTGGAAAGCTAGCCTAAAGACGCTAAATGAGATTACATCTTCTACTTTACGTGCTCTTGGAGTAAAACATGGACTTTGAATATGATTGTATATTTTTATTTAAGATGTTGTTGCCTTATAGATGAGATGAGCTCCGTTCCCATGGTGATGATGCACCAGGAATGTGTTGGTGCGTCAGAAAGTTGATAGAGGAAAGTATGACGAAAGTATGGAAACAGCTGACGATCCAAAGCAAACCACTTCTCACAGGTTTGTGCCTGCTATATTGGCTCACACTGCACAAGTACATTAAATCACCCACCGCGTCGTCCAAACTACCGACTACACTGTTAAGCGTCAAAGAGCTACGACTTGACTGCTCACCCTGTCCGGCTTATGTTTTAAACAGCTGCCTGCATGGTTTGTATGATGGAGCGTACACACTTTCACCCAAACCCAAGTGTGTTTCCATGGGCAACTGATTTAGACCACAAAATGCAAAATACAGGTGATGAAGTCACCTCAACCACACCAGTTATCATTTTCGTCATTATGATTGGGCCTGAATGGATGCCTAATCACCTTCCATGAAAACATTTCATCTCTTTTCCGAGATGGGCTTGTGCGACAAACAACCATCTGGCCTGTCAGGTTAGAGGTCACATCCATTTGGATCAGAAGGTCACTGCCTTATTGCCTGTCTGCAACAATACGTGCCCCGCATTATTTGTTAGCAAGCTAGCAGTAATGGCCAGCAACATTCTTTTGCTTGAACCCAAAAAAATATATATATATAAAAATCAAATTAAATTGTGCAAATCACATTAACCCCCACAAAGCATCATCTTTGAACAAATTGAAACTGAATTTAATTAGCAGTAACATATTTATCCAACCAAACTTGAACCTAACCCCCTTTTGGTTCAAATAAGCACACACAGTAAATAACAATTATAAATTACATTTAATTTAATTCTTTAAAGTTTGGAAGTTCCTCTGAAAACAGAAAATTGATGTTGGTCCTTGTTGAAAAGCTGTCATGTTAGACAGCTTTTACCCTTTTCCCTAAATTACTAAACCTATAAAAACCCTAATGGCTTCATACTCTGGAGATCAGAGGTCCAATTTAAAAGCGAGTAAATCAGATTCATTCGTCCATTTAATTAACTTGTAAATGAATGCACCATGCTGTGTAAATTGGAAGAATGATAAATATTCATGTTGTTACAAAAGAAAAGGGCAAGGGCGCGTCACGTTCATATTGGGTTTTGTTGACGCCCCACCCACCCCCAGTCCTACCTTATTGCTACTTTATGGGGCGCTGATTTGCATTTGTTATGATTCGCAGAATATGCAAAAAAGATATTGTTATAGCCCCTGCTTTGAATTCACACCACCCGCCTCCAGATCGTTTTGGGCCTGTCTCGCAAACATCAGGTCATACAAGGTGATTCTGACAGGAAGGAGCACACTATTTTCGATCACTGTAGATCAATCAGTTTTTTTTCCCAATAATTTGTTCTAAATAATTTACTTCAAATGTTTTGATAAATAATTGTTAAACATAATCTAAACAGTTTTAATCATACTTGTTGTTACTCATGTGGGAGTGAATGGTAACATGTGGTGACCCAAAATGAACCTCCAGTGAGGAGGGAACCAATGCAAATTCTAAAGAGAGATATCTGAGCACCACATCTATTTATATCAAAAATAGCTTTGAGCACTTAAGGTGCGCGGTTTCAAATGTTGCAAAGACAAGTCAAATGTGCAAAACACAACATGTGCCGTGCATGAAAGTCGCCACATTTAGTCACTGAACACTTTATTATTTATTTATTATTATTTATTATTTATTAGTCTATGAGCTAACTAAGTAAAATCTCAGTATTTTCTCCTCTAGTGACATCAAGGTTAAATCATTGCTTCTTGGTGGTATAATTGACCTACACCGAGCATGATAATCGACCTTGCCTCTGAAAAGGAAAAGAAAAGGCACCATTTGGTGCTGAGCCAGCAAAGTGGAGTGTGAAGAAAAATTAGAATATAATGGAGAGGGATGTGTGAGTACATTCATGGGGGCTGAGCTGCGTTTGAAGGGGATGTTTCTGTAACATCTTGGTTGCATGCAATTACTGAAACAAATGTCACGAAAGTAGCATCGCTTGCACATATTCATCTCTCATGTTTCTTTTCTCCAGGAACGTCGCACCTTCACTCCATCTTCATCCTTATCCCAAACACGTCTCGATACCCAGCTGGCTCCGGCACTTGTTCTGTGCGCACACTGCCAGCCTCTGACGCATGAATATCCCTGACATCATCTTCTTTTTTTTCTCCACACACAACCATATTTGGAATATGCCTCCGCTTCACAGACAAACAGATTGTGAAAAATTGGGAACACTTGCATAATCCAATAAAACCTGCATTTACCAAGACAATAAAGCAACAATTTGACCAAGCTTATTATTTGGAAGGCACAGTATGTCTATTTTTGTGATTGAGGTTGGCAATGCAGAACTTCACAGCATCATACTGAGCCAAGTATTTCATCTTGCTAATTTAGATTTACAAAAATAAATTTTATATATATATATATATATATATATATATATATATATATATATATATATATATATATATATATATATATATATATATATATATATATATATATATATATATATATATGAGATAGATAGATGGATAGATAGATAGATAGATAGATAGATAGATAGATAGATAGATGCTTTTAAAATGAGAATTTTGAGGCTGATTTGAGGTGATGAAAGAGCTCTAATGACGTAAAAAGGAGGCTGCATCAACGCAGCCAAATGCTTTCTCTGCTATAAATAAATAAACGGATCCCTGACTAGGCTCAAACGGGTCGGAAGGGGGCAGAGTGACGGTAGTAAGGAGGCTTTCCTCCCCTCTTTTATTCACGCACAATCCACCAATGAGCCCAATGAGCTGAGCGCGCACCGCCCACTGGCTGCGTGCGTATTTTTTCTTCCCCCCGTTCCCTCCTCCTCCTCCTCCTCCCCCATTGAGTGTGTAAATGGTCACATGTTGTTTCCCCTCCCCAGTCCGGACACCAGCACGATCAGAAGCAGCAGCAGACATGTGTTATTTATCGCTCAGCCGTGGAGGAAGCAAGAGGACGATCGAAGCGTAAAAACAAAAACTAACGTCGAGTGTCCTCCAATTCTTCTTCCTCCTCGTAAGTGTTTGAAGAGTAGAATGGCGAGTCCGCCGAGCGATGCCGGACCCCAACTACCGGCTGCCGGCGTGAAGAAGTGCGGATACCTGAGGAAGCACAAACACGGCCACAAGCGATTCTTCGTACTCAGGGAGCCCGGTGAGGGCTGCCCTGCGCGGCTGGAGTACTACGAGAGCGAGAAGAAATGGAGGAACAAGTCTGCTGCCAAGCGGGTCATCCCGCTGGACTGCTGCCTGAATGTCAACAAGCGAGCGGACGCCAAACACAAATATCTCATCGCGCTGTACACCAAGGACGAGTACTTTGCCGTGGCCGCCGACAGCGAGAGCGAGCAGGAAGGATGGTACCGGGTGCTGACGGATCTGATCGCGGAGGGGAGAGTCATCGACGGGTCGGCGTCCAACTCTGCGTCCTCGCTAGTGGGTTTCGACGAGACGAGCTACGGCGTGATCACGCCGGTTAGTGCTGCCTACAAGGAGGTATGGCAGGTCAACATGAAGTCCAAAGGCTTGGGGCAGAGCAGGAATTTAACCGGAGTGTACAGACTCTGCTTATCCAGTCGGACTATCAGTTTTGTAAAACTCAACACGGAGGTGGCCTCGGTCATTTTGCAGCTGATGAACATCCGGAGGTGCGGCCACTCTGACAGCTTCTTCTTCATCGAGGTGGGTCGCTCTGCAGCCACCGGACCCGGCGAGCTTTGGATGCAGGCAGATGATTCTGTCGTGGCGCAGAACATCCACGAAACCATCCTGGAAGCTATGAAAGCAATGAAGGAGTTGTCTGAATTCCGCCCTCGCAGCAAAAGCCAGTCATCGGGTACCAACCCCATCTCCGTGCCCACAAGGCGGCACCTGAACCACCTTCCCCCCAGCCAGACCGGTCTACTCCGGAGGTCGCGCACTGACAGCATGGCCACAACCTCACCTGTAGGTAAATTCTCTTCTTGTCGGATACGCACGGCCAGTGAGGGCGATGGCACCATGACACGCCCTATTTCGGTGAACGGGAGCCCCCTCAGCCCGGGGGTCCACCGCACCCTCCTGAGCAGGTCTCACACCATCACGGCACGCCCATGTCGGACGTTTGAATCCTCCTCCCTGCAACACAGTAAGTCCATGTCCATGCCGTTGTCTCATTCCCCGCCGATGACTGCCCCCAGTCTTGTGAGCCTGACCTCGTGTCCAGATAACAGCGCGCCTCGTCCCTCCAGCTGTAGTGCCTCTTTTTCGGGCTCCCCGAGTGACGCCGGTTTCATATCGTGTGAGGAGTACGGCACGAGCCCCGCGGACGCACGCGACCTCCGGCTGCCTCTCACGTACGGGAGCAACACCCCAGAGTCTCTCAGAGCTGACACTCCTCCCTCCCGGGATGGCAGCAGGCTCGATGGCTACATGTTAATGGAACAGCCAAACCAGAACGGCTATCGGTGGTACTCGGAGTTGGACAAGGCTTATCGAAAGCGTACATACTCTCTGACCACCCCCCGCCAGCAGAGGTGTCTCCCTCAAGTGTCTTCGGCCTCCCTCGACGAGTACACGTTAATGAGGGCCACTTACACAAGTGGAAGCCAGTCTTCTCGCAGATGTCTCACAGCCTCTCCTAAAGGAACCTTTCCAGATGAGTACAGGGATGTCCGGACGGGACCAAACTGTCTCCAGGGCGACAGTGGTTACATGCCTATGATGCCAGGCGTGGCACCTCATACATTAGGTGCTAAGAACGACCCCTACATGCCTATGAGCCCCATGTGTGTCTCTGCTCCGAAGCAGATCATCAACCCCCGATCACACCCCTCCTCTGCAGCAGGGCTGGGCCCGCATGCTGTCTCCCCAGGCAGCGTTTCCCTCGAGGACAATGGCTACATGCGCATGTGGTGCGGAATCAAAATGTCAATGGAGAGCACTGACGGAAAGCTCACCAATGGAGAGTACCTGAACATGTCTCCCGGTGACCACACGTCTCGAGACCACATCCTTAGTTCTTCTGGAGGAGAGCAACAACACAGACAGCCTTATTATAGCACGCTGTCACATTCACTTAAGGGACAATTGCAACGCAACGGGTCCACTGACACAGACCAATACGTGGTGATGTGTTTGCAGAAGCAGCGCATCGAAGAGGAGTCCAACTACTGCCCTGTGTCTTTGGGAGACTCTGTGACACCTGGCACCCCTTCATCTGCCCCTTCTCCTCTCAGAGACGGTGGAGTTCTGGCGCACAGGAGTAGGGCGTGTCGCCCCACTCGCCTGGCTCTCGATTCTCTTAGAACCTTACCATGTATGAGTGAACACCCGCTCCCCACTGAGCCACGCAGCCCAGGAGAGTATATTAACATCGACTTCAGCAGTGCTTCCAGTGGCGCGGTGGAATCCGCTGAAGCCTCAAAGTGTGCAGATGAGGGATCTATACCACTTTCGGACTATGTTAACGTGGACCTCGCCTCGCCCAAGACTGTGAGTTTGAACCGGGAGGAGGAGGAATGTGAAGGCGTAGAGGGACAGGAAGAGGTGAGAGGCGTGGTGGATGAATATCCTCTCCAGCATCACACGAGTCTGACGTGTCAGCCGGCTGCAGTCAAGGATGACTACACCGAGATGACACTCGGTCCTCTCTGCACCACCGACAATGCCCCTCTCCCTACCAGCCCGAGTGCCTGTGTCCATAGACTGAGTCTTGACAGCAGCCTTGTGGCGGACGGAGTACCAGCGGTACCCGTGGATTCTTTTCTCCTTAGTGGACCTTCGCTGAATGTCCCCCTTGCAGATCCACATCGGGGGGCCAAAGTTATTCGCGCTGACCCTCAGGGACGCCGACGACACAGCTCCGAGACCTTCTCTTCTACTACCACTGTCACACCTGTGTGCCCCTCATTTGCCCACGACACCAAGCGCCACAGCTCGGCCTCGGTGGAGAACGTCTCCCATGGCGTGCGGGACTCAGAGGGACCTGATGAGGACTACGGCGGAAGCACCCCGATGTGCAGGGAGACATCCGCCGGCTATCAGAATGGACTCAACTACATTGCCTTAAACTTGATGGAGGGTACTCTCAGTGGGTGCCGGTTAGGGGGCTGTGATGGACTCTTGAGATTCAAGACTGCCTGTGGCTGCAAAGGTGGTATGAATGGCTTCAACTCCAGTCCCTACGCCAGTTTGGGATTCAAGGAGACGACTGCCGCTGCTGTGAAAGGTGAGCGCCACTACTATATGTTGTACACACATTCATTCAGGAGGCTTTCATTCATGAAGGGAGTGGTATCATTACTGGAGCAGGATCTGTCGTAGTGCTTCTGTGTACTCTGCAGATTGACTGGTGGTTGCTAAGCAGCGCTAGGCTCATTTTCATTCCCAAGTTGTGAAAAATTGTGAGAGCGCAGTATTTCTGCCTGCAGCCGGCCTCGTAGTCACTGGACTCTGCCGCGCTGACTCTAAGCTCAAAGCCGGTAATCAGAATGTATTTTCGTGCGACTAATCGAAAAGAATATAGCGTGCTTTTCGCCTTGACGCTCGACAACATAGCAACCTACATTATGTAACAAAAACAGAGCAAAAGAACACTAGACAGCATATCATATCATCTGTGCTCACACACAGGCCTGGCCTTTGTGCAGTTTTATAAGTCACCGCCACCGAGAAAAGTTGTACCAAACATTGCTGTGAGATGCAGGCGGTGGTGATGTTTAGGTAGAATTAGTCACCCCCTTGTCACACCCATGACACAACGAGAAATTTCACAGGACAGTGATGTGAAGGGGAGCTGTTTGCTCAACCTTTCTTTTACGTTGGGCTGCACGGATACCACGTTGGGATGATACAACAACACCCAATCTAGAATGGCCCGTTCTATTCTTAACACCATTAAAATTCATGCTTTGGGCTGTTTCTCTATTCTTATTGGCTGACTTGAGCTCATGAGACGTAGTTTTATACCACGTCAGTGTTTCATCTTTACTAGTGACGTATGTTACTACACCGGCTCATTTAAAGTAGTAACACCAGCAGAGATCCTTGTTTTTATGCCTGATTGTAAAGCCGGTTTATTGGTCCTCTATTTGGTCCTATTGTCTTTATACGGCTGACTACTACACCGTTGATGGGTTGTCTTTCCGGGAAAGAACAGTTGCCATCAAAATATCACCTTTCACCTTGTTCTCTACGCTGTTGCATCACTGGCTTTTCATGCAACTCTCAAAGGCAGGGATTATTTACACGGATAGGTGACCAAACAGCGGCATTTCAGAAGTCACTGTTATCCGAAAAGACAATCCGGAGAGGATGGTTGCGAAGTCTTGTAAATTGCTGTTTGTGCTTTCATGACAGAGATTGCTTCTTAGCTAGTAGGACTGAACAACTTATCGTGTTTGGAATTGAAATCGTGATCTGAGATAATGCGATTTGTGATCTTCAAAATTATGCGCTTTTATCCCTGACAGGTCACTAACCAATCGACTACAAGCTGGTTAAAAAAGTGTCACGTCCACATCACACTGACACCCATCCTACTTGAGTTATTGCTTTCCCGGCTCCTCGTGAAGGCTCGATGCTCAGCTAACTTGCTCAGCTATGAGCTTCGGGGTGCAGGTCCTCTCTAATAACTAATCCTCGCCTCGGTAATGACAAAACTAGAGAAAAGATTGGACATGCTAATGCTAATTGCTAAACTAATGTGTAACACAGAATCATGAAAGACCAAAATCGGGGCTTTTCCCAGAAGTCATGTTTGTACAAAAATTTGAATGTAAAGAAGCAGACATGATACTTTCTTACCCCTTTAATGGGAAATATTTACCTTTTGTTATTCCAATAACCATTCGGAAATATTTCCATCATGATATTTTCCACTTTTACACTCACTATTACTATGAAGTGATTTTATTATTACCAGGAAGGGAATGTCCTGAAAATAAATCGGACCTTGAATTAAAATTGGTGTACCTGTCAGAAAAATTGGTATTCAATCTTCTCCAAAAACGGTTCAAACCTATCAACTAGTCTGTCTTTTGGTCTCTGAACCCGCTCTGACGCTTCTCGCGGTACTCCGTGCGAGTCATCGGGTTCCCCAGGAAAACAAGTGAGTCAGTTGTTTATCAATTGTCAGGTACCGGGTTTCAGGCCTGGAATGCGGGGCAGTGTGCAAAGGTTGCTGGGAGAGGTGAATGCTCACTTGTTTTTCTAACCTGGCAGCATGGAAGACTCTGAAGGGGGATGGGGGACTTTTTTTTCAGCAAACAACTTCACAAACATGGCTGTATGGCCGCATGTTTGGGTTGTATGAACATTTGCTATCTCCCGTTTCTTCTTCTACTCCTTCGAAAGGACTAAACACATGCTTCTTAGCAATCAAGGGATAGACGAGGCGTCGCCTTCCGCAAGCTTTGCCACATTTTCTTGTTATCAACCTACTGAGACCATAGTTTACATTCCCTTCAGTGCTGCAGTTTGAAACATTAGGAACTTAAATCCCATGTCCTCATTTGGCATTTGCAGTCACCCCGTGGGGCGGAGAGGGAAGGAGTGTGGGCTCACAGTGAGGAGGGGGTGAGAGGGAAGGAGGCAGTTGCTGTTCTAAAATTCAACACACATGTGAATGAATAAGAGGGGGGCTGCATTCTATATCCCTATATATGGACTTTCTTGTTTCTGTGTGCTGTGGATCACTTTTAATAGGCCAGGCAGTCGATTGGTTAGTTGTTTTGAAGCAGCAGTTCCACCGTTTAGCCTTCAAGGACACACCTCCTGACCCTGCTGCAATGTCACTTTTGTGACCTTTGAACTACAGCGAAATGCATCAAGCCACATCATAGAAGCGTGTGGATTACTTTTTACCATATTTTTCTGAGGCTGCCTTTCATCTATTTACCCCCCCCCTTCACATACGCCCAACCCCCTCCCCCCACCCTCTGTTGTAACAGCCGTCTTGCATGGTTGCATTTAGGGGAGAATCTGACTCACTCCCTCCATGCCTTGCCGAATTTAGCAGCCCAACGCACACACCGTTCCACTTTCTGCGTCTTCCTGTCTGCATATGCGCAGCCGCCAGCAGATGGTCGAGAGGGTTGTGTGTGAGTGTGTTTTGCGTGCAGAGGTGTTTGTGTGTGTGTGTGTGTGTCTGTGTGTGTGGGGGGGGGGTGAGTCAGGAGTATTTGCACCTGCCCCGCCAAGCAGCACTCACTGGTTATCTGGCTCTTTTAGGAGGAGAGTGACAATACGCTAATGACCGGCCACCATCTGCCACAACAACAGGGAGAAGGTGGAAGTGGAGGAGGGTGGCGGAGGGATGCACGAGGGTGTGTTCAAGAAGCCTTACACCAAACCCCTCCCCCCCCTTTTTTTTTTTTGAATCATCCCTCCCCCCTGATTCTCCGCCTCTTTTCTCCAGGCATCGCTTTCTGTTTTGCAGAAATCATGTGACGCAACCTACGCCTACCCCCCACAATCATCCTACAGCAAGCCCCCTCCTCTGTTGACACACACATGCTTTATTTGGCATCAGTGTTGTGTATTTTCTCTTGTTTTCCATACCTCTGTGGGCTGGTTTTGCTTAGGCGTCTTCCACCAGAGTCTGCAGAGGATCTCCTAATGACTTGTTTAGCAACTAAAGCTTATCAAACTTGATTAAAGGTTGCTGTTGTCATCACAGCAACAAACAAGAACAAACAGCTTTGGCATAGTTTTGATACCGCACTGATAATCACCCCCAATTCTTTGCATTTTAATGAGCAAGTTACAGAGGTACAAAGTGCACTTTTCCAAAGTCAGCCCAACAAGACTCTTTGATGACAACAGAGGAAAGGAACACTTTGTTTCTTGCCCTCACCTGTCCTGTACTCCCCCCTCCCCCTGCAACTCTGCACAGTCACAGTGAGTGTGATACATAACTCTTGAGAGTACACTAGGGCAGGATGTTCCAGTCGCAGATAAAAACAAAGTCAACCTATCCCCAATTTAGCTTGGAGGTAAGAAGGCTTACGTTCACTTCAGGATTAGACATTGTTGAGCCGCTTGTTTTGTCTCGAGCTGCTGCGTGATGCAAGCGTGTCTCAGCAAACTCAGCCCCTTCAAATGACCGTTTTATGCTAAATGTCGAGCCAGGATAAACTTTTTTTTTGTGTTAATTTGTGTTTGTTAATCAGCAACCATTGTCTTGATGGACTGAAAAGGAAAGTAATGGATCAGCCCCACCACTTCAATATTATGTAGTTTTATTTGACAGAACAGGCACAGGTTCTTTAATCAAGTTGTGATCGCCTCGAGAAGAAAATAACCAAAAATCAAATGCAATTATTGATCCAGTAACTTGAATAATTCGATCACAAGAAAAGGTTGAAGCAAAGTCTCTGCCTCAGAAAACAGGCACACGAGATGAGTTGTCGATGGCCTCAACTCACACCAAATACCTCCAGCCGACTCTCATTACTGACACCCACGTCCCTGTTTAAAGCCACACACTAAAAGTGACTATAGTAGAATGGTGACCAAGTAAACGAACTTATCACCGGCACCTTACCTGTATGTTCAATACTGCAAAATACATTTATCCAATTAATTAATTGCTAGAAAACCTACTTTATATTTTGCTATATGATGACATCACTGGATATAAAACCGGGGCTTTCCTCCCAAATGTGTCTAAGTCACTCAAGGGGATACTGTGATTGGAGGTCGTGTCCACACCACGAGCAAAAATTGAGGTGAGCGAGCAGGGCTTGTTTTCGTGCTGTGCATCGGACAGGCCCATGGCGTGGGAGGTCATAGGTCACGAGGCATTCGGTGTTTGTGTAGTAGAGCCCTGCGATAGATCAGGGAGGAGCCAGCCGGCGGGAGGCTGGAATGTAAACACAACATATCCCAGCCTGTTCATCTCTGAGGGAGAAGACTTGACATCATTTCTGCTCTTTTCAGTCTTGGAGTTGTTTACATGACACATTGGAGCCAGGAATAGCAAACTGAAAACATGTCTGAAAGATTATTTTTAAGACAAAATAATATTTTCTTAGCATCGTCAAATTTTTACTAACGCTTTAAAAACACCCATAGCAGGTGTGTAAGAATATTTGGTGGCTGGTTTCACAAAAGATAGTGTTTTTCAATCCCAAACCACAAAAAATTACTTCCAATAGCACCCATGAGGAAGTGCTATTGCCACTTACTGGCTTGGCATTCATGTTACTTGTGTATTCTCTGTGAGAACAGGGATTAATTTGGTACAACCTGAACATTTGCGACTGTTGGCAAAAGTAGCGAATGGCTAACTTGCGACCTTGATCGAACCCTGACAACAACTCGACATTGGATACCTTCACAAATTCCTCAGTGGGACACGGCCTTAAGTGTGTCATTTTTACCAGTCATGCTTGATGCCAATAGAAATCCCCCACCACGTTTTGATTGGTTTGCTGTCTTATTTTTCACATTTATGGCCATTTACATGAGATACGCTAAGTGGGGGAGACCGCAGTGGACATGTTTACGTCGGAAGAGACTCGGCCGCCAATAACACTCCCCAGTGTCCTAGCCCTGAATGGAGCTGGGCTAAGTTTAGCCTGCAAGCTAAATAAATAATGAACAGTCGTGAGGGTGGGCGGTCGTAATGGTTGTGGGAGGAACTGAAAAAGGGCACCCCCACCGAAAAGCAGGACAGGGGTTGAGTAGCCATTGGGTTCATTCCTTGATAGACCTCGCTCCCTTTGTTTCAGTAACACCCCTTTTTCCACACACCCCTGTTGTCTGGTGTGTGGTCGCGTTGAGACATGACATTTATTTATTTGTTTCCTCTGCAGCGTGTTATTAATCCACGCTGTCAGTGATTCATTTTCCCGGCACATCTCAGTCATTCTCACCCAAGTGTTTGCCCCGACAGGCCACTGTCTGGACCAGCACATACACACACAGATTGTTACAGGCCGACGGTCCCATGACCTCACTGCATTCCCGGTCCTCTCAGTCAGGTTGATTCTGTTACTGTGGTTTTTCCACCTCTCCCCAAACTCTTTCTTCTTGATTCTCTCTTTTCTTGCCCTGTAATGAACCCAAACAACCATGAGGAACCATTAGGGGAGCCAAATTAAATGTCTATTTTCCCCAAAATGAGTCATCCACTGAACAAAAAAAAAACCCCTTCCATGATTCTAAGATTTTTCTTTTTAGTCAAAAACAGCAGAACAAAGTGTGTGTGTTTTTAGTAGGGAGTGTTGTGGGGAGGGGGGTCAGCTTGGCCTGAATGAAAGGTTTGTTTTAGAGAATGAACGATCACATCGAGCTTTGTGAAAACAGCTCTTGTTCACCTCCGGGGGAGGGGACGAGAGAGGGGAGAGGAGACGAAGAGCGGGGGACAAAAATGTGGCCCACCGGCCCAGCCGTGTGTATTTGTGCGTGTGTGTTGTCGGCCGACATTTCCGCTGCCGTTTGATAGCTGCATGCAAATGAAAGCTCCCAAGCAAGTGCGTGGGGGTCAGAGTTCAGCAGTGTTTTCCACTGGGACAGAAAGCGACACTGTGGCGACTGCATGAATGAGAATAAATAAGAATATGTCACTGTGGTGTGTGGGAGTGAAATTTGCATGTTTTATTTTGAGTGTGTGTATTCAGTCTGGAATACCGGTGTTGTGTGCACGACGCTGTTTTAAAGGCACTGACATAGGAGCACACAGTTTGTTACCAAGTAAGGAATAAGTGCTCTTCAAAGTGGGGGAATCCATTTGACCACACACACATATTTAATTTTTTTCCTGAAAATATATGTTTAACTATTTTTGATAACTATTATGCCCCCCCCCAAATAACAACTGTCAATATGAATTTATTAGAAAAAAAACTTTCAAAATGTAACTTATTTTCTCCCAAAATGTAATTTTAGTCAACCTCTTTTTTTTCCCCTTGAAAGACTGCAGCTTTATAAGATTCAGACTTTTTTGCCCAAATACAACATCAACAACAGTTCTATTCATTTTAGTTTTGTAATATTCCAACTTCATTGTCATCATTCATCATTGTCATCATGTTTTTCCTTCTCTCTTTCAGAATGACGGCCACTGGCTCAGCCCCCCTTCCCCTTTCCTCTTCTGGCCGTCAGGTCGGTCCACCGCCTCCGTGTGATGACGTCGCCTCGGCAACAGCTGGACCGTGGGCTGCCACCCACATGTCCTTTGCCCCTCGCCGCCATCTCTGCGAGGTCACGGAGGCGACAGTCACCACAGCAACACGGACACTTGACCTTTGGCCCCAAATCTTCCCTTGGCACCAAAACGATGAGGCGCCATCCATTGATGCTGCTGGACTAGATGACTTAAAGAAACAAACTGTCGTACCAACTATTAACTCTTGGTAACCATTTTATTTATCTGCGAAATGACTACACAAGTTATTATATCATGTTGGATATATATTATTTTGGTTACCGATAATAACAGAGTTTGAGCTGGTGGTCTGACCTGCAAAGACACCAAACTTGGAGATCACATGCACACACATGCAGAAAAAAATGCATAATAAATATTTATTTATTTAACGCGGATGTATGCATTTGGCAAAACCTTTTCCAAATGTGTGAATTTCTATAAAGGTGGCATTTAGGTACATATTTAAAAAAAAAAAAAGTTTGCTTAAAAGAACCTACCTCAACAAAACAAACAAAAACAGGTTGGTTAAACCCCCCTTAGTTGATATGAATATGTATGAAATATTTATTTTTTAAAACTTTTTTTTAAGAAAATCACCAATCCAAAGCCTTACTCTCGCCCCTGATGGGCTGTTTCGTCTGGACCTAACAACCCTCCACAACAGAACCGATCCGCAAAGAATGAGCCACTCTGAGATTTCCACGGTACATTTAAGACAAGATGATGTATGAAAGATGTCTATATTTATTCACCCGGCGGGGGGGGCGAGATGGAAGGATTTTCTATCCTCGCGTTTTTGGAGAGCGATGATGTCACGCTCAAACACCGCTGCACCACCCAGATACATCTGTGGCCTGTCTGAGCCAAAGTCACAACACTTTGGACCTGTTCACCTGTAGTCAGTCCCCTGCATACCCGCCCGCGCCGCCTGCAGGAAGTTATGACAAAATGGAATGTTTGAAGTTGTCTTAACTAGGGATGGGCAGAGTGATCGAAATTTGGTTGATTGTCGGGAACTGATCAATAATTAAAGTGAAAATCGAGTACAACCAGCAGAGGCGCTGTTGATTCAGTCTGCATGAGTTAGCGGTTTAAAGAAGATTTCAGCATTATTCTGTTCTTTAAGATACTGCAACAGAACATCCAGAGAGTTTATCATCGCGCTTCAGTAGAAATTCATGCAAAAAATGAAAAATCATAGGGCTACAAGTAAAAAGTTGGCTTTAAATACGAATGCTTTTCACGTATATTTTTCCTGCAAATATGTTTTTTGTCATATTATGACTACACAATTCCATCTATTTTTTGTTGTATATAATTACTGTTTTCTACCATTACAGTTCTACTCATAGAATTGAACTTTTTATCAAAAAATTATCAAATGCGACTCGATTGTTTTTTTGTCATATGACCATTAAATATTTTTCTCAATATAATCTATTTTATACCTGTAAGATTTTATTAACTTTATTCCCATAAAATTACAACTCTGTTCTATATATGTATAAAAACTCTTCAATTACCATTTTTTTCTTCAAATTTTGAATTTTAGAAACAATTCACGATTTATAATTCTGCAACTTTATTCTGGCTATATCTGATCACATTTGCACTGAATTCTTAAAACTACAACTTGTGCTATTTTTTTCCCACCACACTTTTACAGAGGAGTGGTTGAACAATTAATCAGTTAATTGATTGCTCATTTTCTCCACCTTCAATCAATTAAAAAAAAAATCATCAAATGCCCATCCCTGGTCTTAACAGTGCACACAGACCCACTCACCTGTTGCCTCACTGCAGCGCCGAGCCACGTGGTCGGTTTTGTCGCATTTTGGGACGCTGACGCAGCAAAAGCATGGTCTTGCACTTACAAACTTGTCTAGATTGTAACACAAGACGCGTTGAATGTAGTACACGCTGCGTTCCAAGGCTGGGAACGCACAATCCCAATGAACAACCACAACAATGAAAAGCCAACGAAAACATTGACCGACACAACACACCAGGACAAGCATTGTTGCTGTTTATCTGGATCCACTGGTACTTCGAGACTGTAAATAGTGTGACGTTATGACAACAAAAAAAACTTTAAGTTAAATAACTTATGCTGTTTTTACTGTACATAGTTTGTGTTGCCGTGATACAACAGAAGCACTAATTAAGTTATACGCTAACCACTTCTGGTTTGGCTTTGATTCCCCCCACCCCCTCCTTTATTTGTGTTTTCAAATAATTTGATAACTCTGATGGGAGTATTGTGAAAGCCGATGCCACCATTTTTTTAATGCTGTAACTGCAAATTTTACAAGAAATTCATACTTGACCTAATTCATTCTTGATACTTGGGTACAAATGGCATATGCAATATTTACATGATTCAAATCTAGTTTACTTACCAAGGTGTACCAAATGTACAAATATTGTCTATTTGTTTATGAAACTTAAAATAATGATTTTTTTTTTTGATTGTTGCGGTTTGTACGTGTTTTTTTTTTTCTTCTTCAAATATGAAATTTGCTAATCGAGCCCATTTGGTGTTTGAGCAGTGTTTTGCATATGGGTCGTGTATCTTGATGAAAGCATCTAAAGATGACTGTTGGGGGTGCCCGGCTGATTTGCTGTGTTTTCCCCCGCCCATCCCACTGTAAATAATTCACTTCTTGCTTATTATTGTGATGCGACTAAGAGATGATAATTTAAATTTACGTCTTTGCTTTAGATTGTATTGATTCTTTTTAGACACATGGAATAAATATTGATATTATTTAAGATGCCTGCTTATGCTCTGTTTATTGTTCTATTTTGTCTCTGACAAATAAATACTTTACTTTGTTTATCATTGAAATAGTTTCCACGTTTCCTTGTATCATTGTTTCTCATTTTATCAAGACATTTTGGAAAATGTTATGCTTCCAATGTTAAAATATAAATAAAAAAATTTATAGAAATGGTCTTATTGTCTAACACTGTTTCCCCCAGAGAATACTTTGAGTGCTCGTAAAAAATATCTACAAAAATTAGCCCCTCCTGTTCTGTATTATACTTGCAAAATTACAGTATGACTTTATTCTTGTGCTTGAACAATTATGTCTTTATTCTTGTTTTACCTAATTTGAATCTCTAGTCTCAACGATTTTAACTACTTTTTTTTTCTTTTCAGTATGACCTTAATAGTTTCTCAAAAAAAAAGAGAAGACACATTTATTTATTCGTTTGCTTTTGTTTATTTTGAGTTTGACTTGGGGAGAAAGTGTGTGACCACCCTTTTGGGCGTGGGCCCTAACCTAGGATAGCTCCTCTTATTGTTTAGCCTCCCAGGCCCCACCCCCTCCTCAGCAATAGTCATTAAGCAGCATGTTACAACAGCCTCTGGAGGTGGGTGGGATTAAAGCACCAGCGAGATCAACGCTTTTGCACATTTAACCATATGCCGGCGGATTATTCATTCCCGCAACCGTGCTAATTAAAATGGTAATTAAGGCTAGGGCTCTGTCTAATTGTTTCTACTGTGTGATGCAGAGATATATTATTGCTATCTGTTTTCTATCAATCTAGTGGTGGGGTCATTGGAGAGGTAACAAGCAGTACCCAATTCTTCCACCGGGCACTTTCTTTTAAGCATAGTCATGTTAAAGTATATTATTATTGATTATAATATATTATTTTTATATTATTTATTTATTTTTTATGTTACAGTTTTAATTTTTTGTTATTAAAATAAATAGATTTTTCAATGAAAGTAGGCAGGATAAAGAAATAAAAAAAAAATGGACAACTCCCTCCCCTTATTATTCCATTAAATTGAGGTTCCCTGTACTTTGAAATTGAAGCCCAACAACACAATTGTAGTGAGTGCCATATAGTGAGACGTATTTATGATTTTTGTAGCAAGATCTACAACCATTTTGAAATCATGTACGTATGTGACGTTTCCGCATAACAGAGACGTGTTATTTAATCTGATTTGAAATCTGATCATTTATCCTAGCTGGAGAGTATTTAAGTGGTCATGTGTGTGTGGTAGCAGTGTGTCCATATGGAAAATGTCCTAAAGTGTAGCTTTGGCCCAAGAGAGCCGTTCTTATGGACAGAGACCTACAGCAGCTCAACAGGAAATGGTCTTCTTCCGGAAAGCTGTCTGGAACGTTGCGTCTCCTTAAGTATCCGTGTGTGTGTTTTAAAAGCCAATAAGCTCTGAGGCCATATGAGGATCCCCCCCCCCCCCATACCCCACTAAACCCCCACTTAACTCCTCACCCACCTTCAAGATTGATTTGTGTATGTTGTTGTTTGTAGTTTGTGATTGTCACTGATTATTAGCCCCCCCACTGACTATTTACTTCTACTTTTGCAAAGTGTAAACCCTATTTGCCCATTATATTGATGATTGCAGGTTTAGATTGGTCAATCAAGTGTCTATTTTTATAGGGCAGGGTCTTATACTATACCACTACATTTATGGTCCTAGATTATTGAAAATAAAGAATCTCGGTTTTCAGAATCGGCTTGAGAAAAATACATTTCATAAAGTAAAAGTATACTATAGATTGTTTTAATGCATTTTACTGTAAGATGTGCCTGCAGATTTGCTACTTCAACCATTCATCATTTATTTCTCACAGAAGGAAGCGGGAGGGATGCAAACACCATTTTTTGTTTTTTCGCCTTGTTTGTCCATGCTGCGCACGCGCACACACATGCACACACACAAATGCACGCACACACACTGGAGTAACTGGATGACAAGTTGACAAGAGAGAGCAAATACCCTGGGGCACACCCATTTGTGTTTCCGTCTTTCACTCAAAAAGCACTTCCTGTTTGGGAATGCTGTGTTGAGCTATCAGCTATGACAGGGGTGTCAAACTCATTTTTTTTTTTGCGGGCCGCATTGTAGTCATAGCTTCTTTCAGAGGGCCATTATGACTGTCAACCCAAATAGATGTATGAGCACCTCGTATTATATACAGTAAAAGCTACAAAACAAACTGACAAATAACTCGTTTTCAAATCAGATGAGTAAAAACTGGTCAAAGATTTAAAAAAAATGATATTATTAAAAGTGAAGACAATTTGCAATTCTAGTCATGACACACAAATTTGATGGACAATTTGTCTTCACGGGCCACATAAAATGATGTGGCGGGCCATATCTGGCCCCCGGGACTTGAGTTTGACACCTGTGAGCTATGAGCTATCCTCTCACTCTTTCTCTCTCTCTCTCTCTCTCTCTCTCTCTCTCTCTCTCTCTCTGCCCCCCTCTCGCTCCCTGTCTTCCTCTCTCTCTCTCACCTTCCTCGTAATACATCACTCTTGTTGCGTAACCCGCCTGCACCAAGTGCGGTAAACAGGCACTTCCTCTTTTGCTAATGCAAAACACCCTTTTACACACCCTTGTAAAGCTCTGTTGTTGTCCATCTATGAACCGTTCACACGTGCAATGGCTCAAAAAACTCAGTATTTCATAAAACATAACCTTTGTTTTACATATCACATTGCTATTTGTGTAGAAAATACTATGTGTGAGTTTGTTTTAAAGTACCACAAATAGCACTCTTGGGCGTTTATTAGTTTGACTCAAGTGTAGATGGGGTGAGGCACCTATTAAGGCAGTGGTCCTAATTTTAATGGTAAATAATAATTTGCTCATGACATCTTTAATACTGCTGAGGGAACTTGTTTACAATAAGGTGCTGCTGTTTGGATTAGCAACAAGGATCGTTAAACACACTGGTGCACCCACTGAGTGACGGCTACTATTTGAGGAACTACAGAATACTGTACTACGTGTGTGGTTGGGCAGCCTGTTTTAGACAAGCAGCTGTTTTCCACGGAGTAGTTCTCACACTTATCCTGCATCTCCGCTTTCTCATGCAGCCTGTAATCTCTCTCTGCACACACACGTGCACACACCTGCAAATGCATACACACGCACGCGTAAAAAGAGGCAGGTAAGACAAAGAATAGCTGGATGTGGGTGGGGCTGGAAATGTGATGTGGGAATGTGCGGGAACCGACGGGGATGAGCTCAGCCTGGGTCCCCGCCTACTCGGTGACTCACTATTTGGCAGGTGCGCGGTTGGTGCATGCGCGTTGGCACCTGCGGGTCAGCTCAAGGTGTGTCGCCCTCGCTAAGCCTGACAAGTTTCCTCAGGCTCAGGTGAATCTATTCACCGCTGCTTACTCACTCACCGCCTCAACTCATCAAAGGAATACTGCAAATATTGTTTTAAAATGTTTTTAACCGGGCAACAATAACACCTACATTGTCGTGAACCTGAGCCCTCCCTGTTATGTTATCTGAGAAAGTCTGTGACCATTTCTCTTGACTTCTCTTTAAATTAACTCTAACAATGTAATGAAATTATATAATGTTCATAGGGTCTCACAAACAACATATTAGGTAATCAACGAGAAGAATGCATTTGTAAAACGAGCAGTCCCTCCAGTGTTCCCCTAAAAGGAGATTAACTATTGATGTTGTTCCCCCCCTCCCCCCAAAAAAAGATTGAAGATGTTGGTAGTCCAATAAATCAGTACATGCTTACTGATTTCAAAATTAAAATTGAATTAGAAACCAAAATATGAATTTTGTATCATATGACATCATTTAATTACTTACCTTAGGGAATCACAGATAGTGAGTTCAAATTAACTGAAGTGTTAATTAGTTGTGGCTTTGCAAAATTATTTGACTTGATTTATGACTTGCAAGTAATAACTCGGCTCAACTTCAAGTGGGGACTCGATTTGACTCACTTGACTTTTGTAACAGTAATTTGGGAATGCCAGCATGTATGTAAATCCCATTATAGGACTCAGCCATTGTTTTCTTTTCTTTTCTCTGAATTAATGTGAGACTCCCATTTTGCTAAAATTACTGTAATGTTATGCCAACATGCCTATGATGCTAATTTTTTTTTGAGACTCCAGCAATGTTTTTTCTTTTAATAGGTCCCATTGACCTAACACTGCTAACATACATACTTTTGGGATTCATCCATTTATTCTATCAAGAGATGCAAGCTTGATAAAACTGCAGCTCTGCTCAGCTGGCACATACAATACACTAATCCTTTTTGAGTTTCCGCCGGCATTTGTGAACTCTCCCTTTTCCTCCTCACTTTCACCGCATCTAAATGCTTGCAGCTGCCGCTTTTGTTCGCTCACATTTCTTGGCCGCGTGTCACGGAGGTATCATCTTGAGGCTTGGCAAGATAGATGTGTGAGATTACTGTACATACCTGTGCTCGCTGAATGTAAATAAATAACCATGGCATTCCTTCGGCACACTAAGCCCATTTCCTTCCAAAATGGATCATGTGGTTGCTAGAAACAAACAACGGAACATGTATTGGATCACCGAGTTCATGGAATAAGGATAATTAAGGTTCATATTTTAGCACACAACTCCCGCCTCTGACTCATGTTGTAATTGTTTTGTACTTCCAAGAGCCTCTGTTGTTGCTGTTGTTGTTTGCACTCTGCAGGAAGTTGCTACTCTTCGTGGCATCAAGGCCTTTTAGCTCCCACTTGAATGACAGCCATTGGCTGTTGACTGACCAAACACACGAGCCGCAATATTGGACTGGAGTGCTTGTTAATGACAGCTAGTAAAGGTTAGTGTACGAACAAGGAGTGGTTGAGTTTGCATAGGGGCCACCTGAAAACAATAAATCAGCCACCGAGCATCCGATTGACAGCATTATTATGTTTGACTTCTTCTACTTCTCAATATTGAACTTGAATTTCTGCCAAATTTGCTGTTATATGATCAGCAATAATCAACGGAACCCTTACCACTCTCCTATTTTTTCGGCATGAATAATCTTTCTAGTGTCTGATTTATCGTATTGACAACTAGAGGACTTTCTTAAGGAAGTTAGGAAGTGAAATAGCGAGATGTTAAATCCATAAGTCATAGTGATGAGCGTGTGATGGACATGCAGTGAGGATCTTGCGCCTCGGAGGTGAGTTTCTTCACATAAAAACACGAACAAAGCCATTAAAGTAATATGTCAGATCAGGGAGTGGTTGAATTTGCCTCAGAGATTTCAAAACATAAAAGCAGGCCCTAAGCATCCATTTGACAGCCATATTAAATTGTTTTTATGATCTAGCTCCCAGTGTCAAAACACAATGTACTCATTACGTATGATAGTTGTGATGATGGCTTATGTTTCACCCAATGAATATGATTTGATGTTTAAATGATTATGAATTAATGGAGAAAATTTGACATATGGAACAAAAAGTGGATTCCATTCCAATTAGGTGGAATGGCCGATGAACACATTCACTCCTATACATGTTGTCAAATGAAATAAATTGAGCTGAATTGTAAATATGATTCTAAATGCATCAATTCAAACAGAAATCATTTCAAAAACAACTAAGCCCCCCCCCTTCCCTACCCCAGAAAAGACCGTTCCCTCACCAGTGTAACATGATTTTATTGAACCAGAAGGAAACAAGCAGCTGATGCTAGTAAGTTACTTCCTGTTTCAGGATTGTAACTTGAACTAAAAACATTAAAATATTGCAATAGAAGTGGAAGACCTTTAGCCTCATAATAAGCAAATGGTCAGTTAGTTTAAAAAAACAACAAAAAAATGGAGGAAGTTGCGTGACAGAAAACGTTTGCGTTACGTCAAAAGATGACGTTTACAGTTAGCATTACAACAATGCTTGTCAATTATGAAGAAGAAGTTTTATTCCAACACCTGATCTTGAAATGACACAAAAACATTCATGTTGCATTCTAATCTCTGTCGACATACTTTTTTTTCCCTGATAATGTTCAGAATTTTCAGAAATCATGTCTTATCTCAGCTCAGCACCGAATGACGCACAAGCTCGAGCAAGGCCATGCAATTTCTATACTTGCAAGAACACAACCTTGGATTACAAATGTCTTTTTTTTCTTTTCAGACAAGCAGACGGCTAAAAATAACATAGAAAGGTGCAACGAAAGGAGAAACCAAACAAATAATAAAGAATGAGTTTACAATACCCCACCATTTATTTGATGGGCAATTATAAGCCATCATTGGAGAGACAGTGTGTACGTATGTTTCCAAAGACACTGACACTGACTGGAAGTGGGCCATCGCTCCCGTTCAATCACACTAATGTGAACGTCTATGAAGCTGACAGCCGCCTATTGCGTTGGGCAGATCGCCAGCCAACCCTTCCTCATCCAAGCTAGCCTCTAATAAATAAACCCCCCCCCTCACTGCGGCTCTCCCCAGGTGGTCTCCGTCAGCCTGCTGAATGGAGCATCACTCAATGATGCCTCAAAAGGACCACTCTCTTCCTCATCCATCACTTGATTTGGCTCTTCTCCTTTCAGCCCTCCTACATAACCTCTACTTGCTTTCAGTCATATCCCTCACTTGCCTGCCCCCCCCCCCCCCCTCACCCGTGGAAGAAAAAGGTCCCCGAGTGGTCCCCGATGAAGGATGAGCCTGTTACATGCGCCGCCACTATTTCTTTTGGACTAAATCTCGCATGTGTCATGCATGTGCGCGCTTGGCCTCTTCCATTCATCAGTAGGCATGCACGTAAAAGCTCAATTACTACGTTTTTTTTTTGGTCAGAGACGTCCTCCACTGGTGTCACATTTGCATTAGGCAAACAGCGCAATCCATCCTCCCCACACAAGGGAGAAGTGATATCCCCTCTAGGTCATTCCACCAAAGAACGACTGAGAAAACTGTGTAAATGGCCTGAATGAACATCCATCCATCCATTTTCCATACCGCTTGTCACCACGGGGGTGGCGGTCGGGCTGGAGCCTATCCCAGCAGTCATCGGGCAGCAGGCGGCCTGTACTGGTTGCCAGCCAATCGCAGGGCGCACAGAGACAAACAACCATTCGGAATAACGGCACTGATACGAGTTATGGGTGCTGAAACGGAGAGCATGCAAGATAGCTAGCAGGCTAGCCATCATGTTTGGCTGAATCAAAACAACCCAGCCAAACATTTGATCATTTTTTATAGAAATAAGAAAATTCTCCGTAACCCTTTATACTGTATTTGTCCTTGTTGACTATTGTGGTATCCAGTTTGAAGTCGGTGAATTAAAGACTGGTATTTTTCTTTTCAGACAACATTATATGTATAAATGTCAAGTGTCTTGCACTGCACATGTATTTCTTTTGGAACATTTCCACATTGTCAAACGCCTGCAAGAACCACATAAAAATTTGTAAACAATTTCACTGTTGCACCTGAATAAACACTATGTTGCTTCTGGTCTAAGACCACAAACATTTTAACAGCAGAGAGAAACTGAGAATCTGAGATTTGACCTCCTGATGGGCCTTCCTCTCCAGAACCCCTGCTGAGACCCTACCAAGGAGGCTAAGGAGTGCATTTGCAACACAGCTTTCTTAAAAAAAAAAAAAAAAAAAAATAGGTCCCAGCTCTCAGTCTGCCAGTCCAGAGGCGCTAAAGAACTAATATTTAGAAACAGTTGTGCCATGTCAACATGTGATGAATGACTTGGCAAAAGACAACATTTTGATCACATGCCGTGATATGGTGCAGGTGCACGGCTGAACCGTAAAGTCTAAACATGTCTGAAATGCAAAGTCGTAATATCTATCCGGCCCAAGATGCTGAACAAACAAACAAACAACAACAAAAATCATTAGTTGATCGCAGCTGGCTTGCCGAAGTGTGTTAAGGTGTACGACTGCGTCTGGCTGAGGTTCATACGGGGCAAGCCAATGACAAGCAAGCTGTTACGCAAGTTCTGGCCAGAACACAAAACGTGCTAACAGCTGTAATGAAAAGCAGAGACAAAGTGCTGGTGAAAAACAACAGCCACTCGCAGGAGAATCCGTGGTAATGGACTCTTCTTACGCAACTAACAAACACTTTTTCCCTCCTCCTTAATGCTCCCGGATTCACTTTGCCTATTTGTCTTTCCATGCAGCATGATAG